>NC_086066.1:6081500-6405500 GCF_947568885.1 Cydia strobilella | reverse complement strand
GAGTGCCTGGGGTTCCCGGAGTGCCTGGGCTACCCGGAGCGCCTGGGGTTTCTGGAGTGCCTGGGGTTTCCGGAGTGCCTGGGGTTTCCGGTGTGCCTGGGGTTCCCGGAGTGCCTGGGCTACCCGGAGTGCCTGCGGTTCCCGGAGTGCCTGGGGTTTCGGGAGTGCCTGGGGTTCCCGGCGTGCCTGGGGTTCCCGGAGTGCCTGGGGTTCCCGGAGTGCCTGGGGTTCCCGGAGTACCTGGGGTTTTCGGAGTGGCTGGGGTTTCCGGAGTGCCTGGGGTTTCCGGAGTGCCTGGGGTTTCGGGAGTGCCTGGGGTTCCCGGAGTGCCTGGGGTTTCCGGAGTGCCTGGGGTTTCCGGAGTGCCTGGGGTTTCCGGTGTGCCTGGGGTTCCCGGAGTGCCTGGGGTTCCTGGAGTGCCTGGGCCTACCGGAGTGCCTGGGCCTACCGGAGTGCCTGGGGTTCCCGGAGTGCCTGGGGTTCCCGGAGTGCCTGGGGTTCCCGGAGTGCTTGGGCTTCCTGGAATGCCTGGGCCTACCGGAGTGCCTGGGGTTCCCGGAGTGCCTGGGCTTCCCGGAATGCCTGGGCTACCCGGTGTGCCTGGGGTTCCCGGAATGCCTGGGGTTCCCGGAGTGCCTGGGGTTCCCGGAGTGCCTGGGCCTACTGGAGTGCCTGGGCTTCCTGGAGTGCCTGGGCATTCCGGAGTGCCGGGACTACCCGGAGTGCCTGGGGTTCCCGGAGTGCCTGGGGTTCCCGGAGTGCCTGGGGTTCCTGGAGTACCTGGGCTACCCGGAGCGCCTGGGTATCCTGGATGTCCTGATAAGTTTAACGAAGAGTGTTATTGCCGTTTTACATGTTCGCCTTCGGCTTTCATCGACATTTTTAGATAACGTCTTTTGGACAAGGTTCATGAGATCCATGAGGTGAGGTTTGTATTCTGTGAATCTTAAGTTATTCTGTCTGGGTATTACTATAATTTACGTGGAAAAAAGCAATTATTATAATTTACGTGGAGCAAACGAAGGTAATTTTGCCACCACCAAAACATGCTTTAACATATATATATACCCTGGCAAGCTAATTTGTAAGTGGATAAAAGCGTGAAATTCATTCTTTGTATGGGAGATTGAATATTCGCGCCTACATTTTTTTATTTGCCGCCTTTTTCTACTAACAAAGCTTTCTTGCCAGAGTACTTATATAGGTACGTCTACTATTTTTTTTCATCGAAAAAGGCGTTTTTAAAACAGTTGCTCAAAAAGTGCTACTTTACTTAGCTGTTTAGCGTGCGGAAAGTTGGTTTTCGCGAACTAGTGCTTTTTACTTTTCCAATTTCTGTAAATTTATTCTTGTTCCAATTCATGACTACTTATTGATGAGTGTTAATATTAGTTTCCTTTAAACGTCGTAATAAACATAAAAACCTACTGTTAATGTAAGAATACGAAAAATATACATATTTCATATTTTATTACTTACCTCTTCATCATTAGGTATCACGTCTATTTTTTTATATTGAATATTGAAAAACCGTTCTTAATAAGTTGTCTGAATGGAACGGAACGCCTGTCAAAGAAGAGGCGTTTTTTCTTTCTGCTTTAAGTTTCCAAAGGAAACATTCGATATTGTTTTTATAAATGTATAATACACAAATAATCGTAATTAACGATATTTGGGTAATAATAGTACAACGTTTTATATTTACAATTGTTTCTGTATTATAGAACATGCATTAAAAAAAAAACTTTCATTGAAGTGGGTTCTATAATAATAACACCCAGCTAAAAAAACACCTCTTCATAATGTCAATGTCAATGATGTCACAGAATTAATAATATAAATGTTTCGAATTCCTTACTTGTTGTTTTTCTTATTTTTTCGCAACTGCATTAAAAAACATCGTTCGACGTGCGGAAATGTCATTCTTCACTCGTCCCGAGTCTTGCCACGAGCCGTGCGCGCTATCTCGGTACTCGTGGAGTAATGACATACTTTCCGCACTAGCATCGAAATGTACTATTTTATTATTGCTATATCCGTTTTTGATGAGTAAATGTTAAACGTGCTTATGTATGACATGACACAAAAGTGTTGGATATGATATGTCACACTTTTGTGATAATTTTCTGTTAACAGTGTAATTATCCTATAGTAAAATGCGGATATGGCACATTTTTGAGAAATTTGTTTTTTCAAAAACAGATCAGTGTCAATTATAGCATATTTTTATTATTTTAGGAATCGTTAAAAAACGATATTGCTCAAAAATGGATATGGCACAAACGTATTCTCAGCCGACGGTAAGCTAAATTCCTGGTTGGCGATCCAACTTGATTTGTCTTAAGGGGCCCACTGACTATCAGTTCGCCGGACGATATCGGCCTGTCAGTTAGAACAAAAATTTGACAGTTCCGAACAACTGACAGGTCGATATCGTCCGGCGGACTGATAGTCAGTGGGCCTCTTTCATGTATATTCATGGTTATTTAGTTTCTTATTAAAATGGTTAGATTAAGAGTAAAATACTAATGCATGCTGTGTTCGCCTGTAATTGGTGGCGCAATCATAATTTAATAGTATGCAAGTGTGTTAATTTATAAGTTGTTGTTGCCACTGTTTTTGAACCTTAATAAAAAAAAAACGAGATTACACAAATCACCATGTGCCGCGACCGCGATTGTTATGAAATTTTGACAAAGTTAAGGCTAACAACAAGTTTGAGAACAAATCAAATTATTTTATTAAATATTTTGATTTGTGCTTTTTAAAGTAGTCACACTACTATATCCTGCTTCCTCGCGTTATCCCGGCATTTTACCACAGCTCCTGGGAGCCTGGGGTCCGCTTGACAACTAATCCTAAGAATCGACGTAGGCACTAGTTTTTACGAAAGCGACTGCCATCTGACCTTTCAACCCAGAGGGGGAACTAACTAGGCCTTGTTAGGATCAGTCCGGTTTCCTCACGATGTTTTCCTTCACCGAAAAGCGACTGGTAAATATCAAATGATATTTCGTACATAAGTTCCGAAAAACTCATTGGTACAAGCCGGGGTTTGAACCCCGCATGCATGCTGTGTTCGCCTGTAATTGGTGGCGCAATCATAATTTAATAGTATGCAAGTGTGTTAATTTATAAGTTGTTGTTGCCACTGTTTTTGAACCTTAATAAAAAAAAAACGAGATTACACAAATCACCATGTGCCGCGACCGCGATTGTTATGAAATTTTGACAAAGTTAAGGCTAACAACAAGTTTGAGAACAAATCAAATTATTTTATTAAATATTTTGATTTGTGCTTTTTAAAGTAGTCACACTACTATATCCTGCTTCCTCGCGTTATCCCGGCATTTTACCACGGCTCCTGGGAGCCTGGGGTCCGCTTGACAACTAATCCTAAGAATCGACGTAGGCACTAGTTTTTACGAAAGCGACTGCCATCTGACCTTTCAACCCAGAGGGGGAACTAACTAGGCCTTGTTAGGATCAGTCCGGTTTCCTCACGATGTTTTCCTTCACCGAAAAGCGACTGGTAAATATCAAATGATATTTCGTACATAAGTTCCGAAAAACTCATTGGTACAAGCCGGGGTTTGAACCCGCGACCTCCGGATTGAAAGTCGCACGCTCTTACCGCTAGGCCATCAGCGCTTCTTTCACACGTAGTCACACTACTATATATAAATTAAAAACTGTAATAGATGTCATATATTAAAGAAAAAGTGACGAAGCCCTCCAGTGGTGAAGGCCGGATTCGAACCGGCGTCTTTAGCTATCGCGGCTAACGCCATGAACCCCTAGGCCACCCCGCCACGGCGGTGCCCGTCCGAATTTCTCGACTATATGCCATCTTAGTAAGACTAGGCGTCTTTGACCAGCTCTAAGGGCAAGCAGTGCGCGCTTGCACATAAACGAACTCCTTACGGATTTACGAATTCGAACCCAGGACCATCGGCTTCACGGGCAGGGTCACTACCCACTAGGCCATAGTGGTCGTTAAATAAAATAAATAAATAATCCGTTTCCATAGTTTTATCACTTCTCTCACCTGGTTGTCCTGGAGCACCTGGGCCTTGTTGTGGGTTCTGCCCTGGAATGTTTGGTTGTGGGTTCTGCGGGTTTTCTGGGCTCTGCGGTTCTTGGGGCTTCTGCGGTTTTTGTGGGTTCTGCGGTTCTTGTGGCTTCTGTGGTTTTTGTGGGATCTGCGGTTCTTGTGGGCTCTGCGGTTCTTGTGGTTGTGGTGGGTACTGTCCTGGAGTGTGTGGTTTTCGGGGCTGTCCTCCTACTGGAGCACCTGGGCCTTGTTGTGGGTTCTGCCCTGGAATGTTTGGTTGTGGGTTCTGCGGGTTTTCTGGGCTCTGCGGTTCTTGGGGCTTCTGCGGTTTTTGTGGGGTCTGCGGTTCTTGTGGGCTCTGCGGTTCTTGTGGGTACTGTCCTGGAGTGTGTGGTTTTCTAGGCTGTCCTCCTACTGGAGCACCTGGGCCTTGTTGTGGGTTTTGCCCTGGAGTGTTTGGTTGTGGTTCTTGTGGGTTCTGCGGTTTTTCTGGGCTCTGCGGTTCTTGGGGCTTCTGCGGTTTTTGTGGGGTCTGCGGTTCTTGTGGGCTCTGTGGTTCTTGTGGGCTCTGCGGTTTTTGTGGTTCTTGTGGGTACTGTCCTGGAGTGTTTGGTTTTCCGGGCTGTCCTCCTACTGGAGCACCTGGGCCTTGTTGTGGGTTCTGCCCTGGAGTGTTTGGTTGCGGTTTTTGTGGTTTCTGCGGTTTTTGTGGGTTCTGCGGTTCTTGTGGCTTCTGTGGTTTTTGTGGGCTCTGCGGTTCTTGTGGGCTCTGCGGTTCTTGTGGTTGTTGTGGGTAATGTCCTGGCGTGTGTGGTTTTCCGGGCTGTCCACCTACTGGAGCACCTGGGCCTTGTTGTGGGTTCTGCCCTGGAGTGTTTGGTTGTGGTTTTTGTGGGTTCTGCGGTTCTTGTGGCTTCTGTGGTTTTTGTGGGCTCTGCGGTTCTTGTGGGCTCTGCGGTTCTTGTGGGCTCTGCGGTTCTTGTGGGCTCTGCGGTTCTTGTGGGCTCTGCGGTTCTTGTGGTTGTGGTGGGTACTGTCCTGGAGTGTGTGGTTTTCGGGGCTGTCCTCCTACTGGAGCACCTGGGCCTTGTTGTGGGTTCTGCCCTGGAGTGTTTGGTTGTGGTTTTTGTGGTTTCTGCGGTTTTTGTGGGTTCTGCGGTTCTTGTGGCTTCTGTGGTTTTTGTGGGCTCTGCGGTTCTTGTGGACTCTGCGGTTCTTGTGGTTGTGGTGGGTACTGTCCTGGAGTGTGTGGTTTTCGGGGCTGTCCTCCTACTGGAGCACCTGGGCCTTGTTGTGGGTTCTGCCCTGGAGTGTTTGGTTGTGGTTTTTGTGGTTTCTGCGGTTTTTGTGGGTTCTGCGGTTCTTGTGGTTTTTGTGGGCTCTGCGGTTCTTGTGGGCTCTGCGGTTCTTGTGGTTTCTGTGGTTTTTGTGGGCTCTGCGGTTCTTGTGGTTGTGGTGGGTACTGTCCTGGAATGTGTGGTTTTCCGGGTTGTCCTCCTACCGGAGAGCCTCCTGGTTGTCTTCCGTGGTTTCCTGAATGGTATGCATAGAAAGAAAATAAACAGAACAGCCTTTTTCAATGTATTACATCTACACTATGATATTTTTTAGATGATAGAGAAAAAAACTGGCCAAGTGCGAGTCGGACTCGCCCACCAAGTGTTCCGTACAAATTTAAATTTTATTTTATTTTAATTATTTATACAAATTCATAGTGTTCTGATTTTTCTCGGTACTTGTAGGGTAAGACGATATTACTTGCCTTTCAAAGTTCTAGGTCAACAGGAATTACCCTATACATTTTGATTCCCTTGAGAGTGCCGAAATATATTCTGACAAGCCAATTTTGTCAGTGGTAAAAAAGCGTGAAATTCAAAATTGTATGGGAGATTGATCCTTTGCGCCTACATTTTTTAATTTGCCGCCTTTTTCTACTGACAAAGCTTTCTTGCCAAAGTGCTTATATAGGTAAGACTACTATTTTTTTCATCGAAACTATCGGCATTCTTACCTGGGTGACCTGGTTCTCCTGGAGTGCCTGGGCTTCCCGGAGTACCTGGGCTTCCCGGAGTGCCTGGGTGTCCTGGATGTCCTGATAAGTTTAACGAATATTGTTATTGCCGTTTTACATGTTCGCCTTCGGCTTTCATCGACATTCTTTGATGACGTCTTTTGGACAAGGTGCATAAGATCCATACTGACAAAGCTTTCTTGCCAGAGTACTTATATACGTCTACTATTTTTTTCATCGACACTATCGGCATTCTTACCTGGGTGACCTGGTTCTCCTGAAGTGCCTGGGCTTCCCGGAGTGCCTGGGGTTCCCGGAGTGCCTGGGTGTCCTGGATATCCTGATAAGTTTAACGAAGACTGTTATTGCCGTTTTACATGTTCGCCTTCGGCTTTCATCGACATTTTTTGATGACGTCTTTTGGACAAGGTGCATGAGATCCATACTGACAAAGCTTTCTTGCCAGAGTACTTATATATGTCTACTATTTTTTTCATCGAAACTATCGGCATTCTTACCTGGGTGACCTGGTTCTCCTGGATTGCCTGGGCTACCCGGAGTGCCTGGGCTTCCCGGACCGCTTGGGTGTCCTGGATATCCTGATAAGTTTAACGAACATTGTTATTGCCGTGCCGTTTTACATGTTCGCCCTCGGCTTTCATTGACATTTTTTGATGACGTCTTTTGGACAAGTTTCTTTAGAAATTTGTATGGGAGATTGATCCTGCGCGCCTACATTTTTAATTTGCCGCCTTTTTTTACTTCAAAGCGTTCTTGCCAGAGTACTTATATAGGTACGTCAACTATTTTTTTCATCGAAACTATCGGCATTCTTACCTGGGTGACCTGGTTCTCCTGGAGCGCCTGGGCTACCCGGAGTGCCTGGGCTACCCGGAGTGCCTGGGCTTCCCGGAGTGCCTGGGTGTCCTGAATGTCATGATAAGTTTAACGAAGATTGTTATTGCCGTTTTACATGTTCGCCTTCGGATTTTGGACAAGGTTCATGAAATCCATGAGGTGAGGTTTGTATGTTGTGAATGATGTGAATCTAAAGTAATTCGGTCTGTTTCTACCTATTTCTTTATTTTACTTGAAAAAGTGGAAATCATTAACACTCATTTTTTGTTTGCTTTCTAATGTAATATTCGTAACAATAAAGCATCTGACACATTTCGAATTGTATTTTTTTAACGTAAGCTAAATTCCTAGTTAGCGATCCAACTTGATTTGTCTTAATGTATATTCATGGTTACTTAGTTGTTTTTTGGTATTGGTCACTTAAAAAAATTCGAAATAACAAATCATCATGAGAAACAAATTTTGTTATTGCCGTTTGACACAGGCTTTCATCGACATTTTTGATTACATCTTTTGGTCAAGTTTCAAAATTCAAAATTTGTATGGGAGATTGATGCTGTGCGCCTACATTTTTTTATTTGCCGCCTTTTTCTACTAACAAAGCTTTCTTGCCAGAGTACTTATATCGTTACGTCTACTATTTTTTTCATCGAAACTGTCAGCATTCTTACCTGGGTGACCTGGTTCTCCTGGAGTGCCTGGGCTTCCCGGAGTGCCTGGATAGCCTGGTTGTCCTGGTTCACCTGGCTCGCCTGGTTGTTCTGGAGTACCGGGGCCTCCTGGGTGTCCTGGATATCCAGATAAGTTTAACAAATTTTGTTATTACCGTTTTATCAACATTTTTGATTACATCTATTTTAGTCAAGTTTCATGATATCCATGGAGTGAGGTGAGGATTCTATGAATATTATGTTATTTTGTCTGGGTATTTCTATAATTTACGTGAAAAAAGGAAATTCTAAACAATAATTTTTGTTTGCATAATAGGGAATGTCGATTGTCATATCCGGTACAAAGTAGGTATGTGACACATTTTCAATAATAATAATTATGATTTACTTAATTAATTTAATTTTAATGTTAATTTTAACTTAGCTATAATTTTATAATTTTATTATTTAATGTAATGTCCCAATGTAATGTGATATGATCCTAAGTTGGTCGAAATAAATGATTTTATTTATTTATTTATAAGTTTTAAATAACAGTTTCGCGGACGGTTAGTGACGTCATGTGTCATAGGCCATAGGAAACAAATGACTATGCGAATGCTATAGCATTCGTGTTTACATAAGTAATTGGATTTGTGTTTCATATTTCATCTCGATACATATTTACAATTCTGCACTGACTACAAGTTTGTTTGACCCAGTGGTGGATTGGAAGAGAATGCTTTAAGGCATTAAGTCCGCCATTTGTACAATTTTATAACGTGCAATAAAGTTTAAATAAAATAAAATAAATAAGTAATCCGTTTCCATAGCTTTAGACCTTGTCTCTCACCTGGAGCACCTGGGCCTCCTGGATGTCCTGGAGCACCTGGGCCTCCTGGATGACCTAGAGCATCTGGGCTTCCTGGTTGGCCTGGAGCACCTGAGCCTCCTGGTTGTCCTGGAGTGCTTGGTATTCCTCCGTGGTGTCTTGGTTTCCCTGGTTTTCCTCCGTGGTGTCTTGGTTTCCCTGGTTTTCCTCCGTGGTGTCCTGAATGTAATGCGTACAAGGAAAATAATGATAACAGCCTTTTCAATGTATTACTACTATTACATCTACACTATGATATTTTTTAGATCATAGCTACAGTGAAGAACATATTATTTTCCACTACAGAGGCTGGGAATGGGATTTGTGTTTCACACACATATATATATACATGTATATATATGTCGGAGCGTGACTCCAGAAGGACACATTGCAGCGTTACATTTCAGTTTTAGACGCCTGTATACAATCGATTAGCAAAGTTTTGCTATGTATTACTTAGTTGATAATGTAATTTATCGAGTTACGTAGAGAGTAACGCCATCTATTGGCATTCTTGTTGAAATAAGATTAGGTACAGGCTTCGGAACGACAAGTGGTTTAGCTTGCGTGAAGTTAGGTACGAGTTGGCAGTTTTGTTGGTAACTGGTCAGGCAAGTTGGCCTACATTCATTTTGGTTGGAGCGATTAGGCTCCGCCGCTCCGCGGCATTCATTTCAAGATTCTCGATCGGACCGTGCTAGATATCGGACGTTAGCCAGCCTCTTGCCTAAACTCACCGCGTTCCTGAAAGCTTATACCTGAAGGATTATTCTGAAAGCTTATAGATTCCAACATTATTTAATCATTTAGCTAAGTGTTTTATCCCGAGTGTTAATTTGATTTCTTATGAGTCATTAGAGGTTTACTATTGTAAAAATTTGAAAATAAGTGTTGTTTTGAAAAGATGTGTCCCGCCGAGTTTGTTGCCGGTCCCATATAGGGTTAAATCTTCTCGGGTCAAGAGGTGTACGGTTGGAACCGGAATAGCTTTGTTTGACGTTCATAATCGCATTGTAATATGCCTACCTACTTAAATAAAGATTTGAACGTTACAAGTGATTTTGTTATTTCAAATTAAATTGTCTTTCATTGCAAGCGTGACTAGTTATTTTTATTATTTAGTACGAAAGTATAGTAGGCACTAGGTTGACGAGTCCGTAGTATTATTTCAAACACTGGTAGCAGTGGTAGCATACTATTTAGCTGTGTAGGCATACATCGATGTACTGCGCCCACTACTGCCACCGCTATAGGCCACCACACGCCCCCATCTACGACATATATATATATTCCTGTAATCTCACTTTTTTGTGTGGCAATAAACGTCTTTTGGATAAGGTTCATGAGATTCATGAGGTGAGGTTTGTATGTTGTGAATCTAAAGTTATTCTGTCTGTTTCTACCTATTACTTCATTTTGAAGAAGTGGAAATCATTAACACTCCTTTTTTGTTTGCTTTCTAATGTAATATTCGTAACAATAAAGCATATGTGACACATTTCCAATTGTATTTTTTTAACGTAAGTTAAATTCCTATTTAGCGATCCAACTTGATTTGTCTTAATGTATATTCATGGTTACTTATTTGTTTTTGGTATTGGTCACTTTAAAAAAATCGAAATAACAAATCATCATGAGAAACAAATTTTGTTATTGCTGTTGGACACAGGCTTTTATCGACATTTTTGATTACATCTTTTGGTCAAGTTTCATGAGATCCATGAAGTGAGGTTTGTATTCTGTGAATCTTAAGTTATTCTGTCTGGGTATTTCTATAACTTACGTGGAAAAAAGCAATTATTATAATTTACGTGGAGCAAACGAAGGTAATGTTGCCACCACCAAAACATGCTTTAACATTGCCATTAAAAAAAAAAATATGTACCCTGGCAAGTTCATTTTGTCGGTGGGAAAAAGCCTGAAATTCAAAATTTGTATGGGAGATTGATCATGCGCGCCTACATTTTTTAATTTGCCGCCTTTTCTACTGACAAAGCTTTCTTGCCAGAGTACTTATATAGGTATGACTACTATTTTTTTCATCGAAACTATCGGCATTCTTACCTGGGTGACCTGGTTCTCCTGGAGTGCCTGGGCTTCCCGGAGTGCCTGGGCTACCCGGAGTGCCTGGGCTACCCGGAGTGCCTGGGCTACCCGGAGTGCCTGGGCTACCCGGAGTGCCTGGGCTTCCCGGAGTGCCTGGGTGTCCTGGATGTCCTGATAAGTTTAACGAAGATTGTTATTGCCGTTTTACATGTTCGCCTTCGGCTTTCATCGATATTATTTGATGACGTCTTTTGGACAAGGTTCATGAGATCCATGAGTTCAGGTTTGTATGTTGTGAATGATGTGAATCTAAAGTTATTCTGTCTGTTTCTACGTCTTTCCTTATTTTACTTGAAAAAGTGGAAATCATTAACACTCATTTTTACTTAGTTGTTTTTTAGTATTGGTCACTTAAAAAAATTCGAAATAACAAATCATCATGAGAAACAAATCTTGTTATTGCCGTTTGACACAGACTTTTATCGACATTTTTGATTACATCTTTTGGTCAAGTTTCAAAATTCAAAATTTGTATGGGAGATTGATGCTGCGCGCCTACATTTTTTTAATTTGCAGCCTTTTTCTACTGACAAAGCTTTCTTGCCAGAGTACTTATATCGGTACGTCTACTATTTTTTTCATCGAAACTGTCAGCATTCTTACCTGGGTGACCTGGTTCTCCTGGAGTGCCTGGGCTTCCCGGAGTGCCTGGATAGCCTGGTTGTCCTGGTTCACATGGCTCGTCTGGTTGCTCTGGAGTACCGGGGCCTCCTGGGTGTCCTGGATATCCAGATAAGTTTAACAATTTTTTTTATTACCGTTTTATCAACATTTTTGATTACATCTATTTTGGTCAAGTTTCATGATATCCATAGAGTGAGGTGAGGATTCTATGAATATTATGTTATTTTGTCTGGGGATCATTTACGTGAAAAAAGTTAATTCTAAACAATAATTTTTGTTTGCATTCTAATGTATGTACTAATAGGAAATGTCGATTGTCATATACGTTACAAAGTAGGTATGTGACACATTTTCAATTGTATTTTTTAACTGACTGAAAAAAAAACATATATTTACCTCTATCAAAATTACAATGTGCAAAACTACCCACATATAAAAATAATGAATCAAAAACTATAAGTTTTAAGGCTAGTTATACATGCAAAATAACAGTTTCGCGGACGGTTAGTGACGTCATGTGTCATAGGCCAAAGGAACCAAATGACTATGCGAATGCTATAGCATTCGTGTCTGCGAATGTATTAACCTTATGGTTTATTGTTTACATAAGTAACTGGATTTGTGTTTCATATTTAATCTCGATACATATTTACAATTCTGCACTGACTACAAGTTTGTTTGACCCAGTGGTGGATTGGAAGAGAATGCTTTAAGGCATTAAGTCCGCCATTTGTACAATTTTATAACGTGCAATAAAGTTTAAATAAAATAAAATAAATAAGTAATCCGTTTCCATAGCTTTATTTCATTTTAGACCTTGTCTCTCACCTGGAGCACCTGGGCCTCCTGGATGTCCTGGAGCACCTGGGCCTCCTGGATGTCCTGGAGCACCTGGGCCTCCTGGATGACCTAGAGCATCTGGGCTTCCTGGTTGGCCTGGAGCACCTGAGTCTCCTGGTTGTCCTAGAGTGCTTGGTATTACTCCGTGGTGTCTTGGTTTCCCTGGTTTTCCTCCGTGGTGTCTTGGTTTCCCTGGTTTTCCTCCGTGGTGTCCTGAATGTAATGCGTACAAGGAAAAGAATGATAACAGCCTTTTTCAATGTACCTATATTACTACTATTACATCTACACTATGATATTTTTTAGATCATAGCTACAGTGAATAACATATTATTTTCCACTACAGAGGCTGGGAATGGGATTTGTGTTTCACATATATATATATATTCCTGTAATCTCACTTTTTTGTGTGGCAATAAACGTCTTTTGGATAAGGTTCATGAGATTCATGAGGTGAGGTTTGTATGTTGTGAATCTAAAGTTATTCTGTCTGTTTCTACCTATTACTTCATTTTGAAAAAGTGGAAATCATTAACACTCCTTTTTTGTTTGCTTTCTAATGTAACATTCGTAACAATAAAGCATATGTGACACATTTCCAATTGTATTTTTTTAACGTAAGTTAAATTCCTAGTTAGCGATCCAACTTGATTTGTCTTAATGTATATTCATGGTTACTTATTTGTTTTTGGTATTGGTCACTTTAAAAAAATCGAAATAAAAAATCATCATGAGAAACAAATTTTGTTATTGCCGTTGGACACAGGCTTTCATCGACATTTTTGATTACATCTTTTGGTCAAGTTTCATGAGATCCATGAAGTGAGGTTTGTATTCTGTGAATCTTAAGTTATTATGTCTGGGTATTTCTATAACTTACGTGGAAAAAAGCAATTATTATAATTTACGTGGAGCAAACGAAGGTAATGTTGCCACCACCAAAACATGCTTTAACATTGCCATTAAAAAAAAATGTACCTTGGCAAGTTAATTTTGTCGGTGGGAAAAAGCCTGAAATTCAAAATTTGTATGGGAGATTGATCATGCGCGCCTACATTTTTTAATTTGCCGCCTTTTCTACTGACAAAGCTTTCTTGCCAGAGTACTTATACCTATATAGGTATGTCTACTATTTTTTTCATCGAAACTATCGGCATTCTTACCTGGGTGACCTGGTTCTCCTGGAGTGCCTGGGCTTCCCGGAGTGCCTGGGCTACCCGGAGTGCCTGGGCTACCCGGAGTGCCTGGGCTTCCCGGAGTGCCTGGGCTTCCTGGAGTGCCTGGGTGTCCTGGATGTCCTGATAAGTTTAACGAAGATTGTTATTGCCGCTTTACATGTTCGCCTTCGGCTTTTATCGACATTATTTGATGACGTCTTTTGGACAAGGTTCATGAGATCCATGAGTTGAGGTTTGTATGTTGTGAATGATGTGAATCTAAAGTTATTCTGTCTGTTTCTACGTCTTTCCTTATTTTACTTGAAAAAGTGGAAATCATTAACACTCATTTTTTGTTTTCTTAATGTATATTCATGGTTACTTAGTTGTTTTTTAGTATTGGTCACTTAAAAAAATTCGAAATAACAAATCATCATGAGAAACAAATTTTGTTATTGCCGTTTGACACAGGCTTTTATCGACATTTTTGAATACATCTTTTGGTCAAGTTTCAAAATTCAAAATTTGTATGGGAGATTGATGCTGCGCGCCTACATTTTTTTAATTTGCAGCCTTTTTCTACTGACAAAGCTTTCTTGCCAGAGTACTTATATAGGTACGTCTATTATTTTTTTCATCGAAACTATCGGCATTCTTACCTGGGTGACCTGGTTCTCCTGGAGTGCCTGGGCTTCCCGGAGTGCCTGGATAGCCTGGTTGTCCTGGTTCACCTGGCTCGCCTGGTTGTTCTGGAGTACCGGGGCCTCCTGGGTGTCCTGGATATCCAGATAAGTTTAACAATTTTTTTTATTACCGTTTTATCAACATTTTTGATTACATCTATTTTGGTCAAGTTTCATGATATCCATGGAGTGAGGTGAGGATTCTATGAATATTATGTTATTTTGTCTGGGTATTTCTATCATTTACGTGAAAAAAGTTAATTATAAACAATAATTTTTGGTTGCATTCTAATGTATGTACTAATGGGGATGAATGTTGCTCACGTCCGCAGGAAGCACCTATCAATACCCTGCACGTGTCCCCTGGGTGGTGCTAAACGAGCGACAACCACAAAGGCGAAATAGGCGAAATCAGTATCTGCTCATACTGTACATAATTTTTGCCTATGTGACTATATCGCCATACGATTAAATTAAATAGGAAATGTCGATTGTCATATCCGTTACAAAGTAGGTATGTGACACATTTTCAATTGTATTTTTTACCTGACTGAAAAAAAAACATATATTTAACTCTATCAAAATTACAATGTGCAAAACTACCCACATATAAAAATAATGAATCAAAAACTATAAGTTTTAAGGCTAGTTATACATGCAAAATAACAGTTTCGCGGACGGTTAGTGACGTCATGTGTCATAGGCCAATGGAAACAAATGACTATGCGAATGCTATAGCATTCGTGTCTGCGAATGTATTAACCTTATGGTTTATTGTTTACATAAGTAACTGGATTTGTGTTTCATATTTCATCTCGATACATATTTACAATTCTGCACTGACTACAAGTTTGTTTGACCCAGTGGTGGATTGGAAGAGAATGCTTTAAGGCATAAAGTCCGCCATTTGTACAATTTTATAACGTGCAATAAAGTTTAAATGAAATAAAATAAATAAGTAATCCGTTTCCATAGCTTTATTTCATTTTAGACCTTGTCTCTCACCTGGAGCACCTGGGCCTCCTGGATGTCCTGGAGCACCTGGGCCTCCTGGATGACCTAGAGCATCTGGGCTTCCTGGTTGGCCTGGAGCACCTGAGTCTCCTGGTTGTCCTAGAGTGCTTGGTATTACTCCGTGGTGTCTTGGTTTCCCTGGTTTTCCTCCGTGGTGTCTTGGTTTCCCTGGTTTTCCTCCGTGGTGTCCTGAATGTAATGCGTACAAGGAAAAGAATGATAACAGCCTTTTTCAATGTATTACTACTATTACATCTACACTATGATATTTT
Source organism: Cydia strobilella (assembly GCF_947568885.1). Taxonomy (NCBI): domain Eukaryota; kingdom Metazoa; phylum Arthropoda; class Insecta; order Lepidoptera; family Tortricidae; genus Cydia; species Cydia strobilella. The sequence continues at coordinate 6,390,360 of NC_086066.1, read as the reverse complement.
TTAGATCATAGCTACAGTGAATAACATATTATTTTCCACTACAGCGGCTGGGAATGGGATTTGTGTTTCACATATATATATATATATATATATATTCCTGTAATCTCACTTTTTTGTGTGGCAATAAACGTCTTTTGGATAAGGTTCATGAGATTCATGAGGTGAGGTTTGTATGTTGTGAATCTAAAGTTATTCTGTCTGTTTCTACCTATTACTTCACTTTGAAGAAGTGGAAATCATTAACACTCCTTTTTTGTTTGCTTTCTAATGTAATATTCGTAACAATAAAGCATATGTGACACATTTCCAATTGTATTTTTTTAACGTAAGTTAAATTCCTAGTTAGCGATCCAACTTGATTTGTCTTAATGTATATTCATGGTTACTTATTTGTTTTTAGTATTGGTCACTTGTAGCCGTAAAGGCTACTTTTGTATAACTATATTTTGAAAACCCATAGTAACCCAGGTAAATTAAATCCTGCGTCACGGCTTCCACCAAAATGTCACCCCCCCAACTATTACTATAAGACTACTCTTATGCTAAATCTTATGCTAACCACCTCTTAAGAATTTACCCCTAAAATTTGGCCATGTGATCGTCTAGATAGTAGTTAGAACCCCTCGAAGTGTACCGCGGAACCCTAGATTCTTTAATGAGTATCGACTAAATTTTGGACTCTGGTATTATTCTATTATTACCTATATTTTAAGAAATAAATATTTATGGTACTGAAGATATATTATTATGAAACTAAAGAATAATTCAAAGAATATTTTAATAGTTACAGTAGTAGAAATAGTAGTTTGTGTAGCTTGGGAGGAAATTGACATATTTACGGTGAGGCCGCACATCGAATCCTGAATGAAGCAAATGATTCCATAATTGAAAACTGAGCGTAGCGAAGCATTCTAAAATAGTATTCCGAGCGTAGTGATGAAATTAATATTACAATTTTGTTAAATCTATTTGTGTAATGTAAATGCTGTTAAAGGCTTACTACATATAACGTTATTTAGGTAATTGCAGCATATATGGTTAATATGAGGTTAAAATTGTTGTTAGTAAAATGAGTTTAAAAATGTTTTTGGTGAAGTCCCGCTACGCCTATTAAGCCTTCGGGATAACATACGAAGCAGCACTCCCAGGATAAGCCCATTTACACCCTAGCTTTTTAGGAAAAGTTATAATTATACTATCACCTTCTAAACGATGTGTGAGTTCACACGTACTGCTTCGCATGCTCGATGCGGGTCAGAAGGCCTTATCCCGTTTTAAAACATCATTCGGGTCACCTATCCTAACATTGTAGCCAGACGGGCTAAGACCAACGCTTCGCAACCTAAGCATTCCTAGATGATCTGATGAAAGAAGCGCCAAGTATCATCAGTCAATCAAAATTACTTCTTTTTTATGTTCAAAAGCTAGGGATACTAATCCCTTTTCCCAATTTCCAGAACTAAAAGTATAGACTAAATTTCTAATCTTTTAGATGTATAAACGAAGCACCAATGTTATTTGCCATATTTTATGAGACTGAAATATCAAGTTGAGCATTATTCCACTCAAATTCCCATTGGACTGCTCTTGCCTGCCAAGGGGTCCCTAAAACAAACCATTCTTCTATCCCAGAACGATCTGTATGCCTAAACCCATCTTGATATTTTAAGAATTTATTTTGTAAATACCTTAGAAACCTGATTGCAAAATTCAGTACCTCGTCTTTACTCCAAAAACCAGAAATTTAATAGATAAAAATAAATATTTCATAGGAATTTAATTTATTTTCCCCAGATAAATTAAAAGTTAGAAAGATTTAGGCAAAAGAATCCTTTACCTTTTAAATACACATATTTTAGGTTAATGAAGCCATATTTTTAAGTCTTTAAAAGAAGAATTTATATCAACCATATCAGAGTCTTAGACCAATCATAAAAGAGACCCTACACACAAATACCTACAGACAAATAGTGTATGACTCTACCCTATTTATAGTCCTACCCTCTGGCCCTACTCTATGTACACCCAAAGCACAGATCGCACTTACCATTGACCTAGTGCCTTGGAATATACACAAGTGTATCCCTACTAGAAGCTGGAAAGTTCGGTAGACCAAACCGAGATTAGCAAAACTAATGGTCCGTATATTTGACTCCCCCTCCTATGCTCGCAAGCCAAAGAATTAGGAGGTAAGTCGCCCTATTCCGTGTCTATCAGTGGATCGGAACCCTTTGCACACATCAGCACCAACCACATGAGAAGTCCTGCCGCAACTAAGACTAAGTATATAATAATAATCACGACAGAATCCTTCCCCGCAATCAGCACTAGCATGCGCCAGAGCACCGAAATATATAAATATATTTAATAGGGGACCAGATCCCAATTACTGCCGACTTTAGTGAGCTCAGATTACTCCGAATGGCACGCACGTGATGCCCTCACTTCCATCTAACAGCTGGGCTTTGAGACCTGGGAGATAGTTCATCTCTTATGTTGGTAAAGAAGAGATGCCAGGCCCTCTCAAGCCTGGAACTAAAAGACTCCTAACCACCCATCACCTTTAACACCGCCAGGCGTGATGAATGTTTAGTTGGACAAACTGTCAGTCCAAGCAATGATCTGGCTTCAAAAATAGCAAAAGACCCCATAGAAAAGACACTAAAATAACTAAGAGTAATTTTACTAGTATAATTTCTCACAAAACAAACAAACTAAATAAAGAAGTGAAATTCCCTTAGACACCATTATCCAAGCTTAACATTACGAAAATTACTTCTCGCAAAATTAAACCTAGACACAATTCCAAGTACCTGCTATGCAACGATATTGTCCCTGCATAACGTGGCGGCACTTAGAACAATACAGTGTAGAAAATTTCACTTCACGGCACTCAACACTACACACAACACATCAGTAAAGAATCTCCACTATAGTCCAAGTTTAGCGTTACGACGATATTGTCCCCGTAAAACCAAACACAGACCAATTCCAAGTCCTTGCTATGCAACGATATTGTCCCTGCATAACGTGGCGGCACTCGGAACAACTCAGTATCGAAAACTTTACAATAAAATAAACCCCATACATAGCAGCAAAGAATCTCCACAATAGTCTAGGTTCAGCGTTACGACGATATTGTCCCCGTAAAACCAAACGCAGACACAAATTCTAAGTTTAAATTTACCAAGATAATTCCAAGTAAAAACAAACACAGAAAAAGTAGCAGAGAAACTTCGCTTACCAGTACGAAAATTACGCCCAAAAGCCAGAGTCACGACTAGTCCGATGGTTGAAGAATGAATGAATCCCCCCGTGCCCGCTCCAGCTATTTATACCCGAATTACTGGCGACTTACCGGCGACATAATGACGACATAACGGCGACTTAATAGCGACAGGCGACTTAACGGCGACTGGCGACATAACAGCGACATAATAGCGACATAACGGCGACATACTGGCGACTTATTAAGATAAACGTTATCCAAAAAGTACCAGGATACCAGAACCGAGAAAGAGGTTGTTCGCCCCATGGCACGTAACGATGCTCGACTCAAGGAGAACGTCATATGTCCAATTGCGCTTACTAAACCTTATGGCCTATACATTAATGTTTACTATCACTAAATGTCGATTCCACCGATATCTATCCCTTTCACGCATGCGGTGATTGAAAAGGACCGAGACATTTACAACGACATCCACATTTCACGCACACATAGATAGCGGTTCAGTTTGAGAAGCCCGAACAAATAATAACAGAAGGAGCGTTCTGAAATCCATTACGTATGAATCTGACGTATTATTTTACTTTGACATTTTTAGTTTATTTCCGAATTCTTCGCTCACTTCGACGTGTTTTACGTTTATTAATAACAAATATGTTTAAAACAAATTCCGGAAATTAAGATTTAACTATCTTTTACACGTAAGTTTTACGATCAGAATGTAGTATCCAAAACGTTATTGCATGTCATATTGTACCAGGAGCAAAAAAAGGGTTAATTTAACGAGAACACTAGTGTTAAATAGTAAAGCATGAAATTAAGTGCTTCAAGTTTCATCTGTCAGAATATTTAGTGGAATTATGAATGAAATATGCGACTGAAGAGGATTTCAGTATTACAAAGGTATATTTTCCCATCTTCTATGTTTTTGTAATGAAAAATGAGCTTAATACTAGGCTATAGGGATACGACCAGTCACAACTTTAAAAAAATCGAAATAACAAATCATCATGAGAAACAAATTTTGTTATTGCCGTTGGACACAGGCTTTCATCGACATTTTTGATTACATCTTTTGGTCAAGTTTCATGAGATCCATGAAGTGAGGTTTGTATTCTGTGAATCTTAAGTTATTATGTCTGGGTACTTCTATAATTTACGTGGAGCAAACGAAGGTAATGTTGCCACCACCAAAACATGCTTTAACATTGCCATAAAAATATATATATATATATATTGTGTGTGCGTGTTCATATATATATGAACACGCACACACAATCACTCAAAACATACACGTACACATGTTATGCAAGCCATATCTAGTTTGTATAAAATGCTTTTTTAATCCCTTCTTTTTTTGTGTTTCCACTTAGTTATTGCATGTTAATTGTACTTTTGTGGACATCTGTTATTGGCTATGTTTTCTGTTCACTATGATTTGTATTACTTTTTGTATTGCTGTTGATGCCCCAAATAAATAAAATAAAATAAATAAATAAAATATACCCTGGCAAGTTAATTTTGTCGGTGGAAAAAAACGTGTAATTCAAAATTTGTATGGGAGATCGATCCTGCGCGCCTACATTTTTTAATTTGCCGCCTTTTTCTACTGACAAGGCTTTCTTATCAGAGTACTTATATAGGTATGTCTACTATTTTTTTCATCGAAACTATCGGCATTCTTACCTGGGTGACCTGGTTCTCCTGGAGTGCCTGGGCTACCCGGAGTGCCTGGGCTACCCGGAGTGCCTGGGCTTCCCGGAGTGCCTGGGCTTCCCGGAGTGCCTGGGCTTCCCGGAGTGCCTGGGTATCCTGGATGTCCTAAAAAGTTTAACGTAGATTTTTATTGCCGTTTTCATGTTCGCTTTCGGCTTTCATCGACATTATTTGATGATGTCTTTTGGACAAGGTTCATGAGATCCATGAGTTGAGGTTTGTATGTTGTGAATGATGTGAATCTAAAGTTATTCTGTCTGTTTCTACCTATTTCCTTATTTTACTTGAAAAAGTGGAAATCATTAACACTCATTGTTTGTTTTCTTTCTAAGGTAATATTCGTAACAATAAAGCATGTGACACATTTTGAATTGTATTTTTTTAACGTAAGCTAAATTCCTAGTTGACGATCCAACTTAATTTGTCTTAATGTATATTCATGGTTACTTAGTTGTTTTTTGGTATTGGTCACTTAAAAAAATTCGAAAAAACAAATCATCATGAGAAACAAATTTTGTTATTGCCGTTTGACACAGGCTTTTATCGACATTTTTGATTACATCTTTTGGTCAAGTTTCAAAATTCAAAATTTGTATGGGAGATTGATGCTGCGCGCCAAAATTTTTTTAATTTGCAGCCTTTTTCTACTGACAAAGCTTTCTTGCCAGAGTACTTATATCGGTACGTCTACTATTTTTTCATCGAAACTGTCAGCATTCTTACCTGGGTGACCTGGTTCTCCTGGAATGCCTGGGCTTCCCGGAGTGCCTGGATAGCCTGGTTGTCCTGGTTCACCTGGCTCGCCTGGTTGTTCTGGGGTACCGGGGCCTCCTGGGTGTCCTGGATATCCAGATCAGTTTAACAAATTTAAAAAATATGTACCCTGGCAAGTTAACTTTGTCGGTGGGAAAAAGCCAGAAATTCAAAATTTGTATGGGAGATTGATCATGCGCGCCTACTTTTTTGAATTTGCCGCCTTTTCTACTGACAAAGCTTTCTTGCCAGAGTACTTATATAGGTATGTCTACTATTTTTTTCATCGAAACTATCGGCATTCTTACCTGGGTGACCTGATTCTCCTGGAGTGCCTGGGCTACCCGGAGTGCCTGGGCTACCCGGAGTGCCTGGGCTACCCGGAGTGCCTGGGCTTCCCGGGCTGCCTGGGCTTCCTGGAGTGCCTGGGTGTCCTGGATATCCTGATAAGTTTAACGAAGATTGTTATTGCCGTTTTACATGTTCGCCTTCGGCTTTCATCGACATTATTTGATGACGTCTTTTGGACAAGGTTCATGAGATCCATGAGTTGAGGTTTGTATGTTGTGAATGATGTGAATCTAAAGTTATTCTGTCTGTTTCTACCTATTTCCTTATTTTACTTGAAAAAGTGGAAATCATTAACACTCATTATTTGTTTTCTTAATGTATATTCATGGTTACTTAGTTGTTTTTTAGTATTGGTCACTTAAAATAATTCGAAATAACAAATCATCATGAGAAACAAATTTTGTTATTGCCGTTTGACACAGGCTTGTATCGACATATTTGATTACATCTTTTGGTCAAGTTTCAAAATTCAAAATTTGTATGGGAGATTGATGCTGCGCGCCTACATTTTTTAATTTGCAGCCTTTTTCTACTGACAAAGCTTTCTTGCCAGAGTACTTATATCGGTACGTCTACTATTTTTTCATCGAAACTGTCAGCATTCTTACCTGGGTGACCTGGTTCTCCTGGAGTGCCTGGGCTTCCCGGAGTGCCTGGATAGCCTGGTTGTCCTGGTTCACCTGGCTCGCCTGGTTGTTCTGGAGTACCGGGGCCTCCTGGGTGTCCTGGATATCCAGATAAGTTTAACAAATTTAAAAAATATTAACCCTGGCAAGTTAACTTTGTCGGTGGGAAAAAGCCTGAAATTCAAAATTTGTATAGGAGATTGATCAGGCGCGCCTACTTTTTTGAATTTGCCGCCTTTTCTACTGACAAAGCTTTCTTGCCAGAGTACTTATATAGGTATGTCTACTATTTTTTTCATCGAAACTATCGGCATTCTTACCTGGGTGACCTGATTCTCCTGGAGTGCCTGGGCTACCCGGAGTGCCTGGGCTACCCGGAGTGCCTGGGCTACCCGGAGTGCCTGGGCTTCCCGGGCTGCCTGGGCTTCCTGGAGTACCTGGGTGTCCTGGATATCCTGATAAGTTTAACGAAGATTGTTATTGCCGTTTTACATGTTCGCCTTCGGCTTTCATCGACATTATTTGATGACGTCTTTTGGACAAGGTTCATGAGATCCATGAGTTGAGGTTTGTATGTTGTGAATGATGTGAATCCAAAGTTATTCTGTCTGTTTCTACCTATTTCCTTATTTTACTTGAAAAAGTGGAAATCATTAACACTCATTTTTTGTTTTCTTTCTAAGGTAATATTCGTAACAATAAAGCATGTGACACATTTTGAATTGTATTTTTTTAACGTAAGCTAAATTCCTAGTTGACGATCCAACTTGATTTGTCTTAATGTATATTCATGGTTACTTAGTTGTTTTTTGGTATTGGTCACTTAAAAAAATTCGAAATAACAAATCATCATGAGAAACAAATTTTGTTATTGCCGTTTGACACAGGCTTTTATTGACATTTTTGATTACATCTTTTGGTCAAGTTTCAAAATTCAAAATTTGTATGGGAGATTGATGCTGCGCGCCAAAAATGTTTTAATTTGCAGCCTATTTCTACTAACAAAGCTTTCTTGCCAGAGTACTTATATCGGTACGTCTACTATTTTGTCATCGAAACTGTCAGCATTCTTACCTGGGTGACCTGGTTCTCCTGGAGTGCCTGGGCTTCCCGGAGTGCCTGGATAGCCTGGTTGTCCTGGTTCACCTGGCTCGCCTGGTTGTTCTGGAGTACCGGGGCCTCCTGGGTGTCCTGGATATCCAGATAATTTTAACAAATTTAAAAAATATGTATCCTGGCAAGTTAACTTTGTCGTTGGGAAAAAGCTGAAATTCAAAATTTGTATGGGAGATTGATCATGCGCGCCTACTTTTTTTAATTTGCCGCCTTTTCTACTGACAAAGCTTTCTTGCCAGAGTACTTATATAGGTATGTCTACTATTTTTTTCATCGAAACTATCGGCATTCTTACCTGGGTGACCTGGTTCTCCTGGAGTGCCTGGGCTTCCCGGAGTGCCTGGGCTACCCGGAGTGCCTGGGCTACCCGGAGTGCCTGGGCTTCCCGGGGTGCCTGGGCTTCCTGGAGTGCCTGGGTGTCCTGGATATCCTGATAAGTTTAACGAAGATTGTTATTGCCGTTTTACATGTTCGCCTTCGGCTTTCATCGACATTATTTGATGACGTCTTTTGGACAAGGTTTATGAGATCCATGAGTTGAGGTTTGTATGTTGTGAATGATGTGAATCTAAAGTCATTCTGTCTGTTTCTACCTATTTCCTTATTTTACTTGAAAAAGTGGAAATCATTAACACTCATTTTTTGTTTTCTTAATGTATATTCATGGTTACTTAGTTGTTTTTTAGTATTGGTGTGGCGCATCACTCAGACTGCATGCGCACACCACTACTCGTGAACCCGTCCAGGCGACAGCGGGGCGAAGAAGACGCGCGGAGGGAACCACCGCGGACCGGCTCCCAGATCGCGACGCGGAGCCACAGAGCGCATCCGATCGCCTTCGACGCCGAACCTGTGCCGCTCTGCTCCGCCGCTCGCGCTTACGCTATCGCAACCTATCGCTTGTTCGCTATCCTATAAATTCATAGCGCTTTGTAGAAATTAAGATTATAGTTTTATACGTGGAGTTCGCGTTTGATTTAACGATCACATAGATAAGAACCCACATTGGTGACCCGAGAGTGCATACGGACCGCGGGAAGTTTTATCGTCGCGTTATAATTATGGGCGGAAATGGTAACGACGCGGGCGCGACGGGCGAGTCTCCGCCGCCGCCGCGAGCGGCGGACGATTTTGCTGATGCACAAGTTGGCGCACCGGTAGCCATTAACCGCGTGGCAATTCGTTTGCCGCCATTTTGGCCGGACGATCCCGAGGTCTGGTTTGGACAAGCAGAGGCGCAGTTTCACGTGTCAGGTATTAAGGACGACGCCACGAAATTTTATTGCGTCGTCGCACAACTCGATCACAGGTACGCCAAAGAGATTAAAGGTATTATTAAGAATCCCCCAGCTACTGATAAGTACCCAAAGTTAAAGGCTGAATTAACTAAGTACCTGTGTGTTTCCCGTCAGCAACAGATTACCCAGGTGCTGTCTAATGAGGAATTGGGGGATCGCAAGCCCTCGCAATTTCTGCACCATTTACAACATTTGGCTGACGGCGGAATGAATGACGAGTTTATGAAAAGTATGTGGATGAAAAGGTTACCGACACACGTTCAACCTATTTTAATTTCGCAGGCCTCAGCCAGTTTGGAGGAGCTAGCAGATCTCGCCGACAGAATTTGCGAGGCCACGTCACCGTCGCCGCCATTACACGTTGCGGCCGCGACGTCCGATTTTGGAGGGTTGTTGAAACGCATCGACGACCTGACACGTGCACAGTCCGAGATGACTAAGCAAATTGCGCAAATGTCCATGCATCAAGGCCGAGGACGCTCAACATCTCGTCGAGGAGGCAACGCGAGATCGAGGAGCAGGGGTCGGAGCCGAAGTAGAACTGCAGGTACGTGTTGGTATCATTCTATTTTTGGTGAAAAAGCGAAGAAATGCACTACCCCCTGCAATTACTCGTCGGGAAATGCAAGCGGCTCTCAGTAAACGCGGCGACTGATTGCCGCGCCACAAGCCGCCTCTTCATAACCGACAAAAGGTCTAAATTGCAGTTCCTTATTGATACCGGTTCCGACCTCTGCGTGGTACCACGTGGGAATTGGCCCGATGGCAAACCGACTGAGTATAGCCTCACCGCTGCCAACGGCACTCCTATTCAGACATACGGGACCGTCACGCTGCACCTTGACCTGGGCCTACGGCGAGACTTCGTGTGGAACTTCGTGGTAGCTAGCGTTGGCAAGCCGATCATCGGAGCTGATCTCCTGGCGCACTATGGGTTGCTCGTGGACTGTCAGGACGGTAGATTGATGGACAAGCTCACCACTCTCTCCACAGCAGCCATACGGATGAAATGCGACATCTCCAGCATCAAGACGATTTCCGGTGACAGCGAGTACCACACCCTGCTTGCAAAGTACTCGCAACTTACCAAACCGTCAGGCATCACACGTCAAGTGAAGCATAATACCGTTCATTTTATCCGTACCTCACCAGGGCCTCCAGTATTTTCCAGACCACGCCGCCTGGCTCCCGATAGGCTGAAGGTGGCTAAAGAGCAGTTCGAAGAGATGGTTAGAGACGGCACCGCTCGTCGCTCCGATTCACCCTGGGCTTCTGCGCTTCACCTCGCTCCAAAGAAGGACGGATGGAGACCTTGCGGGGACTACCGCGCGCTTAACGCGCGAACAATTCCGGACAGGTACCCCATTAGGCATATCGAAGACTACGCTCACAGTTTGGCAGGCTGCACTATTTTCTCTAAAATTGACCTAGTCAAAGCTTATAACCAGATCCCGGTTTTTCATGAAGACATTGCCAAAACTGCCATAACCACACCGTTCGGACTTTTCGAGTTTCCTTTTATGTCTTTTGGCCTAAGAAATGCAGGACAGACCTTCCAGCGTTTCCTCGACGAAGTACTTCGCGACATGGATTGCTGCTACTCTTACATCGATGACATTTTGATATATTCCAGAAGCCACAGCGAGCACCTGGAGCACCTTGAGCAGGTTTTCAAACGCCTGGCAGAGTACGGCCTGCTCATCAACGAGAGGAAATGCGAGTTCGGTCAGCGCGAGGTAACCTTCCTGGGTTTTCACATATCGGAGCAAGGTACGCGCCCTCTGGACACAAGGATCGAAGTCATTCGAGATTTCCCTCCTCCGAAGACTGTAAGCGGCCTACGCAGGTTCTTAGGCATATTAAATTTTTATAGGCGTTTCATCCCACACGCTGCTGAAGAGCAAGCACCACTTCACGATCTGCTAGCTGGTCCAAAGGTCAAGGGCTCGCATCCAATCAGTTGGACTCCTGAACTTCTCCAAGTCTTCGCCAGCTGCAAAGCAAGTATCGTTAGATGTACCCTTCTCGCTCACCCAGTAATGAATGCACAGCTGGCTCTCGTCTGTGATGCATCAAACTCGGCCTTGGGCTCGGTGCTTCAGCAATTGGTGGACAAAGAATGGCAGCCTCTCGCATTTTTCTCCATGAAGATGAACAAGGCACAGTCTCGTTACAGCGCGTACGACAGGGAACTTCTGGCAGTGTACGAAAGCGTCAAGAATTTCAGGTTCATGGTTGAAGGCAGGCATTTTGTGATCTACACCGACCATAAACCAATCACATACGCTTTCCAGCAGAGAGACCGTCACTGTTCGCCTCGCCAGTTAAATCAGCTCGATTTCATCTCACAATTCACCACCGATATCAGACACATATCCGGTAAGGATAACATTACAGCAGATGCCCTCTCTCGCATCGAGGCCATTTCGAAGCCACCAGACGTGGAGACCCTGGCCCGTTTGCAGAAAGCAGATCCTGAGATGCAAGAGCTCCTGGATCCCAACAACTCCTCCATCGCTCTCAAGGAAGTTCAAGTACCAGGGTCACTCATCACGTTGGTCTGCGACGTCTCACAGTCCAGGCCTCGTCCCTACGTACCACGCGAGCTACGACGGCAGGTTTTCGACGCCATACACTGTCTGAGTCATCCAGGTGTAAGGACAACAACCAAGCTGGTCACGGAAAGGTATATCTGGCCCAACGCACGGAAAGATTGCCGTGCCTGGACCCAAGCCTGCATCCCGTGCCAAACAGCGAAAGTACAGCGTCACACCTCTTCCCCACTCGGTCAGTTCGCACTTCCTGGTGAGAGATTCAGTCACGTGCACATTGACCTCATAGGACCTCTCCCACCTTCACACGACTTCAGATACTGTTTCACAGCTGTGGACAGGTTCACACGCTGGCCCGAAGTTCTGCCACTTCATGACATCACTGCCGAGACGGTGGCAAAGGCACTATGTGAAACATGGGTCTCGAGATTTGGTTGCCCGCAGGTTGTCACAACTGATCAAGGACGCCAGTTTAATTCTCGACTTTTTCAGGCGTTGACGCGCCTCTGTGGCGTACATCTGCGCCACACAACGGCCTACCACCCAGCGGCGAACGGGATCGTGGAACGTCTCCACCGCACCCTCAAGGCCGCCATCATGGCCCACGACGAGAAGAGCTGGACTGACGTGCTCCCCGTCGTGTTGCTGGGGCTGCGGACGGCTTGGAAGGAGGACCTGCGGTGCTCGGCTGCGGAGATGGTTTATGGTGAGCCATTACGGATCCCGGGTGAGTTTTTCAATTCTAACACACACCCTCACAACATGTTGCAGCCATTTGACTTCGTGTCAAGGCTTAAAGAGCACATTTCTCACCTTAAACCGCAGCCGGCATCTCATCACACACCAAAATCAATTTTTGTACACGAGGACCTCAAAACAGCATCATATGTTTTCATTCGCAAGGATGCCGTCCGCCGTTCCTTGGAAAAGCCTTACACTGGACCACACAAAGTACTCTCAAGAACTGATAAAACAATCACAGTAGAATCAAATAGAGGACCTGTGACAGTCTCTATAGACAGAGTAAAGCCAGCTTACACTTTAGCTGAGCATCAGCAAGCTGCTGTCCCGTCTTCCGATGCTAAGCAGGAAGACCCTGTTAGGAAAACACGTTCTGGTCGCATTGTCAGATTTCCTAATTTGTTTTCCACAGATGGACGTTAGCACTCCCAGGGGGGTGATGTGGCGCATCACTCAGACTGCATGCGCACACCACTACTCGTGAACCCGTCCAGGCGACAGCGGGGCGAAGAAGACGCGCGGAGGGAACCACCGCGGACCGGCTCCCAGATCGCGACGCGGAGCCACAGAGCGCATCCGATCGCCTTCGACGCCGAACCTGTGCCGCTCTGCTCCGCCGCTCGCGCTTACGCTATCGCAACCTATCGCTTGTTCGCTATCCTATAAATTCATAGCGCTTTGTAGAAATTAAGATTATAGTTTTATACGTGGAGTTCGCGTTTGATTTAACGATCACATAGATAAGAACCCACATTGGTCACTTAAAAAAATTCGAAATAACAAATCATCATGAGAAACAAATTTTGTTATTGCCGTTTGACACAGGCTTGTATCGACATTTTTGATTACATCTTTTGGTCAAGTTTCAAAATTCAAAATTTGTATGGGAGATTGATGCTGCGCGCCTACATTTTTTAATTTGCAGCCTTTTCCTACTGACAAAGCTTTCTTGCCAGAGTACTTATATCGGTACGTCTACTATTTTTTCATCGAAACTGTCAGCATTCTTACCTGGGTGACCTGGTTCTCCTGGAGTGCCTGGGCTTCCCGGAGTGCCTGGATAGCCTGGTTGTCCTGGTTCACCTGGCTTGCCTGGTTGTTCTGGAGTACCGGGGCCTCCTGGGTGTCCTGGATATCCAGATAAGTTTAACAAATTTTGTTATTACCGTTTTATCAACATTTTTGATTACATCTATTTTAGTCAAGTTTCATGATATCCATGGAGTGAGGTGAGGATTCTATGAATATTATGTTATTATGTCTGGGTATTTCTATAATTTACGTGAAAAAAAAAGGAAATTCTAAACAATATTTTTCTGCATTTTAATGTACTAATGGGGAATGTCGATTGTCATATCCGTTACAAAGTAGGTATGTGACACATTTTAATTGTATTTTTTTAACTGACTGAAGAAAAAACATATATTTACCTCTATCAAAATTACAATGTGCAAAACTACCCACATGTAAAAATAATGAATCAAAATCTATAAGTTTTAAGGCTATTTATACATGCAAAATAGGTCCATGAGGCTAGTTATAACTGTTTTCAATTAACAGTTTCGCGGACGGTTAGTGACGTCATGTGTCATAGGCCAAAGAAACAAATGACTATGCGAATGCTATAGCATTCGTGTCTGCGAATGTATTAACCTTATGGTTTATTGTTTACATAAGTAACTGGATTTGTGTTTCATATTTCATCTCGATATTTACAATTCTGCACTGACTACAAATTTGTTTGACCCAGTGGTTGATTGGTAGATAATGCTTTAAGGCGTTAATTCCGCCATTTGTACAATTTTATATCGTGCAATAAAGTTTAAATAAAATAAAATAAATAAGTAATTCGTTTTCATAGTTTTATTTCATTTTAGACCTTGTCTCTCACCTGGAGCACCTGGGCCTCCTGGATGTCCTGGAGCACCTGGGCCTCCTGGATGTCCTGGAGCACCTGGGCCTCCTGGATGTCCTGGAGCACCTGGGCCTCCTGGATGTCCTGGAGCACCTGGGCCTCCTGGATGTCCTGGAGCGCCTGGGCTTCCTGGTTGGCCTGGAGCACCTGAGCCTCCTGGCTGTTGTGGTTCTTGTGGGTTTTGCGGTGTTTGTGGGCTCTGCGGTTCTTGTGGGCTCTGCGGTTCTTGTGGGCTCTGCGGTTCTTGTGGGCTCTGCGGTTCTTGTGGGCTCTGCGGTTCTTGTGGGCTCTGTGGTTGGCCTGGAGCACCTGAGCCTGCTGGTTGTCCTGGAGTGCTTGGTATTCCTCCGTGGTGTCTTGGTTTCCCTGGTTTTCCTCCGTGGTGTCTTGGTTTCCCTGGTTTACTTCCGTGGTGTCCTGAATGTAATGCGTACAAGGAAAATAATGATAACAGCCTTTTTTAATGTATTACTACTATTACATTACATTATGATATTTTTTAGATCATATTAGCTACAGTGAAGAACATATTATTTTCCACTACAGAGGCTGGGAATGGGATTTGTGTTTCATATATACCTATATATATTCCTGTAATCTCTCTTTTTTTTGTGTGGTAATAAATGTTTTCTTATTCTTATATTTCATCTTAATATTTACTATTGTGCACACACTACGAGTTTCTGTTTGACCCAATGGTTGACTGGTAAATACTCAATATTTTAAAGAATGATTGAAGGCATTAAGTTCGCCATTTGTACAATTTTTTATCTTGCAATAAAGTTTAAGTTTACTTTAGGGGAACGTAGTTGGGTGAGAAAAAGGTACCGTTGACGGGTAGACTTAGACTGATTTATTAAATCATAATCAAGTGTTTTATACATCTCTAATCTACGGCGGTACAGACCTTATCTTAACTAAATCAGCGCGTGCTCAAACCTATACTAAGTTATCGACACGCGCCGATAATATTTTGCTGACCGCCATAAAAATAAATAAGTAATCCGTTTCCATAGTTTTATTTCAGTCTAGACCTTGTCTCTCACCTGGAGCACCTGGGCCTCCTGGATGTCCTGGAGCACCTGGGCCTCCTGGATGTCCTGGAGCACCTGGGCCTCCTGGATGTCCTGGAGCACCTGGGCCTCCTGGATGTCCTGGAGCGCCTGGGCTTCCTGGTTGGCCTGGAGCACCTGAGCCTCCTGGCTGTTGTGGTTCTTGTGGGTTTTGTGGTGTTTGTGGGCTCTGCGGTTCTTGTGGGCTCTGCGGTTCTTGTGGGCTCTGCGGTTCTTGTGGGCTCTGTGGTTCTTGTGGGCTCTGTGGTTGGCCTGGAGCACCTGAGCCTCCTGGTTGTCCTGGAGTGCTTGGTTTTCCTCTGTGGTGTCTTGGTTTGTGGTGGTGGTGTCCTGAATATTATGAAATAAGATATTTTTCGAGCAAGTGTGATAATAAATAAATAATCCTAGCCTATTGTAGTTTTTTCTTGCGATAATTTTTTTTGTTATTTTAATTCTTACCGAATATTATTACTATATACATATACATACCTAGAATCCTAGATGCATAGATGCTGCCTTCGCGGCCGCTATACTTATCTTTTATTTCGAGTACTTACTTGTTTTTAGGGTTCCGTACCCAAAGGGTAAAAACGGGACCCTATTACTAAGACTCCGCTGTCCGTCTGTCTGTCTGTCACAAGGCTGTATCTCATGAACCGTGATAGCTAGACAGTTATATTTTTCACAGATGATGTATTTCTGTTGCCGCTATAACAACAAATACTAAAAAGTACGGAACCCTTGGTGCGCGAGTCCGACTCGCACTTGGCCGGTTTTTTTTTCCTGCCACTCCCTGCACCACTTTCACCGTCTACGTCTACACATACCTTTATGTTGTGAAGTTTTGCTTGATTCTTCGGATAAAGAGCTGCTTGAAGAGCTGCTGGTAGACTGGTGAGTCCTGCGGTACCCTGCAATCGAAACATGTTTTTATTAAGTAACATTTGATTTGATTTTATTAAGTATAACATTCAGAGTAGGTTTCCTTACGTCCATAGAATTTATTTATTGCCATGCCAAATGTTAATGCGGAATGAACTCGGAGCCAAGGTTTTTTCGAGAGACTGCAGCGGTTGTTCCAAGCCTTTTCAATATGACCCATGTGACTTATTAGGAAGATTAATTAGGAAATTTTGGTAATGTTAAGTATTGTTAACTAACACGTTAAGTACCGATACCTACTGCACCAACAGAATATATGCGTTAATTCTGTTACCTATAAATATCCCACGGGTGTTAGTACCGGGTTCGGGATCATTAGTTAGACTAAGTATACGCTGTATGTATGGTGTATTAAAGGGGTCGGCAAACTTTTGAGAAGAGCCAAAGATGTGGAAATCACCAGTTTTAGCAATCTCAAAGAGCCGTAATAATTATTTGTGCAACAAGAGAGGAAAGTTGGTTTTTCTTGAGAGTGTTGATTTTGAGTCCTGAGAAAAAGAATCTTCAGCGTAGCGTGGGACTCAAAAACACGAGATGTAAAATAACTTTGCTCTCGTGTTGCACATATAATTTTTCACCTCAGTAGTGAGAACATATTAAAGGTTAAAATGTATTTCGAATTTGTAATAGACCCCGAAGTATGAAGTGGCAGTTCATGGCCTTGACTAAATTAAAAAGCTACTTTGTTTCACTCCCTGGAGTGAGGAAAATCGCACTTTCGTCACTCCCTGGTGTGAGGAAAGTCGCTCTTTCGTCACTCCAGGGAGTGAAGAAAGTAGGCTTGTTCGAGCTGCTGAGGTGAAAATGTTATGTTTTTGGTCGTCAGATTTGTTGGCCGTATATTGCAATAATATTTTATAGCTATAGATAGGTTATAACTTATAACAATTTATACGGAGCTCAAAAAATACTTCCATATTAGGGAATGCAAAACCGGTTTTTATTTGTATGAAAATTAGGTTAATATTCGGTTCTTAACCGATTATTCCATACAATTTAAATTCGGTTTTGCATTCCCTATTTCATATTTATTTCTATACCTAGGAAGAAATCCGTTATTAATAATTAATTTTATTTATTTATTTATTTAATCTTTATTGCACAAAAGAAAAACCTTACATTACAAAAGGCGGACTTAATGCCATAAGGCATTCTCTACCAGTCAACCTTAAGGCTAAGCAGAGAGATTGTGGGCGGTGCTACAAATACAACAGCAAAAATAAAAATAAAAATAACATATAATCACATATATACAAATATAATATACATATATATACTAAGATATTACTGTTCCATCAGACTACAACATAGGACCAAAAGAGTATTGGCTTGGCAAACAACCAACTGTGATGACACTATTGCAATTGGCATTATACATTACGCGCACTGTGTATAGAGTTGAACTGACCATTCATATCGGCGCGTCAATCTATTGAATTTATCTGGAATTGAAACCATTACGCACGCTTCGGCGCGGGGCGTTCGGCTCGCGTGATGAGTGATACATGAAGTAATGGTTGATTTTTCCGCGTGATACGTAATGGCATATTACGCGTTCGAGAGATATCTCATTTGTGATATTACGAGCATTACTTACACATGTCTACTACTAAGAACAGAAGTAACGAGATTATGGAAAATGCCTGCCACAGTAATCCCGATAGTAATAGGAGCCACCGGTATTGTAGCCAAAAACTTACACAGATATATAGACAAACTAGATGCACAAATAAACATACACATTTTAAAAAAGCAAGCAGCCATCGATACAACTACTATTTTATCTAAAGTACTAGGAAATACTATATATATTGGGGAAGCCGATGCTCCTCTTCCTTGAGTGTCTCAAGGCGGGACATCGACTTAATACCGACTTTTAAAGTCGAGAAATGAAAAACTTTAAACATACTTATATAATTTTCGCATTTTTTTTTATTGTGTACACTTACACTCAGTCTTGGAATGCGGCACAAGTTGCATGGTAACAATGCCATCCTGTTCGAACGTCACCACGTCGTATTCTTCGTCGCCTGTCAATTTAATATAAATTAAACACCAATTTAATTAATAATAATAATAAAATGTTAGTGTTAGGTGACCCAAACCCAAACACACCACTGTGCCCGCCTACAACGATAGCGCAAGACCTCCCCCAACCGGTTTTCTCGGCGCGCGCGCAGCGAGCGACGCGGCGCGCGGCAGCGGCAGTACGCAATACACGGTCGTCGTGAACGCTGCTCGCACTATTAGTGCTTGAGAAAGGAGACCTAGGCTCTCCGAAACATGTCGCGCGAGTGACTAAAACAAGTGAGTCTAAACCGTAAAATGATTTAATGTTAGTATGTCTCACAACAGTTTAAATTCGAATAATAAAATGCTTTATTGTGCACACTACATAAAAAAGATACAGAAATTGAGAAAATATATAAATTATCGCTAAACAGCGATCTCTTCCAGACAACCTTCTGATAGTGAAATGGCGAACGAAGCGAAATTAACGCCACATTAGGTAGTTTTATTGTGTGAATATGTGTAGGGATGGTAGTGTGAATATGTGTAGGGATGGTAGTGTGAATATGTGTAGGGATGGTAGTGTGAATATGTGTAGGGATGGTAGTGTGAATATGTGTAGGGATGGTAGTGTGAATATGTGTAGGGATGGTAGTGTGAATATGTGTAGGGATGGTAGTGTGAATATGTGTAGGGATGGTAGTGTGAATATGTGTAGGGATGGTAGTGTGAATATGTGTAGGGATGGTAGTATGAATATGTGTAGGGATGGTAGTGTGAAAATGTGTAGGGATGGTAGTGTGAATATGTGTAGGGATGGTAGTGTGAATATGTGTAGGGATGGTAGTGTGAATATGTGGTGAGTATCGGCAAAGAGGATATAAGATAGAGCGGTACTGTCATAGTAAATTTTGTAACCACTGTAAATTCACTGCCATCTATCGACATACTTTAAAACTAAAAATGAAGATTTATAAAAATACGTTAAAATGTATTTAAATATGGATAAATGATTTTTTTATTTGCATTAATTATTTTTATATTATTTAGACCCATGTTGTTTCACTGATATGCGTTAAAATTATAAATAACAAACGAAACCGGCAACGCCCTCTATACGAGAGTAGGCCAAAACTAGTGGCGACATCTGATCGAGAATCAAATTTTCGTGATTTTCGAGGCACGTTTTTTCCTTTGACTGTATCCATCTATTACGGAGTTATATCTATCTTTGGTATCGGTATAAGATTTAAATTAAATGTTTTTATTTATTTTATAGTGTATTTTTTGTGATACTTACTCGGCAGTTTTATGTCGACCAGCTTGTGCTTTGCTGTGAAAAAAACCAAAATATATGTTCAAATCAAAGTGTGCATACTAAATAGGTATTCATATCGAATAGTTTAAACTTATATTTAATTTAATCAGAAATCAGAAATTAGAAATATTTATTTGCTTAGATACAGTAATGGGATTTTACATATTTATAAATGTACTGTGTATCTTGCCTGCATGCAAGCGTGCAAATCAAATCAATCTTAAAAATAATAAAAATAAATAACATATCAATGAAGCTTAATACAAATTAATAATTAAAATGTCCATTAATTAATAATTAAGGCTGTATATATTGTAATTCTTATATTGTAAGGATTTCAAACACAATGCTTGTATTGTTTCTGAATAAACTAAATCTGAATCTGAATCTATCAAATTCTTAATAAGATATTGGCTGCTTGTGTAGGTTATGTGCAGAACACATAAAACTCATGTTCACAGTTGTTGAAAACATGCGTTAGGATGAAAACATCAATTAATGGGGCTGGCAACTGTCAAAGGGAAAATGGCCCCCGCATATTTAGGTTTCCCCTCTTCCTAGTTTTTTTATATATATGGGATTTGGCTCAAAGGGATAAAATCAAAAGGCCTCCTTGACAGCCTGATACGACGCGACGTTGAACATTTCCTTTTCATTTCTCATGCTCTGAAAGAGGGTCATTGTTATTCTAAAAGGTGTGCAGAAAATGATACGTGTCTGCACTAGAGCATTTTACGATCGAAGTACGATTTTTTAATTCTTTTTTTACGATAAGCAATTGAAATTTGAGTTTAAATAGATTTGTTATACAATTTCCATTCTGATATTTCACTCTCCATTCTATAAATAACGATACTTTTGTCTGAATTGTTAATTGAAAGTACCCTCAGGAAATACTTTAAAAATGTATACTTAGTCATGTTAAAAAAAACATGCATTTTACTTTCCTTGTATTCGAAATGAAAAGTAGTGTTTAACTCGGGTGAAAGGCATCATTTCTGCCTCAGACTATTGGCATTCTCACTGCGTTCGAGTGCCAAACTACCTCGGCAGGAATGAGTGCCTTTCATCTCTTGGTTAACAATCTACTATTACTTGATCCATTTTCGCTCTCATTGGTTTCCCCTTCCCATACCGAACTCTATTCAAATAGGTTTAAACTTTCACAGAAGCTCCACTAACGCCCCCAATAATGCCGTAATATTTTTTTTATCTTAAAGGACATTCTTACACAGATTGACTAAGTCCCACGGTAAGCCCAAGGCGGCTTGTGTTATGGGTACTCGGACAACGATATATATAATATATAAATACTTAAATACATAGTAAAGCCTAACCAGGAATACAATGATCACGCGCCATGTTGCGGAATTTCACTGGAACTATTTTTTTCATACTATACTGAACTGAGAATGAACAGCGCCCTCTTGCCTATATTACTGGTCAGGCTTTAAACACCCATGACTCAGGAATAAAAAAAAATCTGTGCTCATCACACAAATAAATGCCCTTACCGGGATTCGAACCCAGGACCATCGGCTTCACAGGCAGGGTTACCCACTGGGCCAGACCGGTCGTCAAACCGGTCGTTATTATTCATGGTAAGAGGCCGTAGTCGATTTTGGAGCAAAAATGTAAAATTGATAGATTTAGTCGTTGAAATTATACACGTTTTGTTAAGTAATATCTAAATAACAAGTATTGATTTATATTAGCACGTCTTCTCATCTTGCCTTTTAATAATGAGGTCGCGAGCCTGCGTCACCGGTAATGCATGAAGAGAAGGGGCAGTTTTTAAAAAATCATCAAAAAATCATGGTGGTAAATTATACAAATTGATGTATAAGAATAGTTTCAGCAAATGTTGTAGATTGTTTAAGTATCAAAATTACGTTGAATTTAAGTCGATTTTCAGAGAAATTGTCACTTGTTTTGAAGTAATTTCTGGAGAAAATTGATTTCGTCTAACTTTCATTTACACTACTTCAAAGTTATAATAATAAAAATGTAGTCTGATAAACGTTAAGTACAGGATATGTGTAATACAAAATTGCCATGTTTAGCCGTCCAAACTTTACGAAATTTACAAATAAGAGCGACAAAATCAGTGCTTTACGCGCGTTTACCTAAACGTCCATCAGAAAAGCAAACATTACTAATTTAGTGAGTCTGTTTTCAAAAAAATTATCTGATAAAAGATAAGATAAGAAGACGTGCTAATAGAAACCAGTACTTGTTATTTCAATTAGGTAACAAAAGGTGTAAAATTTCACGGACTAAATGTATCAATTTTACATTTTTGCGACTAAAATCGACACTGGCCTCGTAATATGGGGCATATTCTTTGAGAAGGGACCTTATTGTCGATGGCGCTTACGCCGCACAGCGTCGCGCGGCATTGTATTTATATCGGAGCATCGTTAATAATGGCGTAAGCGCCATCGACAATTAGGTCCCTTTTTATAGAAAATACCACATATTGCTGTCAATATCGCCAGTGTCCTGTATATAACGTTGTACCTACCTATTTCTACTACGTCAGCCTCGAGTTCCTTCTCCACAGTTTCGGAGCTCTCTGAACTCTCTAAAAACAAATTATCAAATGATTAGTGCTTTAAGAAATAATTTGTTGTTAGATTGACAGAAGTTGCCTTCCGAATGCACATGTCGAAGCCAGGTAGTATGAAAGGTTACCATTAGTACGGGGCTTAAACCTGTTTAAAATGTGTATTATCTTATAGGCGGTCATACGTGCGACTTTCTTCACTCCAGGGAGTGAAACAAAGTAGCTTTTTAATTTAGTGAAGGACATGAACTGCCACTTCACTTCATACTTTTATTACAATTTTTTTTCTCTATATTATTCTGTGTAATTCGAAATACATTTTAACCTTTAAAATGTTCTCACTACTGAGGTGAAAAATTATGTGTGCAACACGAGAGCAAAGTTATTTTACATCTCGTGTTTTTGAGTCTCTCGCTACGCTCAACTCAAGATTCTAACTTAGAATCACTCGCTTCGCTCATGATTCAATTATAGAATCTTTTGCTTTCTCGGGACTCAAAATAAACGCAAGAAAAACCAACTTTCCTCTCTTGTTGCACAAATAACTATTACCTATACTACTTGTAGCGACGCTACGAAATCGCTGAGTGAGCCACGCCTGGCCAAACTATAAGTACAATGAGTAAAATTCTTGGGTAACTCACCGCTGTTTTGCTCAGATTGCGATTTCTGGCTTTTCTGTCTCATTTCCACGTCAGTCTCGCCGGTGTTTTCGTGCTTGATGGACCGTTCGGATTGATCTGTGGAGATGAAAGTTGCTATACTACACAGAAAGGAACCCTATGTCGCGACTCTGTCCGTCCGTCTGTCACGTCTATCTATCTTCTATACATATAATAAAGCGAAACAGGGTCGAAAGTCTGTAATGGAAGATATTCGAAAAAAAAATAGCTGAGGATACTAAGAATCGATAACAGAACACGTTCTAACAGTTTTTAGAATTTTTGTCTGTTTGTCTATTTATCTATTTATCTGTTTGTCTGTTTATCTGTTTGTCTGTTTATTTGACCACGCATCAAATGAAAACGGCTGAACGGATTTTGATGCAAACTTTACTAATCTGCCGAAAAAATCCACGGCTAGGTTATAGGCTATAAAAATTAGAGAAATTTCAACCCTAAGGGGGTTAGAAAGGGGATGTAAGTTTGTATGGGGTTCAAGATTTATTTTAAGCTAGCAATTTGAAACTTCTGCCAGGAACAGATTTCAATGACCAATCGCCTCCCGGGCGAAAACTCGTATAATGGTTAACGGCTATGTATGATGAACCCTCGTGGACGTCAGCTGCCGCTCCGTTGGTGGGTTGAGGAATGGTTATAATGGATATATTAACCATCCCTACTGATATCTTTTGCTGCATGTTTTAATGTTATGCTCATGTAGAATATATAACCACCAACACTACCATAATGTATAGGTAGTGATAACTCGTGTACACTCAGCGTCAAATACTTTGTAGCAACCAAAGTAGTCAAATAGTTCGGTTCACCATATATATAGTATGGCGTACCAAACTATTTGGCCACTGTCTGCTACAGAGTATTTGACGCTGAGTGTAGATAGATATAGATATTTACCATCGGATGATTCTTGTTGTGATTTTTTCGCTGACTTGGAGTTCTTGTTGACGATGGACTCTTCTTTGCCTTTTTTTATCAACGACGAAGATTGCTCTGAAAAATATAATAATGTTACTCAGTCGAATTTCATAGCGTCGGAAGCACTCGTCTTCTGTGATAATTTTAAATCGCAGAAATGTTATAAAACTATTTTGTTTAGTGGACCAGATGTATGTTCAAATTGCATTTTCATTTACGTTTACGTACAGTCAATATTAAATATCGACACGGACAAATAGCCAAAATATCTACACACTACCTTAATGTAAATAAGGTTGTGTTGATACAGGATTTAGTTAGGTAAGTGTGTACTTATGTATATATACCATCGAATGATTCCTGTTGTGCTTGTTTAGCTGATTTGGAACTCTTCTTGTCGACGATGGACTCTCCATTGCCTTTTTTTACCAACGACGATGATTTCTCTGAGAAATACAATACTGTTAATGTTACTCAATTGAAGTGATAAAACTATTTTGTTTAGTGGAGACGATGTAAAATTTGTTCAAACTGCATTCTCAGTTACGTACAGTTAAGGTATTAAAATCGACACGGACAAAGAGCCAAAATATTTGCACACTGCCTTAATGTAAATAATTTAAATAAGGTCACTTGAGGTAAGGTAGGCTTAACTTAGGTAAGGTAAGGTGGTGTTGATACAGGATTTAGTTAGGTAAGTGTAATTATATATAATATACCATCGGATGATTCCTGTTGTGCTTGTTTCGCTGATTTGGAACTCTTCTTGTCGACGATGGACTCTCCATTTCCTTTTTTTACCAACGACGATGATTTCTCTGAAAAATACAATAATGTTAATGTTACTCAATTGAAGTGATTAAACTATTTTGTTTAGTGGAGACGATGTAAAATTTGTTTAAACTGCATTCTCAGTTACGTACAGTTAAGGTATTAAAATCGACACCGACAAAGAGCCAAAATATGCACTGCCTTAATGTAAATAATTTAAATACGGTAACTTGAGGTAAGGTGATGTTGATACAGGATTTAGTTATGTGTATTTATCTATATATAATATACCATCGGATGATTCCTGTTGTGCTTGTTTCGCTGATTTGGAACTCTTCTTGTCGACGATGGACTCTCCATTGCCTTTTTTGACCAACGACGAAGATTGCTCTGAAAAATATAATAATGTTCGTTACTCAGTTGAATTTCGTAGTGTCGGAAGCACTCGTCTACCGCGATAATTTTAAACCCCGAAGTGTTATAAAACTACTATTTTGTTTAGTGGACCAGATGTATGTTCAAATTGCATTTTCATTTACGTGCAGTCAATATTAAATATCGACACGGACAAATAGCCAAAATATGTACACACTGCTTTAATGTAAATAATTTAAATAAGGTAACTTGAGGTAAGGTAGGCTTAACTTAGGTAAGGTAAGGTGGTGTTGATACAGGATTTAGTTAGGTAAGTGTGTACTTATGTATATATACCATCGGATGATTCCTGTTGTGCTTGTTTAGCTGATTTGGAACTCTTCTTGTCGACGATGGACTCTCCATTGCCTTTTTTTACCAACGACGATGATTTCTCTGAAAAATACAATAATGTTAATGTTACTCAATTGAAGTGATTAAACTATTTTGTTTAGTGGAGACGATGTAAAATTTGTTCAAACTGCATTCTCAGTTACGTACAGTTAAGGTATTAAAATCGACACCGACAAAGAGCCAAAATATGCACTGCCTTAATGTAAATAATTTAAATACGGTAACTTGAGGTAAGGTGATGTTGATACAGGATTTAGTTATGTGTATTTATCTATATATAATATACCATCGGATGATTCCTGTTGTGCTTGTTTCGCTGATTTGGAACTCTTCTTGTCGACGATGGACTCTCCATTGCCTTTTTTGACCAACGACGAAGATTGCTCTGAAAAATATAATAATGTTCGTTACTCAGTTGAATTTCGTAGTGTCGGAAGCACTCGTCTTCCGCGATAATTTTAAACCCCAGAAGTGTTATAAAACTACTATTTTGTTTAGTGGACCAGATGTATGTTCAAATTGCATTTTCATTTACGTGCAGTCAATATTAAATATCGACACGGACAAATAGCCAAAATATGTACACACTGCTTTAATGTAAATAATTTAAATAAGGTAACTTGAGGTAAGGTAGGCTTAACTTAGGTAAGGTAAGGTGGTGTTGATACAGGATTTAGTTAGGTAAGTGTAATTATATATAATATACCATCGGATGATTCCTGTTGTGCTTGTTTCGCTGATTTGGAACTCTTCTTGTCAACGATGGACTCTCCATTGCCTTTTTTTACCAACGACGATGATTTCTCTGAAAAATACAATAATGTTAATGTTACTCAATTGAAGTGATTAAACTATTTTGTTTAGTGGAGACGATGTAAAATTTGTTCAAACTGCATTCTCAGTTACGTACAGTTAAGGTATTAAAATCGACACTGACAAAGAGCCAAAATATGCACTGCCTTAATGTAAATAATTTAAATACGGTAACTTGAGGTAAGGTGATGTTGATACAGGATTTAGTTCTACCCCAGAAGTGTTATAAAACTACTATTTTGTTTAGTGGACGAGATGTATGTTCAAATTGCATTTTCATTTACGTGCAGTCAATATTAAATATCGACACGGACAAATAGCTAAAATATGTACACACTGCTTTAATGTAAATTATTTAAATAAGGTAACTTGAGGTAAGGTAGGCTTAACTTAGGTAAGGTAAGGTGGTGTTGATGTTGATACAGGATTTAGCTAGGTAAGTGTAATTATATATAATATACCATCGGATGATTCCTGTTGTGCTTGTTTCGCTGATTTGGAACTCCTCTCGTCGACGATGGACTCTCCATTGCCTTTTTTTACCAACGACGATGATTGCTCTGAAAAATACAATACCTAATGTTAATTTCATAGTATTGGAGGCACTCATTTTCCGCGACAATTTTAAATATCACATGATCCTTCATGTCTGAGGACAGCACTTTATTGAAGTAGTGTTGTGGTTCATGCTAGACAATTATTTTAAAAATTAAACTATTTTTCAATTAATAGTTTATCAATCTATAATATCACCTACTTTTGACATGAACATTAGAAAAGGTTTGATAATTACAGCCAAAACCACAAAACTAAGCAAGAAAGGCTGACCACTGGTGCATGGCTGAGCACTGGTACCTTTACTATGTACAGTCAAGGTATTAAATATCGACAAAATATGTACACACTACCTAGCCAGGTAGCAGTGACGTCAGCGACGTCATAATGACGTAATAATGACGTCATTATGAAGTCATAATGACGTCGCTGACGTCATAATGACGTATAAATGCTACCTGGAACCATAGATACAGGTTTTATAGTTATGTGTATTCCTACATACCATCGGATGATTCTTGTTGTGTTTGTTTAGCTGACTTGGCGCTGTTATTGCTGACGATGGACTCTCCATTGCCTTTTTTTACGAATGACGACGCGGATTCCTCTGAAAAATACAATACTATTATGTACTCAACTCATTTAAATTTCATAGTATCGGAAGCATTGTATAATTTGCCACTCTTGTGGATAAAATGCTACTATCTAATCTGTTTTTGATGAATAAGGAGAGCTTTTCGAGCTGGTATGGTGAAAAAATTATTTATCTTTTATAATAGGTACGATTTTTTATAATTTGCGTTGGGCCGCGCGTTCTTGGCAACGTATTTAGAAATAATTTCATCGCATCGGGTACTACCAAATGAAATAATCTAAAGTGCTATGATTATTGCTCACTCTCTTTCAAATTTTAATGCATTGAGTGCCTGATTTACAATCTCATGCGTGGTTTTTAGGGTTCCGTACCCAAAGGGTAAAAACGGGACCCTATTACTAAGACCCCGCTGTCCGTCTGTCTGTCCGTCTGTCCGTCTGTCACCAGGCTGTATCTCATGAAGCGTGATAGCTAGACAGTTGAAATTTTCACACATGATGTATTTCTGTTGCCGCTATAACAACAAATACTAAAAACAGAATAATATAAATATTTAAATGGGGCTCCCATACAACAAACGTGTTTTTTTTGCTGTTTTTTCCGTAATGGTACGGAACCCTTCGTGCGCGAGTCCGACTCGCTTTTGACAGGTTTTTTCTTATTCTAATATCCTCTCCATACGTTACCGATTGCATTGGCGCATTTGATCATTCGATTTAATTCGTTGGTCTTATAATAAGATACCTCGGCAGAAATTAGTGCCTTTCATCCCTTGTATAATAAGTTATTATACTTAGCCGGCAATTATCTAAAATCACATGCCATGTGTTGCAACGTTTGTAGAAGCCTTACTG
This sequence comes from Cydia strobilella, assembly GCF_947568885.1. Taxonomy (NCBI): domain Eukaryota; kingdom Metazoa; phylum Arthropoda; class Insecta; order Lepidoptera; family Tortricidae; genus Cydia; species Cydia strobilella. The sequence goes on along the minus strand of NC_086066.1, from coordinate 6,362,218 downwards.
ATTGTTAACCAAGGGATTAAAGGCACTCATTTCTGCTGAGGTATTTTGGCGCTCGAACGCAGTAAGAGCGCCAATAGTCCGAGGCAGAAATGATGCCTTTCACCCGAGTTTTTCATTTTGAATACGAGGAAATTAAAATGCATGTGTTTCTTTAAATATAGTATTTCTTGAGGGTACTTTCAATTAACAATTCAGGTAAAAGTATCGTTATTTATGGACTGGAGTCAAATATCAGAATAAAAATTGTATAACAAATCCATTTAAACTCAAATTTCAATTGCTTATCGTATAAAAAAAACCGGCTAAGTGCGAGTCGGACTCGCGCACCGAGGGTTCCGTATTTTTTAGTATTTGTTGTTATAGCGGCAACAGAAACACATCATCTGTGAAAATTTCAACTGTCTAGCTATCACGGTTTCTGAGATACAGCCTGGTGACAGACAGACGGACAGCGGAGTCTTAGTAATAGAGTCCCGTTTTTACCCTTTGGGTACGGAACCCTAATTAAATAAATCGTACTTCGAACGTAAAATGCTCTAGTGCAATTTTCTGCACACCTTTTAGAACAACCCAGGTAGCAAAATGACGTAAATTGACGTCAGCGACATCATAATGACGGCATTATTACGTCATTATGACGTCGCTGACGTCATTTGACGTCATTTTGCTACCTGGGAACAATGACCCTCTTTCAGAGCATGAGAAATGAAAAAAATTAAGTACGTTTGCAGGCACATGACTAAAACTGTGGGTTACCTTCAGACTTCTTCTCAGCCTTGCTCTTGTGCTGAGATGAAGACTTTATCACTGAGGAAGCCCCGGAACCATCCTTGGGAGAATCTTCACTGCAGTTTGCTGTAGGCACAATATACATATTGTTATAAAATAATTACTACATCTAGACATACAACAACAGACTTCTGTATGTTTTTTTTTTTTTTTTATGATGAATAGGCAGGCGTTTGACCACGATCCCACCTGATGGTAAGTGATGATGTGGTCTACGGTGGAGCACGCTTACCTATGAGATACCTATTAACTCTTGCCTTGAAGAGCTCCAAATTGTACTCATGCGGAAACACAGACTCGGGCAGGGCGTTCCACTCCTTGGCAGTTCGCATAAGAAATGTGGAAGCAAAACGCTTCGTGCGTATTTTTGGAATTCCTACCATGAAGCGATGCCGGAGTGCCGTTTGTCGTGTGGTCCGATGGTAAAAATGGGACGGAGGAATAAGGTTGTGCAGTTCCTCGGCACACTCTCCGAAATGTATCCTATAAAAGATCGACAGGCTGGCAACCTTGCGACGATGCTTTCAAGACGATTTCAAGCTAAGAAAGTCGTTTGCATTCTAAAGAATTTCTGTCCGATTTTTTGCCGACCCTTTAAAAACCTGTACACTCCTTTTTTGAAGAACCCCATACTGCAGACTGCAGCTGCATCACAGTACATACAAACAATGGCTGCAAATGACACATAGGTAAATAACTAAGGCACAGTCGCCATTAGATATATCGGAACGGCCAACGCGCTCACAAATATCTGAACACGCAAGGCGCTAGAGTGCGTGTTCAGATATTTTTGAGCACCTCGGGCGCTCCGATATATCTGATGGCGACTGTAACAATAAAAAAAAATTCAACTTACATTCATAAGACGAGGACGACGATTCTTCACTCGAAGATTCTTCGCTCGACGAACTTATGAAGGATGATGATGATTGGGTAATGGCTGATGGAGTAGAATGATTTAAATAATGATTAATATAAACACCTTTAACAACATACTAAATAAGTGCCCAGTAGCATTTATACGTCATTATGACGTCAGCGACGTCATTATGACGTAATAATGCCGTCATTATGACGTCGCTGATGTCATTTTGCTACCTGGGGTATACCTATAGTTAACGCTATCTCTACTGAGCTCGTCCACTTACCTGTACTAACAATGGCATTCTGTTAAACAAAAGCCATTATTTCTTTTTTGTGAGCGCGTGGCCTTTGTGCCTGAGGCTCACACACAATGGCCACGCGCTCAGGCACAAAGGCCACGCGCTCACACAAAAGAAATAATGGCTTTTGTTTAACAGAATGCCATTGTTAGTACAGGTAAATGAACGAGCTCAGTAGAGATTGCGTATATAATCAAATACTTGTAAATGAATTTAAACTACAGGTATAAATAAATAAATATTATTGGACAATTTTACTCAAATGGACCTTTTTTTTATGAAATAGGAGGCAAACGAGCAGACGGATCACCTGATGGTAAGCGATTACCGCCGCCCATGGACACCCGCAACACCAGAGGGGTTGTAAGTGCGTTGCCGGCCTTTAAGATGGGAGTACGGTCTTTTCTTGAAGGTCCTAGGACCTAGTCCCACTGTAAGCTCAATAAGGCTTGTGTTGTGGGTAGGTACTTATATGACGATATATATAATAGATAATATACCTACATTATACTTAAATAACTTATGCGATCTGATAAAAAATAAATAAATGCCCTCACCAATTAAATTTAAAATTAAGTACCTAAGCATTTTCTGTAACATCGATGACAATTAAAAAATACAGTAGGTACCTTAATTAAAAGAAGACCTTAATTAGGGGAGACCGAGGTAAGTTGTGTGTGACAGAGGAGAGTTGTGACATCGTCGATTTTTCATCTATTAACTAATAACGAGCTCGCAATAGCGCGCGTTTGTTAGTTCTAGTTACTAGCAACCAGAGTTGGGCGTTAAGCCTAACCCAGGTAGCAAAGTGACGTCAGCGACGTCATAATAACGCCACGGTGACGTCATTAATACGTCACAATGACGTAGCGGACGTCGTAATGACGTATAAATGTTACCTGGGAAGCCTAGATAATTATTTCAAATAAAATCATTTCAGATAATTTTTTTCGAAGATAAATTCAATCACAAATAGTGCGTTGACAACTTTTTTATTTAGATAAATTATCTAGATGAAGATAACTGGCCTCGTTTGTTATTGAAGTAAGCTTATAATAATAAATTTATAGAATGTCACGTCGGGTCAAACCGTCACTGTACTCTACTGACATTCATTTTTTTTTTAAATCCCAACTAATTTATCTAGGTAAAAATGGAACTGATCTAGATAAATTCAAAATAACAAATTACGGATTATTTAGTTATTTCAAGTAAAAGATGATTTAGTTATCTTGCCGGTTATTCGTAAATAGATAATTTTTGCCCAACCCTACTAGCCAACAAACGCGCACTTTTGCGAGCTCGCTAACAGTTAACAGGTTCCAAAAATCTTACTTATGTATTTTTAAAAAAGCAGATTTTAATTTAATCATTCGGAAGTCGATATAATAGGTATAGGATTTTATTAGTGTTCTGTTATGTGCTAGTATTTAATGTAAGTAAACTTTGTAAAAAAGTGCCTTATAATATATTATGTCATAGCCAAACCTCAAAGCAAAAGAATATAGAGTTGCCACATGCGTGCACCCGTAAGGGGCACGCAACACGCAATGCGACTAAATTAAAAACACGTTTTAACATTTCTGACACCAAAACAACCTACGTAATTTAGTCGGGTACATTTTCTCGTGGCACTAAGAACTTTTTAGAAGTAGGAATGAAAAAGCGATTTCTCTGCTACTCCTACTGAGTTCCATAAGATCATCTCGTTCGATCATCTCCCCCCTCCCCACCCCTTTGTCGCCTCTATAGTATTGTTGCTTTGAGAATTTAAGGATGACTCACGCTAGACCGTGCTGGGCCCGGGCCGAGGCGTCCGAGAAGTCATTTTCTATGACGGCTGATCGGTAATCACGTGGTGCTTTCCATAGAAAACAAAGCGCCGGATGCCCCGGCCCGGCCCCGGCCCGGTCTAGCGTCCCAGGTAGCAAAATGACGTCAGCGACGTCATAATGACGTAATAATGCCGTCATTATGACGTCGCTGACGTCATTTTACGTCATTTTGCTACCTGGGGTGAGTCATCCTTTAACCAGCAAAAGTGCCAACAAAACTTTTAACTTTTACTTTTCTTGACATAAAACTACGGCGGTATTTTTTGGCATGAATGTTTGGTGGTAAAATGATGTAGGTATGACGTTAGCGGCTATCAACATAATAGCGACATGATAGAGCATCACCTACAGTCTACACCTCTTGATAGTAAATAGTAGAGACGGCTACATCATATCATTATCAAGCGATAATATAGTCAGTTAAGGCCGTTCCGTCGGTTTGCCGCTGTCTCTGTCACATTTCGCAAGAAAGAACGGGAAAGATCATGCGCGCCAAGTGTCAATTTTGATAGAATTTTGTCGATTTTTATTTATTTTAAAAACGTTACCCTACAATATCAAAATTCGAAAGCTATGAAATTATTACTTAAGTTAAGATTGTTTTTCCTTGTTTTTTTTATTTATAGTATCACATAATAAATAACCGAGTAAAGTTGGATTAAAAGTCCGAGTTGGAGGTTACTTTGGGAATTAATTGTATCGAGCGAAGTGTCATAATTCGTGTATCGGAAGCTATGATATTAAAGATAATATAGTCAAGAACTACATATATTTTTTCCACGTCTACGAATATCAACGCCTCTTAGAAAAGCAGGATCATATAAGGAGATTTTTCGCCTTCTGGCTCAGGGAAGCGCCTTTATATATGTATTAGTGTAGGTATGTCTGTGTGACGTGATAATATGAGTAGTGAGTATACAAACGTATAGTTTTTATCCATTTTTGTCGCGCGTACTTCTCATGATGTGTCGATGATAAAAGGTATCGTGTCGTGGTAGGTGTGCTTTGTCGTTTGGGCGGGTAAAGGGTTAGTTAACCCACTATTTACTTACCGGAGTCATCATCCAAGATGTTCTTCGGTGCCGCTTGCGCACTCAGGATCTGTAACAGCAATTTAACAGGATATGAAAATAGGCTTCGTTTTTGCAACACGGCACCTTCCTACTCTTTTTGATTAAATGCTTTCAGCGGAACGCATTCAATCAAAACCGTTTGTTGTCTGCCTATCTTTAATCAATTGTTTTTCACCTTAGCAGCTCGAACAAGCCTTCTTTCGTCACTCCGCCGAGTGAAACAAAGTAGCTTTTTAATTTAGTGAAGGCCATGAACTGCCACTTCATACTTCAGGGTCTCCTTTATGGGGGTGGAAACTTGTATAGGGAATAAATTATTTCTTAAGTAGGGAATAAAACTCAATATTCTAATTACTAGTTTCACGCAGACGAAGTCGCGAGCAAAAGGTGGCAAAAGCTTGTGTTTAATAATTCAATTTTTTTTTTTGATGATGATAATGATTAATGATAGTAACCATTTAGTTACTTTCTAACATTGATACATAAGTAAAGTTCGCACTACCAATAGATAATCGCACCGAAATCACCACAAATCAGCCTAGGCAAGAGGCCGGTGTCGATTTTAGTCCCAAAAATGTAAAATTGATAGATTTAGTACGTGAAATTTATACCTTTTGTTACCTAATTCAAATAACAAGTACTGGTTTCTATTAGCACGTCTTCTTATCTTACCTTTTATCAGATCATTTTTTTGAAAACAGACACTAAATCAGTAATGTTTGCTTTTCTGATGGACGTTTAGGTACTAGGTCAAGCACTGATTTTGTCGCTCTTATTTGTATATTTCGTAAAGTTTGGACGGCTAAACATGGTAATTTTGTATTACACATATCCTGTACTTGACGTTTATCAGACTACATTTTTATTATTATGACTTTGAAGTAGTGTAAATGAAAGTTAGACGAAATCAATTTTCTCCAGAAATTACTTCAAAACAAGTGACAATTTCAAAATATTTATCAGTACGGTTTTTACTCACTATTATTTTTAGTCTCTTTTGGCGACATGTTTCGGATTCTTTGGGAATCCATCCTCAGGCACGAGTATCCGCGGCGGTTGTACGTCGTGCGTCGTGCGATAAAGTGACAATTTCTCTAAAAATCGACTTAATTTCAACGTAATTTTGATACTTAAACAATCTACAACATTGGCTGAAACTATTCTTATACATCAATTTGTATAATTTACCACCATGATTTTTTGATGAATTTTTAAAAACTGCCCCTTTTCTTAATGCATTACCGGTGACGCACGCTCGCGACCTCATTATTGAAAGGCAAGATGAGAAGACGTGCTAATAGAAATCAATACTTGTTATTTAGATATTACGTAACAAAACGTGTATAATTTCAACGACTAAATCTATCAATTTTACATTTTTGCTCCAAAATCGACTATGGCCTCTTAAAATATGAAAAATAGGAGAAAACATACTATGATAAAATAGTAGATTGTGTCACAAGGGAGCAAAATGACATATTTACGACGAGGGCGTACAATTGAATCCTAAACAAAGCGAAGGATTCTATAACAGAATCCCGAGAGTAGCGAGTGGTTCTAAAATAGAATCCTGAGCGTAGTGAGGGATTCAAGTGTGTTACGCCCAAGATGGAAATAATTTTGCTACCATTTGACACATTGCTTTTCACATCCCCTATGAGGTAATTATAATGTATAAAACTATTATTTAAGCTAAAAAATATAATGTGAAAAAATGTAAAAATAGTGTTCTAGAACAGAAAAGTGTTACTTTGATCCCTCCTAGCAGGGAAGAAAAGTGCCACTTTGATCCCTCCTAGCAGGGAAGAAAAAGCCCTTTTTCAAATTGGTGATGTGACAAGGGTATTCAAGCGTTTGCGCCGAATAACTTTCGTGGAAACATGTTTGGAGAAGTAAGTAAGTAAGTTTAATAGATAAGTGTCAAAATCTGCATACTTTTCTTGGTCTAACTTCTATTCCCTTATCTGAACGTGAACTTTCTAAGTGGAAACACTGGAAACTTGCATAAGAATTTTCTCATGAAAATTTCCAGAAACATTAGAAGTTTTGAGAATGTTCCGCAACTTGCAAATTGCTAATTCGAATACAAAATATTGCAAATAAATAAAAGTGAGAAAAAAGAGACTACTTACAGTGAGCGCACACACCAATATCCCAATAGAAAGCCAACGCATATTGCAGTCTTTAAATCTTCTTGATTTAAGACTGAACTCAAAGGCGACTATTATTACCCCCTGAAAATCCGGGGCTTATATACTCCAAAAACCAACATGAGCAAACAATATGGATAGGCATTACGGAGGGTAATAAATAATTTTGGCTGTCAAACTCCATTGTTCTTGGTTATAGGTATAGTAATGTTATTAATAGTGGGAAAGCAAATATACTAAATATGCTCGTGACTTGCACCGATCCGATCTTCATCCGATATAATGCACCACGCATAAGAATAGTCAGCATCAAAACTATTTAGATAGATCAAGAAAAGTCAGCAATGATTTTGGTAGCATACGCAGTGCAAGTGTTATTTTTGGTCCGATATAATGCACCACGCATAAGAATAGTCAGCATCAAAACTATTTAGATAGATCAAGAAAAGTCCGCAATGATTTTGGTAGCATACGCAGTGCAAGTGTTATTTTTGGTCCGATATAATGCACCACGCATAAGAATAGTCAGCATCAAAACTATTTAGGTAGATCAAAAAAAGTCCGCAATGATTTTGTGCAAGTGTTATTTTTATACGTCTTAGAATTTCATAGAAGTTTGACGTTTAAAATAACATTTGCACTGCGTGTACTATCAAAATCGTTGCGGACTTATCTTGGTCTAATCTACCATTCTCTAATAGTTTTACAAATAGTGCGGCTCCTTAGCTCGATTTAGTATGGAGTAGTTATTGTAATTGTGAGATGCGCATTAAACAGTATTTACAGTACATATTGGTGCCACATTCCCGCACTAGTGCGGGAATAAGCACTTTCCGTGCCTATGTCGAAAATTTAAAGGACCATAATAATATGTACTGTAAAACGTTGTACAAAATTACAATACAATACATGTGCGAATAGTAAATATAGTAAATCGCAACTCGTGTCGATTTAAAACACTCCCTTCGGTGACTTCGGTCGTGTTTTAATTTATAGCCACTCGTTGAGAATTACCTATTTTTCGTACTTGTACTATTATGTTGTTAATTATTTTACTTCTTTTTATAGACTTCGACGCAATGTAAATCGACATTGATATTTTAATAATTTTAAATTTTAATTGATTTTTTATTGAATTTTATTGTTTATTGTTTATTGTCATTTATTGCTTACATGTACATTGATGCATAGAAATACATGGTGTTATACTTATTGTTAGGAAGCGTACATGTTACCCTGTGAGGGTGTTACAATATGATTGCAGCTGTCTTACTGTTTACCTTATTACTAATTTATATAACAATACAACTTATACAACATTTAGCTAGGTCTCTAGTATTTTAATTAAATTTACAATAGTTTATTCAGTGGAGTATATTTATGTCCGTATATCTATAGTAGTTAGTCAAATTAATTAGGATTTACGTCTACTTATTAGTAAATCATAGCACATTTTTGTTGAGTCCCTAGTATCATAATTTAGTTAAATTTGTCATAGTTTTTAAGTTAAACATCCTATTATATATATAGCATATTATACGTGTTAAATAAATAGTAATAATATCAATGTAATAGAAATATTAGAAATAAGACCATACTTAGCGTACAATCTTATTAGAGTGTAGATTAGGCTAAGTCTGAGAGTAGATTTTGTAATATTTTTTATTTAATAAACAGTTAAAAAAAATTAATAAGTTTTTTTTTTTTAATAGTTGTACAGCATAACAGTATGAAATATACAAAGTCACTGCAAAACTACAAACAAATTAAAAACAAAAACAGGTAAACTAATAATATTATTATGCAATAAGCACATTCAAACTGTTGAAGGACGCTCATCCATCTTCTCACAGAACCTCAACAATTCCTCTCAGTTATTATAATAAATAAAATTATACGAACTAAACTTAACAATACGACAAAATAGAATTTAAAATGAAACTGTTATTGTAATTGTTATTGTAATTATACAGTTTAGGTTTACTAGGTTGGTTTTAATTTTATAATATTGTAATTTTATTTATTATAATACATCTTATTTCTGTACAAAATGAAACTCAACTAAAATTATTAAAACGTATTTTATTTATCCTTTATAAATCAGTTCAGCTGTTTCATAATCATAAGTATACATCGGCATACTTATATGTTTTTTCTAATGTCATAATCATACATTTTCACCTCAGCAGCTCGAACAAGCCTGCTTTCGTCACTCCCTGGAGTGAGGAAAGTGCGACTTTCCTCACTCCAGGGAGTGAAACAATGTAGCTTTTTAATTTAGTGAAGGCCATGAACTTCATACTTTTATTACATTTTTTTTATGGTATGGTACGGTACGGTACCGTCCGGTCCGGTCTCGTATCGTATCGTACATATTATAATACTTTTTTTTCTGTTTATTCTGTGTAATTCGAAATACATTTTAACCTTTAATATGTTCTCACTACTGAGGTGAAAAATTATGTGTGCAACACGAGAGCAAAGTTATTTTACATCTCGTGTTTTTGAGTCTTTCGCTTTCTCGGGACTCAAAATAAACACTCGCAAGAAAAACCAACTTTCCTCTCTTGTTGCACAAATAACTATTTCAAATTTTTATTAATATACAATCATACAAACATACCTTTTAAATTGAATCTAATTTCTAGAACGTGCCACTATTCAATATATTGTATTTATTCAACTGTGTAGTTAACTGTGTAGTTTTGAACAAAAGATAAATTGATTAATAGACCACGCATATTATGAACAAACAATGCATTGTTCTTACACAATGATAGAGACAAACATGTCGAAATGTGTTTATTTTAGAAGTGACGCGGCCCGCAAAATAACAAGAATATCCTTTAATGGAAAAAAACTTCAGAAAACAGTTTGAAATAAATAAACACGGTGCCCATGAGGAAAGGGAAAAATTTAAACAGCGTATTCCTGAATATATTTAAATCAGAAATCAGAAATATTTATTGTTCAAACTGTGTAGGTACAAGAAGTATAGCTAGGTACATTTTTTATGGGTATCAACAGTTTTACTTAAACTAAGTAATCTTAAAGTTAAAAATGTCATAAAATGTTTGCTGGATTTGGCTTTGTTTTTGCAAAATATCCATTTTTGTGTAAAAAAAGTAAGTAAACCAGTGTAAAACATCTTGTTGACGTATTAACCGTCGGAATATTTGAATATTTTCTGTCTACTCGCCCTAAGGCACTTTTATACTAGAGAAGCAAACGTTGTGTATTTATTATGTATGAAAATCTAAAAAAAAAAAAATCGACCTTGGTCATATAACATTTATTACTCCTTATGACCCCAGGAATAAATAAATAAATAAATAAATATTATAGGACATTCTTACACAGATTGACTAAGTCCCACGGTAAGCCCAAGGAGGCTTGTGTTATGGGTACTCAGACAACGATATATATAATATATAAATACTTAAATACATAGAAAACATGCGTGGTTTAATTTTTTCCCCATTCCTCATGGGCACCGTGTATATAGCCACTATAGGACAAGCTTACACAAACCGACCTAGTCCCACCGTAAGCTCAATATAAGTCTAGTGACACTAACCGTGAATCATTCAACTCTTATAATAAAATGTGACGTTTTCAACCAAAAGGTCCCAAAACCACATTGTCGCTTGTCGATAAGGTTGATTACAAATTAATGCTTTATGGAAATAGCGCCTTATTGACAACCGACAATAAGTACCATTTTGATTGAGAATGGCATAAATACTTGTTGTAGAAATGTTCCATTCTGGTTTTCGTGAGTAATTTCATTTCACCAATGCAATTTTATTGGTATTTAGATACAAAAAACCGGCCAAGTGCGAGCCGGACTCACGCAATAAGGGTTCCGTATTATTACGCAAAAAACGGCAAAAAAATCACGTTTGTTGTATGGGAGCCCCACTTAAATATTTATTTTATTCTGTTTTTAGTTTCTGTTGTTATAGCGGCAACAGAAATACATCATCTGTGAAAATTTCAAATGTCTAGCTATCACTGTTCAGGAGATACAGCCTGATGACAGACGGACAGACAGACAGACAGACGGACGGACAGCGGAGTCTTAGTAATAGGGTCCCGTTTTTACCCTTTGGGTACGGAACCCCAAAAAGACTACAACTACAAGGGTCAAAAACTAAACTGTGTTCGCGTCTTTCCTGTAGACATACCCAAAAGGGCTTTAAAGGTATTTTCTTATTTAACCTTCATCCACATGAAAAGGTACTCCTTTTATTTGGATAAGTATGATAAAATCTTTACCTACATGCCAACAAGCTGTTAACTATTGTCCACAGGAGAGAAAACTGTAGGTACAGTTCTGACGAACACAAGTTTTCTCTCCTGTGGACAGAGTACCTTTGCATGTGTTCGACCAATCACGTGTCGCCAAAGGATTATAGGATAGTACAAAAGACATCAACGCGTTACTATTAATCTGCATCGTCCGTCCAGTGGCGCCCCTATTGGGGGAATTGTTTTTTTATAGTAAACCAATTAATTTCTGTATAAATCAGTATTCATCATCATCATCATCATTATGTCAGCCGATAGACGACCACTGCTGGACATAGGCCTACCCCCAAGGCTCGCCACTCCGACCGATCCTGTGCCGCTCGCATCCACCGAATTCCCGCGACCTTCACGGCCGTCGCTCCATCTTGTTGGAGGCCTACCGGCAGTTTATCTTCCGGTGGACGCCACTCCAGAACCTTCCGGCCCCACCGGCCATCAGTTCTGCGAGCAATGTGCCCCGCCCACTGCCACTTAAGATTGTTGTCCTACTGATTCCCCAATTTTTGGTCTTTGTCACATAGTTTTACCTATTTTGCTTATTTTTTGCTTTATCAACTAAACGGCAAATGGTGGCCACATTTTTCCTTTTAGTTAGGCAAAGAGAACGTATTGACAAAGTCAATTTTGTAGTCACAGTCAATTTACTGACATCTTTCGACAGATGATTAAAACTTTTAAAACGTAATTTGACTTTGATTCTTATTATTTCACTATGTGTTAAATTTGTTAAATTTCTAAAAGTCTCGACATCTACTCGTCATCTTTTCGAGCCATGGTGGTGGGGGTTTCTTTCGACGCCCTCCCAAGGGAGGGTGTGAGGGGTCTCTACCGCATCCCTGCTGCGGAGACTGTCTTCATTCGCGCCCCATCTTTTCGTGGGGCGGTCTTTCATCGTCTTTTTGTGGGCGACTGTGTAATCTGGTGAGGGCCAGCTATATCGCTACCGGCTGTTATCTAACCTCGCGATCCCTAGCCTTCGAGCCATGGCGCAAGGCGCCATAACTTTGGCCTATTCAGTGGACTTAGTAATAGGGTTATACGACCCGAGATGTTTAGCAACAGCAAAGTTATCAAAGTTGGCGAGCTACTTATTTGTCCCTCTTGCCGTGGAAACCACTGGCTGATGGTGCACCGAGGCAGGGGCGTAGCTAGAGGATATGGCGCCCGGGGCAGTCACCAAATTTGCGCCCCCTGACGACTGACAAAAGTTTCCCTGCTGCTGCCTTTTGCCCATTTTGGCGCCCCCGCTTGGATGGCGCCCGGGGCACTTGCCCCCTCTGCCCCACCCCCTAGTTACGCCACTGCACCGAGGCCAAGTCTTTTATAGGGGAAGTGGGGAGACGGTTGCGGGAAAGTGGTCATGACCCTCGCTCCGGGTTGTTCCTTATGCAAAGGTTGTCCATCGCAGTTCAACGTGGTAACGCGGCGAGCGTGATGGGCCCCTTTGCATCTGGAGGGGCGCGTACGTGAATATAGTTAGTTTAGGACTAGAACTCTTTCGTGTTCGCATAACTGACTTGCCAGGTTCTCAACTCCTTCTTTGACATTAAGAGCTTACATTGAGGATATTTCGTAGGTAAAGTGTCTAGGATCATACACATTAGGAGAATTTCTTCCAGATAGAAGTTTGGTCCAGATACCTATTCTTTAAAATTGACACATGAGTAATAAACTAATGATGTGATTTGGGTCTTTCTTGTAGCTGATGAATTTCAGGCATAGGTTGTATGTCTTGTCTACGCACGTACCTCCAAAGATGCGCTCTAATTCGTCTCAGACGCCTTTGGCGGGATCTAATCGCACGAATCTTTGCAGTGCCACCGAACATGTTTTTCGTAAACAAAATTAAAATTACCAATATATTTTTGAAAGGTGTTTTTCATAGGTATGCTTGCTTCATTTTTAATCAGCTACCACTTCATCATTAATAGAGAATGAATATGCTAGTATATCTGTTTACGACATTTATTTTTGTCTGACAGTAAACAACCGTTGTTAACGTAACATATTGTCAACATTATAAATAAACAAAAGGTCTTGACAAAGAGGTGTATAATATGCAACCTTCTTAATGTTGTAGTTGTATCCATGCCTTAAAATTATATCCCTTTGTAGTGACATCTAGTGATGTAGTTTCCATAATCGGAAGTCACAACTTTACGCAAAAGTTGGTTGTCTACTAGAATTATGGATGGTATAGAAAGGATGCCAATCTCTTATGGCAGAATTGTTGCAAAAGTGACCGCTTTCAGCTTTAAATAATAGTTCCTAATCCCTCCGGTGGCGCTAGTTAGGTTCTGGGACATGAGTATAACATGAACCAACAAATAACCCGACCAAATTACGTAGGTTGTTTTTGGTAGTATTTCGGTGTATGGTGGCGCCGCCTAATTACTGTTTTTTGATGGACACTTTTCATACATAGAGATTTGGCTCCTTTATATAGTCTCCATGACTAGAATCTTATATACAAACTGGATGTTGCGTGCCGAATCATGAGTTGAAGCCAGGTTCATTCGCCTTTGCTCCTATGATCTGTTTTCGACACTGTGATGTATTGCTAGGTTATTTATAAAATAAAACCTTATTTTTTATAGAAATACGAATTATCCGGCATCAACTAATTAATTTACTTTAAGCTAATTTCCACGGAAATTTATATTTTTCTTATGAAACTTTCTGCAATCAAATTTACTTAGTTTTCTTTGTATTATTAAAAAAAAGAACCCAATCAAAATCCTCATTTCACCGGTATGCACCTAATGCACCTCCTGCGTACTATTGCAACACTAATAATTAATAAATATGGCCGATATGTCAGAATCACGTCAGAATTGTCAGAAGTCATTCACCAATTTAGAGGATTTTTTTCGTGAAATAATAGTTTTTCGTCGATTTACTTGGGTTATGCGCTATGTATTGCATAGTAAAGCATTGTAGGAGTCATTGGAGGCCGAAATCCGACACCCTAAAGAGAGAGAGAAAAGAGAGAAGAGATGCAAGATCGGCGTGACGTAATTCAAGGTCATTTTTTCTGGCTTCAAAGGAATGTTCGGCACGCAATATCCAGTTTGTATATAAGATTCTTGGTTGTCTACTAGATATAGATTCTTGGTTGTCTAGAATGAATTAACAGAAATCGCTACCATCTTTACTAACTTAAACTATATTTCTAGTTCCCCCCCCCCTGGTCTTACTCTATCCTGACAGCTCCTTTGTCTCTGCCACATGTCTACCACGAAACGAATCACGAAACAAAATTCTTCGTTGATCAACTACCAATATTTCTGCGCACGGGATAGGTAAAAATAATTATCTTTTTTTTTTTCATAATTGTCTATACTTGGTCTATATTTTTGGTACATAGTTACATATAAAAATATCGTTTATATTCTCTAAAAAGCCGGGACAACGCGAGCAAGATAATGATATTATCTTTGGATAAAAACCGGCCAAGTACGAGTCGAACTCGCGCACCATTACGCAAAAACGGCAAAAAATCACGTTTGTTGTATGGGAGCCCCACTTAAATATTTATTTTATTCTGTTTTTAGTTTTTGTTGTTATAGCGGCAACAGAAATACATCATCTGTGAAAATTTCAACTGTCTAGCTGTCACGGTTCATGAGTTACAGCCTGGTGACAGACGGACAGACAGACATAAAAGTCTTAGTAATAGGATCCCGTTTTTACCCTTTGGGTACGGAACCCTAAAAATGGAATGCCACCTAAGATTCGCTACACTTACATCTCTGTAGGGATGAATATAAGAATATCAATTTAAACTTTATTTCATTATAATGTATATTTATATCAGGAACAAAAAAAGGGTACAACTAATAATTAAAACAACTTATAATAAAATTAAAAACATCTAAATTAAAATACATCTAAATAAACAATTTTATATAAACTTAAGTTCCCTGGTAGCAAAGTGACGTCAGCGACGTCATAATGACGTCACTTATATGTCATACTGACGTAACGGACGTCACAATGACGTATAAATGCTACCTGGGTTATTATTTAGCAGAGCAGGACTTAGTCGCGTGTAATTAAGTTTTTAAAACCTCCGACGTTAAGTCCCGTTCTGCTAAATAATGAGTAAAAATCGTGAAAGTTTAAATCAGTGTTAAACCTAAGTTATTTTGAATTTTTGACCTTTATATATATTATTGCGAAAACTAAAAAGCTAGCACATGTTATGGGTCGAAAAGTGTATAATTGCCTTCCGCGTGAAATTGTTACTGCAAAAAGTGCGTCAATGTTTAAAACTAAACTCAGACAATGGCTCCTCGAGCAGACGTTCTATGACCACAAAGAGCTTTTTATAAGTAAACCCATGTCATAGAATACGAATAATATTGTATAATACCTACATATTATAGTACCTATTGACTTGTAATTTTATATTATTAATAAATGATTATTATGATTATGATTATTATATGTCTCTGTTATATGTCCCATACTATATGTACTTTTATTTTACCAATAAAAATGTATTCTGTATAATATTTAAATAATTAACTAACAGACATTGGGTTTAAAGACGTCACTATCTCCTTTTAGGAAACCAGTACTCGGATTGTCCTGAGTTACGCTTCTGTACGTAAACGATTATCGGATCTTTTTCCTTTCTGCCCAAAGCTTCCACAATCTTCTGCCCATTATCGTCCAAATCTAAATGAATAACCTCAGGCCGTACTTCTTTATCAATATTATTTAATTGCTCTTCTTCTTTGCCATTATTTTCTAGGTCTCTATCTTTATTCTTAAATTTATCATCTTCCTGATCATTAGCTTCTGCCTTAGCTACCTGATTTTCTTGTTTTACTATACCGTTATTCTTTAAATTGCCATGTTTTTGTTCACCGGCTTCGGGTTTATTAACGCTGCCTTGATTAACTTGATTTACTTGTTCTGTATCTATTTCTGTTGCTTCATGAGCTTGCGAGTTTTTATTGTTTTCTTGTTCTATTTTTTTACTCGGAATTTGGTCTTGTTTCTTATTATTATCAGATTTATTTTTGTTTTCATGTACGTTATTCAAATTGTGATCTTGTTTCTTACTATTATCAGATTGCTGTTCCTTTTTCAATTCCGCTTCTTTTTCTTTCCTAGCTTTTTCTTTTACAGCTTCTTTTTCTCTCTCTAGCTTCGCTTTTTCTCTGTGATGATCAATCTCTTCTAAATCGTCATCTGACAATTGACAGTCGTTGACAGAGAGCTGTAGCACTGTCTCTTTCTCTTCCTCGTCCTCGGTATGCTGCTCTATGGATAGCTTGAGGAGACGGATGTCGAAGTGTTCGTGCTCTATGGTCAGATTGTTGAGGAATTGTTCCAGTTTTGCGACTATCTGATCGATTTGTTGTTCCTTCTCTGGTGACATTTTGATGCAGTTGGGTCTTGCTGGAGGATCTGAAACTGTAATTGAACATGAAAAACCGGCCAAGTGCGAGTCGGACTCGCGCACCGAGGGTTCCGTGCTTTTTAGTATTTGTTGTTATAGCGGTAACAGAAATACATCATCTGTGAAAATTTCAACTGTCTATAGCTATAACGGTTGATGAGATATACAGCCTGGTGAGACAGACGGACACCGGAGTCTTAGTACTAGGGTGCCGTTTTTACCCTTTGGGTACGGAACCCTAAAAAGAACCCTCGGTGCGCGAGGCCGACAAGCACTTGGCCGGTTTTTTTTTGTATTTATGTTGGCCATGCTTTTGCATGCTCAAACTAGGGTACAGATCTAGTGCATGATTGTTTTGTGATTGTTTTCCATCGTATTTTCTCGGAAACGTTTGTATTTGAAGGGTACACGGAAAGAACATGTCTAGTTCCTTGAGTAACATTTTGAGTAATCGCGGTTTTAAAATTTAGAACCATGTCAAAATGTATGGTAATTCCGTGACGGTCTTTTTAAAAAAAAATGTGTTACATATATTATAGTGGTAGCAAAAGATATAACTAATAGTTCATTAAGAGCTCTACATTTCGAAAAAAGTGACTAGACATGTTCTTTCCGTGTACCCTTCATTTGTCATGCTACTTCAGTACCGAGATGACTGAGATGGGTAGCAAGACTTCGTAAGTTTCCGTGAAAATACGACGGAAAACAATTATGCTCTTTATCTGTACAATGATTGTTAAGGATTCGCGAAAAGACACAACATATATTATAATATAAGTATGACACTAACTAATTAGGTAAGGTGAAGGGGGTGAAGGGGGCGAAGTGCGCCTGCCGTGTAAGTGCGCCTACCTTTAATTTAGTCTATATAGATATATAAGGGTAGGCGCAGCTACACGGCAGGCGCACTTCTCCGTGAAGGGGGCGAAGTGCGCCTGCCGTGTAAGTGCGCCTACCTTTAATTTAGTCTATATAGATATATAAGGGTAGGCGCAGCTGCACGGCAGGCGCACTTCCCCGTGAAGGGGGCGAAGTGCGCCTGCCGTGTACGTGCGCCTACCTAATATATAATCTATATAGATAATAGGGTTAGGTTACCTTACTAAAATGTGTTTTGAAAAAAATGCTTTTTAATTAAAATACTTAAATAAAAAAGTAAACTAGGTACCTTGACTAGGTAGCGCCAGAGATAAACTCAGGATCTGAAACAGAACATATTAACCGTTTTATAAACAAAACATAAAATAAACCTGCCAAGTGCGAGTCGGGCTCGCGCACCGATGAATCCGTGCGTAAGTAGGTAAACCCTAAAGTTCTAAATAAGGCATACGGTCCACCGATGGACAGTTAGGAGTGTTGCTGTTGGAGTCATGTAGATTTGCTATGAATACGACGATCGCGAACATACGACGAGCGCAGCATATTAGGTGTAAAATTAAGGGATCTAGTCCGAAACACCACGCTGCTCTCTAAGATAAAAAAAATACTACCTAAGTCTAGAGTAATGTATAAAATAGATGCAGAGATTTGATGTGTATAGATAAATTTGTTATATATATAACTGTACAGTGTAGTAATAATTATATACCTAATATATTGTATTAAGCAATAATGGCGGATCGGACCGCGCGATCTCGCCAACTATTACATAAACCCTAAAGGGTTTACATAGTGGCATGCTGGCAAAAGTTGTATTAATATTTAAAGTGAATAAATAAAGCCTTACTTTAAGTTTATTTGTAGTTTATAATATTATTATTTTTAAGTTTATTTATAGTTTACTGTTAATGTTGTTATGTGTAATTTCGTTTAATAAAATGATTTATATTATTATATAAATAAATAAAATAAAAAAAGACTCAAATAAAAGACGTAGCTCGGAAAGCGGCTAAGTTGAAATGGGACTGGGCTGGTCATGTCTGCCGAATGCCGGACGACTTGTGGGCCAGTTTAACCACGGAGTGGGAGCCCCACGAGTCTAACCGGGGATCCGGCAGACCTCGTCGGCGATGGCGGGATAACTTGGACTCCTTTTTGAGAGGCTGGCCAGATATAGCACTAAAGAAAGAGTGGAAAAAGAGGGGGGAGGCCTTTGCCCAGCAGTGGGACACAGTGGGCTCTGAATAATAATAATAACGACGATTGCAATCAAACATACAACCCCAATGACGTAATTTAGATTTTTTCATCATATTCTCTTGAACTGTGTGTATGACGTACTAGGTAATAAAGCGGTTACCCAGGCTATGGATGAATGCAACAGTGGTGTCGATGTCGGTGGATTTATAAAGGGAAGATAAGCACAACAAACTGGAGAAAAATCATAAAATAAAATGAACTTACAGATAACAACAGTATAAACTCCATGTTGGAATATGAACCGACGCGACACATAGTTTCAGAACAACTGAGCAAATTTGGCCGTAAGTGCCATAACAGCCTACGTAGACGTAGATAATTGTATCAATATTGGTTTAGCTTTGTTTCTAATGCGTATTGGCGAAACCAGGCGTTTGAGAGCCATAATTGTGGTATTTTCTATAAATTAAATTAAATAATCATTTATTTTCAGGCATGGCCCATAGAGGTGTTAGTAACAAAAAACTTAAATACTAATGTTAAAAAGTACAATTAATTAAAACCTACCATGCACATCAATATACTTAGAGCCAGGACTAGGACAATACAATACCGGGTGAGCCGTACTTATTTTTAACACATTAAACATTTACTATTCCATTAAAATTTAAAATTTGACTAGTATCATAATCATAAAGACATGTCAATAATCAGAAATAAAAAGGGACCTGATTGTCGATGGCGCTTACGCCATTATTAACGACACTTACTTACTTACTGCTGTGGCGCGACGACCCGAAGTGGATCTTGGCCTCCGACACCAAAGACCGGCATGCTACTCTGTCCAAAGCCGTTTCTGTCCAGTCGACGGCGCCGAGTTCGCTGAGGTCTTTCTGCTCTTCGTCTTTCCAGCGGTACCTAGGGCGTCCAGACGGGACCACAGAATAACTAATAGTACTACCGTACAGAAAATTCACTCCTTCACAAAAGCCAGATTTAGGTACAAAATTATACCTACACTCGCCGCCTGCAAGCAAAATTGAAACTTATAACCGCGCACGAACCGTGAATCTTCGTTGCGCGCCGCAGTTTTATGACCGAGCTGCGAGTGTCGGGACGAGGTTGTCACTTGACAAGTTTTTGTACCTATACCTACTGATTTATTATTTTTAAGATAAATATGTAGGAATTACAAACGTAGACATAAAATTTTTATCCGGAGATAGTATGTCTGATTCTCACGGAAGTAGGTATGCCGCAGAAGTAGTTATTCCTTTGAAAATATGTCGGTCAATTTAGTCCGGAATTTAAAAAAAATGTTTTTTCTGCTTCTTTGTTCTTCCGTTTATTGAGACATCCGTAAACAGAACATTATCTTTTATACAGATTAGATCGCGATTTAGATTTCGAAGCCATTGCGTATTTTCAATTTTGCGCGAGCGGCAGCCCACTGCCATACACCTGCCCGGGCGGTGCGCCTGCCAAATATACCTAAACTGCGCAGTGACACCCCCCTGACGGGACGAGGTCATTATTAACGATGCTCAGATATAAATACAATGCCGCGCGAAGCTGTGCAGCGTAAGCGCCAGCGACAATAAGGTCCCTTTTCATAGAAAATGCTCCATATGTGTCTTGAGATGAGATTTTTGGGTTACCCGTTTTATAGTTTTTCGTAAATAACTCTTAAACGGTGGCCCGTAGCAAAAAATGTTCTATCACATAAGTAATAAGTCGCAAATATCGCAGTTGTGCGACTCTGCTTTCCTCATCAGATGAGCAAACATATTCAATGGAATGTGATCGGACCGAAGCCTGTGAGCACGTACAATTTTAGCCCGGTTTAAGTCGGTTATTACTTAAAACCGTGCAACTTTTACTACGTCATATTAAGCTGGGTTTCATGATCATTTTAGGGTGTCCTACCTCGTATATCTTTTTGTAGGATTTTTTTTGCTATGGGCCACCGTTTACGAGTTATTTACGAAAAACTATAAAAAAGGACCTTTAAAGGGACGTTTGTATGGGAAGGTGAAATTCGGCCGAGCTTATACGTAGAATGTCAGAAACTAATAATCTTTAAAGTTTTTATGTTTGTATTTCATGTTAGTATTACCTTTGTTTTGTTGGATACGCAAATGTAGTCGTGGGCAGAAGCCCACCTACGCCACCCACCCTCCACCTACCCACCCTTCCCCCACCCCACCTATTTAAAAATCGGTAAAAAAATTCGGAAACCGGGCAGCTAGAGCTCTTCATTAAATGGTCATTAAAAATGTAAACTAGTGACGACACTAATATCCGTATTTACGTCTTATTATTACAACTCATTCTTTGTTTTCAAATTTTCAATAATATATATCACCTGCCGGGCTAGCACATGATTGGCGCGAGAGTATCTCGCCGCGACATAGACTACCCGTCCCTCTTTAATTCATACAGTAGTAAAAGACGTGTAGTCTATCTCGCGGCGAGATACTGTCGCGTCAATCATGTGCTCGGCCTACTGCTACCAAGAAAATAGACAAATGAGGCCCGTTATAGGTGACGTTTGCCATCAGAAGGTGACCTTGAGGCCTGTGATGCCTGTAAAATGTTGTACTTAGTCGAAAATTTGTCAGCTGAGGTACCATTCATAAATTATGCAGGAAATATAGTCAAAAATTTCAAACGCCTGCAAAAAAAATCTTTGTAATTATCGGATTGAATGATTAAGCTGTTAAAGATTTCTCTTAACTTTTAACCAGGCGTTTTACTTAATCACTACATAGTATCAAAGATAGATATAACTCCGTAATAGATGGATACAGTCTAAGGAAAAATGTGCCTCGAAAATCACGAAAATTTGATTCTCGATCAGATGGCGCCACTAGCTTTGGCCTACTCTCGTATAGAGGGCGCTGAAGGATGGAATGGAATGGATGGATGGAAGGAAGGCATGGGTCAAAATCATAAAAATAATTAATGCAAATAAAAAAAAACATTTATCCATAAGATAAGATAAGATATATTTATTTGCAAAAATGTAGTGGTAAACATAGTTGGACAGTGGGTAATTTTAAGTGCGTACATTTTACTTAAAGAAGCATGCAAACATTCCTTATTAACTAGGTACTATAACTAAGTATACAGAACAATTAAATAAACCATGCATTATTGCAAACCAATCATATAGTATCAGTTAACTTTACATCAGTTAGAACACATATACTAATTATTAATTTCTATCTAAGATATACAATATATTATAAGCATTATTCATCAT
Source organism: Cydia strobilella (assembly GCF_947568885.1). NCBI lineage: Eukaryota > Metazoa > Arthropoda > Insecta > Lepidoptera > Tortricidae > Cydia > Cydia strobilella. Next base: position 6,340,140 of record NC_086066.1, on the reverse strand, counting down.
CATTCATTATTTCCATTATTAATTGTTTATTATTCATATTCATAAGCGTAAGCATGTCAAATATTCGTCGATTCTGTAATAACATTTATCCAAGCAAAATTTGTATAATTTGTATTTAAATTCAGGCATGTCAGAGTTTCTTATTTCTACGGGTAAGTTATTAAATATTTTTATAGACATACATAACACATTGTTTGCAAAGAATGCTGTCTTCGAGTGGAAAGGATAGCACAGCTGAGTGCCGTTTCGAGACGGATATATTGTGGTAGATGCCTTATTTCTAAATAGACCTATATTATGTTTGACATATAAACTTATCTCATAAATGTACAATGAGGGTAGCGTCATCACTTTTAGTTTATGGAAGAGAGGTCGACAGGGTTCTGTTTGATGCACACCACATACAGCCCGTATACATTTCTTTTGTAGCAGAAATACTTTTTGCATATTACTACAGTTACCCCAAAGTAATAGGCCATATCGCAAATTGGACATTATATGTCCATTAAATGCTAAGAGTGCAGTTTTTTGTGAAGAAAGTTGAGAGAGCCTTCGCAGAGCAAATATAAACCTGTTTAATTTATCAATTAGCATTTCTGTATGGTCTTTCCAGTTAGTATAGCAATCTAAAATAACACCCAAGAAACGAATTGATGACACACATTCAATCGCATGACCATCATAGTTTATATTTACATTCCTTGGCTTCCCTTGTGGTGCATAAAATTCCATAGATTTCGTCTTAACGAGGTTAACTTTCAAATTATTATTTATTAGCCACAGGTTTACATCCTTAAAGACTTGGTTGATTTCATTTTCATAATTTTGAGTATCTTTCTCTTGTACTACTATAGAACAGTCGTCAGCAAAAAGCGTAATCTTGTGATTGGTAAGAGACGGCAAGTCGTTAATATAAACTAGAAAGAGCAATGGTCCAAGGACACTGCCTTGAGGGACTCTACATACATTTCTAAATACATTTTATCGCATTTTTATAAATCTTCATTTTTAGTTTTAAAGTGTGTCGATAGATGGCAATGAATTTACTGTGGTTACAAAATTTACTATGACAGTACTCCTCTATCCTATTATATCCTCTTTGATAGTATAAAACAGTCGCTTTCCGCTGTCTGTCCGTCCGTCTGTCTCTATGTATGCTTAGATCTTTAAAACTACGCAACGGATTTTGATGCGGTTTTTTTTTAAATAGATAGAGGAAGGTTTATTCTGAAGCTACATAAACTAATTACAGACAAAGATATACCTTATCCTATTGTAAGTACAAAGTTTCAGAGCAATCTAGCTAGTCGTTTTAAAATGAGAGCGGAACTACGTTTGTATGGAGAACCGAGCTTGCCGGAGAGGAGACCCTCCGCGGCCATCGGAAATCCCCAGGTAACATTTATACGTCATTATGACGTCAGCAACGTCTTTATGACGTCATTTTTACGTCAATATGACGTCGCTGACGTCACAATGTTACCTGGGTTCATACACCGGCCCGGCCATCTTTCTAAATTAATTTCTAAATTAAAATAATTCGAAAGTGACTTGATAAAGAGCCGATGTAACAAGCCCTATAATGCGGTGTATTTGTGGTATTTTCTATAAAAAGGGACCCTATTGTCGATATTATGTATAGTGCATTATAGTCTGTAGTTTGCAACCTGTAGCTATAGGCAGTGCAAATACTTGTCAAGCAACTGTCCGTAATCGCACAGGATAGGCTCTTACGCACAAACCTGTCTGCAATTTTGTACCGGCCTCGAGAATATGTAGATTGGTTTAGTAGCTAACTAGATTTAAAGCCACTTTTACCTTACGGTCAAACCATATCTTCTACTGTCGCAAGTTTAAACTAATTTATAATTAAATTCCAATAATCTAACCTCATTTTTTCTCTTTTCCGTATGTTTTAAGAAACTAAACAAAGCTAAAAGGATACCTACATCTATATTTATTTTAAATGCTAGAGTATGCAAAAGGGAAATTTGAGTTTACTTCTTTACATATTTTCCATTAGTACGAAAGAAAAAGGATCTGAGTGAGATTAGTTTTTAGGGTTCCGTACCCAAAGGGTAAAAACGGGACTCTATTACTAAGACTCCGCTGTCCGTCTGTCCGTCCGTCTGTCTGTCTGTCACCAGGCTGTATCTCATGAACCGTGATAGCTAGACAGTTGAAATTTTCACAGATGATGTATTTCTGTTGCCGCTATAACAACAAATACTAAAACAGAATGATATAAATATTTAAATGGGGCTCCCATACAACAAACGTGATTTTTTGCTGTTTTTTCCGTAATGGTACGGAACCCTTCGTGCGCGAGTCCGACTCGCACTTGGCCGGTTTTTTTGGAATTTAATTACAAATATAGTATAGTGGCACTCCATATCTTTTGTCCCCTAATTTTCTGGCTTTACGCCCTCTCAATAATCTCATTACTTTCATGAAAAAGGTAGCGTGTTGTGTTTAATTTTTTTTTGCCTTTAAAAGATACCTGTGTTTAATTAGTTCATCCAATCCGAAACAGGCTCCAATACAAACCACTAACCAGTTCGGCTTGTTATTCCTGAGAAATTCACATGCATCCATACGAATCAATTGTATTAGGTCAGTTTCAAATGTTTCAATACACCGATCCTTATACGGTTGTTGACCTTAAAATAGTGGGAGTTGGGTTTAAAATAAGGCAACTTAAATTGAGTGTTGCCGCGTTTTGGAACTGAACTGCCATGGTGATAACTGGTACGCGAAAAAAAATATAAAAGTTTTGAAGGTTAGCTCTATAATACTCATAGGGATAAGTTCGCCTTTGTACATCTTATTATTTGTACCATGTAATTTTTAATGTGTATATTTGTACAATAAAGAGTTTACTACTACTACTAATACTATATAATACAGTCGAATACCCTATTTATGGATTACTATCGTAGCGACCCGCCGCGGCTTCGCACGGGTTAACAAATAATACACCTAAACCACAGATTATTATAAACCCACAGTAAGGCTTCATGTCATCATCATATCATATCATTGTCATATCATATATTTTCACACAAACAAATTGTTTGACAAGTAGGTACTTCCCCAGTAGCAATTATACGTCATTATGACGTCAGCGACGTCATTATGACGTAATAATACCGTCATTATGACGTCCCTGACGTCATTTTGCTACCTGGGTTAAAGATTTCATGAATAAAATAAATAAATTAAGCCTTGAATTGATCATGGAAATAAAAATTATATAATAGTACATTACGAGACAAGTGCGAAAAGTAGGAAATTCGCAACGAGTGGTGATAAATTAAACCACAACCGAAGGGTGTTTTAAATCGACACGATTGCAAATTACATATTCGCGTGTGTATCGTACAACGTTATATACATATGGCCCCTTAAATTTTAGACATATCTAGGCACGTAAAGTGCTAATTACCGCACTAGTGCGGTAAAGTAGCACCATACGTGCAGTAATCGTTATTTACGATACAAGTGCGGAAAAGAGGAAATTCGAAACGAGTGGCGATAAATGAAAACACGACCACAGGGAGTGTTTATCGACACGAGTTGCAAAATTACCTATTCGCACGTGTATCGTACAATGTTTTACAGTACATATGGACCTTTAAACATTCGACATATGCACGAAAAGTGCTATTTGACGCACTAGTGCGAGAAAGTATCACCATATGTACTTACTGTAAAGTAAATTGAAACCTGCTCAGAGATCGCACCTCTCGCGATAGCCATCACAGCCAAGCTATTTTTTATTTTAACTACCTATCTAAGCAACAAAGTTATGTTATCAACGAAACGACGCGACGCGAAAATCGGACCTAAAAGAAAAATTAACATGTTATTCCAGACATCTTAAAAGAATTATAAGCAGTGTTCAAAGATCCATACATGACAGTATCATTGAACGATCAAGGAATAAAACAAAAGCCACCTGGAAAATTATTAACCCATCTAAGGCTAGGTACCCTACTGAAAATATTAAGCAAATTATATCCAATGGAAAGGCAGTTACACATCCTAAAGATATTGCAGAGGAATTTAATAATTATTTCGTGGACCAAGTTCGTCTTGCTACTCCTCATAGTGGCACTAGCAACAAAAATAATTATAAGAAAACAATGACATACTATGCTAACTCCCTATTTATGAAGCCGACAAATTCTAATGACATAAAAATAATAATAAATTCTTTAAAAAATACAAATAGCACTGGACACGATGGTATACATACGAAAATAATAAAAAAAACATCTGACATTATCTCTCCTATACTCAGCCATATAGTAAATTTATGTATGCTCCATGCTCAGGTGAGTTTCCTAGCAAACTAAAGCTATCCATTGTGAGACCTCTTTATAAAAAGGAGGATAAAGATAACATGAAGAACTACAGGCCTATTGCGTTAATCTCTGTCTTTGCCAAAATCATAGAGAAAGTTATATACAACAGTCTTTACAATTACTTTGAAAAAAAAAACTTATTTGCAAACGAACAAAAAGGGTTTCGAAAGGGAAAATCAATAAATTTAGCAATTTTCGATTTAGTACAAAAAGTTATTAATAACATGGACAAAAAAATCCCTACATGCGCTTTATATATGGACATGTCAAAAGCGTTTGACTTTGTTGACCATAATATTCTCTTAGACAAACTACATGCTTATGGAATTCGCGGTAATGTTTTCAGTCTAATCCGTTCTTACCTGAGAGATAGGAAACAAATTACACAAATCAAAAGAATATCTCCCAGTACGAAAAAAGAGGAAACCTACTCATCTAACTTTAGGAGTATTTGTTATGGGGTACCCCAGGGAAGTGTGTTGGGCCCACTATTGTTTTTAATTTACATTAACGATATGCCTAAAGCTACGGTACACCCGATGGTTCTCTTTGCAGATGATAGCACCATTATTTTTTCTGGACAAAATATAGAATCATATGAAACTGACATAAATAATACCTTAGAAACTATTATAGAATGGCTTGATAACAATAATCTTAGAATAAACCTGGACAAAACAAATATTATGACATTTAAGCAAAGAACCAAATCTACTAGTTTAAACATAGTTTATAAGGGACATAAAGTGAATGAAACGGACATAACGAAATTTCTAGGATTAAGTATAGATAATAAGTTGACATGGAAAACACAAACTGACAATATATGTAATAAATTAAGTAAATATTCATACGCGTTGTACAATTTGAAAAAAATCGCAAACGAATCGACACTTTTAACCGCCTATCATGCTTATGTCACATCTAATTTAAGATATGGTATCCTTTTTTGGGGAAACTCCACCATAAAGAATTTGTATTTAAGGCTCAGAAGAAATGCATACGAACAATTTGCGGTGTCCAAGAAAGTGAGCCATGTAAACGATTTTTCAAGAGTCTCAAAATTCTTACATTGCCATGTTTGTATATATACGAAATGGCCAATTTTGTAAATACAAACCACAGCCTATTTAGTAAGTTTAAAAGCGTTCGCCTTCAAAACAAACTAAAGTCTATGCAAAAAGTACCAAATAAAACGGCACTTCTACAAAAAAGTATACTTGGAATGGCTCACAAAATATATAACAAGTTACCGGCGAATATAATTGCATGTAAAAACAAGAATAATGTTTTTAAAAAAAACCTAAAAGCTTTTCTTACCGAGAAAGCATATTACTCTATTATAGAATTTTTGACTGAATTACCTAATTAAGATTTACTGCATGACATAACCCTGTTTTGACTATTATTGTTTTCTGTGATATTATGATTAGCGTGTATTTTTATTGAATTTGTATGCCAATAGGCACGACATAGTGATACTGAAATATGTATTTAACATCTTGTAACTTACCTATGTTGAACAAATAAATCTTTGAATCTTTGAATCTTTGAATCAATGGTAAAACCACGCATAATATTACAAACATAGTAACCAAATTAAAAAAACTACAGGAATGTACTCACGGCCGAATAACGGGAATGTTTTCTACTTTGCCGCGTAATATTTGTAAGCACGTTGTATCTTTATTGTTTATACTGTCTCTGTCTGGTAAAGGTGCTAATTGATATTGCTTTCTCGCTCTAAGCTATTTGGTATAAAAAAAAACTAGGCTCAGAGCTGTTTTACATGACCTGTAGCTACCCGTAGTGCGTCCTTTACGTAAATAAGTAGGTAATGGTAGACGGTTTAGCCACTGTATAGCTGCTAAAATCCGTAAATCGTCCAAAGAAAAGGTGGTCAAGTGGCCAAGATACCCAAAATAGTTGACGTTGACGTCATTCGCTAAAAATATGAGGTTGACATTTAAATTCAGTGTTGCTAGCTGATGAAGTAATACTGTAATTGAGGGTTTTATTATTACGAATTGGATTTATAGTTTGTCAAAGGACTGTCTCAGTCAAACATAGACAGAGCTAATCATACTGTCTTTGTCTTACACTAGTACTAGTACCCAAAAGAAAAGGATGAGTATAGTTTTTTTGACCAACTATATCATTACTATTCCATTTGGCTATGCCTTAAATGGAATAAAAGAGAAAGATGCCCGCAAATTGCGAACCTCGGTATTGGCGGTAGACCCTCAGAGAACTGGGCGAGATTTTTTAAGACTAAATTTTTTGGATATTTGCTCTTTCACTCGCTTAACCTCACCAGGTACATTCGGAATATGAAAAGTTTAAAAAATCTCTTATGCTATAAATGAGCACTTATGAGAACACCATCTCAAAACTGTATACGATCGATATAAGTACAAATCAAAGTTCACTTTAAAATATTATTATATTTTTTATTGAACTTGTTTATCATTTGGGGAGATCGTCACCTCTTTTAAATACATATATATTACAAATAAATTATTGAAAAAATATATTTCTGTAACAAATATTGTTCAGTGGCTAGTAGTGTAGTTATTGCTATTGGGATTTGACTATGGCAAACGAAAGTGACGCAACCACACTCAGTGGCGTAGCTAGGGTGGGGGGGGGGGGGGGGGGGGGCAAAATGGGAAACTTTTGTCAGTCGTCAGGGGGCGCAAATTTGGTGACTGCCCCGGGCGCCATATCCTCTAGCTACGCCCCTGCCACACTACGTAAACTCAAACCATGAAAACAATGCCGTTTATAAAAAATAATGCAAATATAGTCTGTCAAAGGACTGTCTCATTTCAAACATAGAGAGAGAGAATCATACTATCTTTGTCTTACACTAGTACTAGAACCCAAAAGAAAAGAATGAGTTTGTTTTTTTTTGGTTCTTATTTACTGACAGTTTGGTTTGACCAACTATATGAGTTCATATTTTTGGAATATTAATCAGTTTTTTATACGTTTACAGTAAACGTCAAATTAAAAATGGGGAGTAACTTTGAATTTGACTGGCAACACTAATGACGCAAATATTTTGACATTTTTGACAGATCCACTTCGGCTGCCGCTGCGTTGCGTGTTGCGTGGTCCGGCTTACTCGTGCGCAACATATTGCAAATAACAAATTAATTCCAGGAAAACCCGCGATTAACGGTTGTGATTTGTGAAAAAACTGGATTAAATACATTGGAGTGCAGTGAGTGTTGTTTTTGGACGGACATTTGTCTATACGCAGGTAAGTGCTAAAAAAAACAAGTAATTCTCTGTGGTGTTTTCGAAAGTTGAATTTGCAAATTTCATTCGCTGTCCGCGCGTCACACGTTTCCTAGTTTCCTACCTAGTTCTCAAGTCTCAAAACAGTACTTTTATGAGTTTGATGCGATCAGTATCTTGCATTTTGCGGGTTACTTTGTCTTGCCTAAATAAATATTTGTTAGGTAATAATTGTTATTATAATTGTAAGTGCCTACATTCAGGTTGTGGTTTAGGTTAATTAAGGATAACTTGTATATTTGTCATTGAAGTGACTAAATAAATTACTTAACTCTTTCATGATAGGCTTGTATTTTCTGTTCTGCGGTTTTCTCTTATAGTATATACTGGTTGGCTACTTTATATCAAAACCTATTTAGGTGCATTCCACGAGAATGTCCCTTACGAAACGCCGTTCTTCTAATAGTTCTGAAAAGGCTGAGAAAATGATATTGGGTCTGGTAATATTTCATGACTGCTAACAAATTGGCAGTATATTCTCGAGCTTAACGGATTTGATTGAATTAGCTGCCATAATAAAAAAAAAATAGCCTTTATTTGCTGAACAAGGAATAGTTGCACATTATCTCTCTATTATCTCCCATCTTTTGAATTCCCTGCCTGCTTGCCCTCGGCAAAGGCCTCCTCCAACCTTCTCCACTCTCTCCGGTCCATTGCCACTCTGCTCCAGGTACGGCCAGCTGCCTGCGCGATGTCGTCGCCCCATCTCATTATAGGTTTCTTCGCCTTTCTTTTACCTTCTCTTGGGTACCATTGGGTGCCATACAAGGCAAAAGCATTTCATAAGGGACATTCTCGTGGAATTCCCCTTTAGGTTCTCGCTACGCTTAAAGTACTTAAACAGACTGGGATTCACCTGCTATCTGCGGACTTGTTTACTGTAATTGTAGGCATTTAGTACATTGCTTATATTGCTTGGAACATAATTACAGTATTTGGTAAGGACATGGCCTTGAAGTTGTTGGCCAGACAATTATTGATTTGCCTTGAAAACATGTGTAAAGTAAACTGCCAGTTTTAGCAATATTATTGGCTTGGAAAGTGAAGGTCTTATGGTCCAACTATTGTCGGTAGAGTATCTTCCAGCATTCCCTATCCTGCGCCAGCTTTGACTTTTTGATACAACAATACAATTTCGCTTGCATGCGGCGAGAATAGTTATAATTTTATACCTAAATCTGACTTGTGAAGGAGTGAATTTTCTGTATGGTAGTAGTAATAGTAATAGTAATAGCCTTTATTTCATGCTTCTTTTTTTACAATTACATAAAATTTCATATTGGTTTATTATTTGCATGTCGCTTGTGCGGAAAAGGCCTCCCCCAGATTCTCCCATTCCTTCCTGTCCTGTGCTGTTCTCCACCAGTATCTGTCAAAGTTCACTAGCTCGTCTCTCCATCTTTTATTTGGTCTTTTTTGCTTTCTCGCTATTCCTATTGGTGACCATTCTGTGACACGTTTAGTCCACCGGTTATCCGTTGTTCGACATATATGGCCAGCCCAGGCCCATTTGCTTGTATGGTAGTACTATTAGTTATTCTGTGACAACACAACCCCTACTTTTTCTTTCACTTGTTCTAAAAAGCTGCATCTGGGTTTTCCTCTAGTCCAAATAAGGGCTCATCCATTAATTACATCACACGTTTAGGGGGGGGAGGGGGTCAAGAAAATGTGATATGTTGTGACAAGGGGGAGGGGAGTCACAGACTTTGCCAAATGTGACCAAGTGTGACAAAGGGGGGGCGTGAAAAAACCTCGAAATTCGTGTGTCGTAATTAATAGATGAACCCTAATGTATATGAAATTAATATGTGCCATTTTCAACCAAAAGGGTACTTATTGTCGCTTGTTAATTTTCTAGCCAACTTAATGAAGAACCCAAATCAAACTGAATCGACAAAAAAAAACATAATTTTTGAGCCTGCTCACAAAATTTGACGAGATCCGTAGAGAAATACGACCTGTACAGGTGACCATTATTACTACAGAGAACACAACACACAACACAACAATAACAACACAAATAAATAACACACAACACAACAACAACAGTAACAATATAAATTCGTGTTAGACCCGATTGTAAATGGGATTTAATACTACAGAGAAGCCTGTACCACGCGACCAAAACGTAGTAAGCGCCATAAAATTCATGGCGCTTACGCGTTTAGGTCGCGAGATTCATGCTCCGCTCCTTTTTTTTTTTTTTTTTTTTTATTTAAAAGGCACACTAAACAGACAACATTCAACATAGTTACAAAGAGTACATGAGTGGTAGGTATTGCATAAGAATGCCATCCAAAGCAAGCATGCACAGCAAGAAAGAAATATAAGGAGCAAAAACTATCCTAAAACTATAAAAAAGTATCCTAAAACTACTCAAAATTATACTAAATAACAAATTACAACATTTCGCAAATACTTAATAATTACATGTCAAATTGCGTACTATTATTGAGAAGTGTGATGATGGCCGAGAACCCTAAGAACCTGCCTTCTAAATACTGCCTGCCGTGTGTCGAAAATGTCAATATCTTTGTCAATATAGCTTCTATGGTTTGTTGTCAAAACAACAACAAATCATTGCGCAAAATACTGGTTCTCTGTGCCGGACCTATACGTTATTAATAAAAGTAATAATAGTTCAATGCATTTACTCAGCTTATTTTAATTTTTGCCTCAATTGAATCTGTCTCAAGAGTTCTCAGACTAAAGTTGCCGCATCATCAGTTGTTTATAAGGTTCATTCTTATATAAATCTGTATGGAAATAGTGCCATAATGAATACGGAAAATAAGGAACATTATTAAAAGGCATATTTTCGGTGATTATGTTATCAACAGTTTGGTCAATGTGCGTCGTACATTATCCTTAATATTTATTTATGGAACTGCTCTAGACTTGGTTTTTCGGGTTCCGTACCCAAAGGGTAAAAACGGGACCCTATTACTAAGACTCCGCTGTCCGTCTGTCCGTCTGTCACCAGGCTGTATCTCATGAACCGTGGTAGCTAGACAGTTGAAATTTTCACAGATGATGTATTTCTGTTGCCGCTATAACAACAAATACTAAAAAGTACGGAACCCTCGATGCGCGAGTCCGACTCGCACTTGGCCGGTTTTTTTATTGATTAATATGGGATTTAACCGCGAATATAATTTACATAAAATGCTAGTTATTTTGTGTATGTGGCTTTCCATTACAGAAGGGTCCTTACTTCAAGTGCAATAAGATCCTTTTTGTCTGAAATTCTGATAGAAAGGTCCCTTCTCTAGTGGAAAGCCACATATTGTTACATGGTTGGATGCATAGACATATAAAGACCTTCCTTACGAGCACTACGAATGGGGCCGATACATTGGAGTCAAAATCGCATTTAGTTACAAGTTTACAACAGCGCGCTCAGGCGTCGGTGTTCGGTCGGAATTTTATGTATTCGCTTATACACGGTGGCAAAAAAATAAGTGCATTCCCGTTGCCAGGGAGGTTTTGGGATTATACTGAGCAACTTTCACTATGGGACCAACACCGAAATCGCGAAAAAAAATTGGCTCCTTCATACATTTTGGCTGGTCCATTTTCTATGGGAGTCTAATTTTTTTTTTAGCGATTTGTTGGTTGGTCCCATAGTAAAAGATGCTCAGTATAATCCCAAAACTTCCCTGGCAACGGGAATGCACTTATTTTTTTGCCACCCTGTATACTTTGTTTATACCACAGAATAAGTAATAGTAATCATACAGAACGGCCACGCACCGCCCCGCTCCGACTCGAATTACCTCGCCCCGCGACAGACATCTGGCGGACTTCTGGCGTACGCGTACAATGACGCATGACGTCTAATATAGAAACACCAGAAGACAGCGAACTCCGTCTAGCTACTAGGAGAAAAGACTTGTCACAAACAATCTCGGCTAAGCTTAACATAGTTAAGCACTCAGCAAGCTATCAGGCCATTATTCTCTTTAATAGATTACCGGTTGAACTGAAGATGATCGTCAATGTAAACAGGTTTAAAACCAAGCTCAAGACTTTTTTGCTAAGCAAGTGTTTTTACTCAGTGGAAGAATTTTGTCAGCCTACTAATTAAAATTATTTATTGAATTGACATTATATACACTCAAATTAGAATTATTCATATATATACAATATAAATAATAGAATTATTGCGTAATTGACATATTTTGATTTTTTTATTTTTTTTTAGTTGTGTACAAGTTAAGACTGACATTTTATAATTGTAATTGTTTTTTTTTTTCATTAGTAAATCATTTTTGTTATATTTGAGCAAATTAACGTTTATTCCTTGTATGTTATTGTGTATTTTTTTTGTGTTAGCCTAAGTATTTTAATGTATAATTTCCAATGCGATGTTTTATTGCTTGTGAATGAAATAAATGAAATGAAAAATGAGACGCGTGTACAGACGTGCCGTTCACACATAGAAACGCAAGTGATTTTTCACGAATTAATAAACTAGTGGATGTGAAATGACTCCTATTTAGTATGAAAACCAGTGTCGCTAAACTCACACATTCATAGCCACGTTAAAATATGTCACACACTTACAAAATTGCTCTGATTCGTAGCAACTTTCCATACCAAAAGGTTATTACCGGTGGACATTTCTCGAACGAATATCAACTGTAGGCTACATGAGTGACGGTTTAAAATATAATGTCAAAGCTATATGACATACGACTCTTTCATTATCTCATTCATCTCACAAAAGCTCGCTCAACGTTCACCTAATACAACTACTCAACACCAGATGGCGTTATTTTATATAATTTTAAAATCACTTACTTATTACAGGCGAGAAAAGGGCTAAAAAACCAGTATAAGTAAGGTCTAATTACGCATGGTTTGTTACGGATCTCACGGTCACGTTACACTGGTGCGTTCGAGATCTCTACACGTCTGCGAGTAGCTAACCGTTGGAACTTCTTTCCATTCGACGATATAGGGAGGGGACAGTGTAATCGGAGTGTTTTATCGATATTTGTGTGTTCAGTTAGGTATTGATATTTCATTACCGTATGTTTTAACACATTTAGATGATACTTTATTTATGATGTTAATATAGGTAGTGATAATCGTGATTGTATGAAAAATAATATGTAGTACAGTACAACAAATATCTAACTAGAAATTTGTTTCTTATTAATTGACCAACTAGGTTGTTAATGTGAACATTAAATATATCTTAAAGTCAAACAGATAAAATCATAGTTCTTTAAAGGTCTATTAACTCGGTATTGCTGTTATTTTGTAATCACAAATCTGCAATTACTTACATAGGTAAGTATTCGTCTTTAACAATATATTTACTTGTAGCAGCATTTAAGGCAAATCTAGACGGGACAACCTGATTAAATTGTCAAATTAATTGTATGGTGTGAAAGCATACATGAAACTGGCTCATCGATCACACTTGATTTGATTGTAAGATTGTGACCTATCAAATCAGGAAGGGGGGCGGCAAAATTCCAATATTTGACGCTAGTTTGCGTGGTACGGAACACTTTTTATTAATTTAGTGAGCCCGAATGTCACTAATAATTACTAAATTAGTAACTAAGTTGCGTGTGGACGCTAGATGAGATGTATGGCAAATTTATCCCCAGAAATCTTTCTCTAAGAAATGCTCCTAGCAAATGGTGCTATATTTTTGCGGAAACTAATTTTCTTGCCCAGTAGCATTGATCCATTTATTTTTAATATCGGCATCTTGTGGTAACCTACAATAATTAATAATAAAGAAATAGAAAATATAAAACGTTTATTCGTGGCACATTGCATGCATTGTACGCATAAGTGCATTAAGTACCTAGTCTAATTATATTAACGATGAAAATATGATGGGTGTAAAAAACAAAAACGTATGTAAAGGAATACGAAGGTTTGAAAGGTTGCCATGAAATGACCCCGACTTAACTTAGTGCTTGATGACCAGAGCTGCCATATTTACTAAGACATTGATTATCCCAAATAATAATTAGAAACGTGTCTAAAATAATAATTTATTACCGAACCAAACATCAAACTTGAAATATCGTAACTTTAACTTTATCGATATAAATATCGACATTGCGCAGCATCTGAGTAGCGAAGTTATTTGACATTTAGGATAGCGAATATTCCAGATAAACGTAAAGAATAGTGACAAAGGATTGTGAACTCTAAGTTCTAACTGATAAAATATAGATTTACTTAACGAACATTCCTAAATAATGCAAAATAAACAGATTTTTCGTATTTATTAGATTATATTTAAATAAATAACCACCGGTGATAGGAAATACCTCCACGTGAAAGATTTTTTAAACCGCTGTGATTTCTGCAGCTTAATACTGCACAATACGGCATTTTAAATTTAATTATCAATTTTTGTTAGACGAGCGTGCGTACTACGTGAATGTCATTCGAGCATGAAGTTTACACAACAACTGAGCATAGTCTGTGCATAAAGTGAGTCGGTCGCTACTAACTGTCGGATAGACGGGAACGCCCACTTGCCATCTCCATCCTACTCCGTGTGATTTTTGATGTATAGCGTGTCCGCCCTGTGGTTTATACTGACGCCTTTCCACTGCGCAATTCGCCACACGACTACGCGCTCAGTCATGTGGCGAATTGGTGTAACTAAATGCGATTTTGACTCCAATGTCTCGGCCAATGTAATGTAGTCAATGTGCACTCATACATTTAGTTCTCTTACTTTATCGTGACAGTAAAACGTGCCATTGCCATGGACATCCATTGTAAAGTATAAAAGCGAACATTGTATAAACTGTATAGATGATTGACGCATTAAGTGTGTTTATTTAGTTTATCATAGCTAACTCAATTAACAACTTATTAAAGTCAAAACGACGTAACCGCTACGAAATGTAGTTCGTAACGTATTATCCACGATGACGCGCAGATTTGTCAAATCTAATATTTAATAACATGACATTACTATAGTCAAGACACGCGTCTTCTTGAATGACACGATCTAATCCATAATATTATAAATGCTAGTGTGTCTGTTTGTCTATTACCTCTTCACGCTTAAACCGCTGAACCGATTTAGTTGAAATTTGGTATAGAGATATGTAGTTTGAGTCCCGGGGAAGGACATAGGGTAGGTTTTACCCCAGAAATCATCCTTTAAGGGGCTGAAAAGGGGGGTGGAAGTTTGTATGGGGAATCGATAAAAAGCACATTGGGTAAAAAATAAGCTACCCAAATTACTAACTCCACGCAGACGAAGTCGCGGGCAAAAATAGTAGTAGTAGTAGTAAATCACTTTATTGTACAAAACAAAAATTGTTAACATGAAATTCATATAAATTTAGGTACAAAGGCGAGCTTATCCCTATAAGGGATTTCTTCCAGCTAACCTTAGAGTAAATGAGTGGAAAATTCGAATTAGATAGATAGACAAACTTACAGAACGTACAATAATATTTAAAAAGGAAAACTACAATATTAACGTCTACAAATAACTAAAATACATCAATTGCATTATGCAATAAAATAAATATGTACTAACATACATAAATATATAGTACTAAATAAATATTAAATATATATATATATATATATATAAATAAAATATATATATTAGCACTCAACCAAATCACAGTTCGTGGGAAAGCCAAAGCTTTTTCAGATTAACTTTGACTTAGTATTTAATATATGTAAGTGTTTTATAGCAATATTGGTATTAGTAAATTTTTATTTTTTTCCTTAATTTATTTGATAGTCCTGTTGTAAGTTAAATTAAAAATATCTGGGAGACCGAGCTTTTCTCGGAAAACATAAAAACTCAAAAATGCGCGTTTTCCCAGAGATAAGACCTAGCTAGATCGATTTTTCGTCCCCGGAAACCCCCATATAGCAAATTTCATCGAAATCGTTAGAGCCGTTTCCGAGATCCCCGAAATATATATACATACATATTTTATACAAGAATTGCTTGTTTAAAGGTATAAGATGTGTTAACCGTGAAAGTTTAAACAAAACTTCAATAACTGG
This sequence comes from Cydia strobilella, assembly GCF_947568885.1. Classification (NCBI taxonomy): domain Eukaryota; kingdom Metazoa; phylum Arthropoda; class Insecta; order Lepidoptera; family Tortricidae; genus Cydia; species Cydia strobilella. The sequence continues at coordinate 6,324,445 of NC_086066.1, read as the reverse complement.
CCTTTTTAAAACCCTTCGGATCCTCGAAATCGCACGGCTATATATATAGCACAATATGTTGTTTTGTAACCTGAATTCGTTTCGCATCTGTATGACCTTGCTTCTTTACACTTTGGTCGCATTCGCAATATTCGCATAACGTAAACTCAACATTGCCCAAACATTTGCATGCTTTGATTAAAACCCGGCCAAAGTGCGAGTCGGACTCGCGTTCCGTTTCCGTACATTACACAATTTAAACAAACTTTTTTTTATTGAAACGTGAGTGAAATGTCTTTAAAAAACCCGTAGGGGTCGGATCAAAAACTAAGTGATTGAGCCCGACTCACACTACCGACTCCCTTCAATACTATCTCCATTACTAGATTTGCTAGGCATTTAAATGTTACTACTAGAATTACACACGCCACACTGCAGGCTAGCATGCACTGGGCCTAAGACAGAGCGGCCTGGAGAGCACTGGTGAAGAGTGTCCACACTCGTCACGTCCCTCAGCCATGAGGTTACGACAAAGAAGACTAGAATTAAAAACGAGTGGTACTAATACCAATGAACTGCAACCAAAAATACATATAACTTCTACTATATCGTCTTTTCTGCAACTTAAACACACTAGACTGTTTGTTATAACTGAAACCATGATGTCATATCCGGTGTTATACTAATGATACTTGATTACCGATAAATTGATAACGGTCCTATCTGGCTATCAGTGATGTTATCTCGTCAGACGTATTGATTATTGATATTGCGATAACGTCTACTTATCAATTATCTGGATAGTAATGCATGAACAGAGTCAAACAAGCAAAAACACTTGCGAAAGATGCTATTAAGCTCATCCGAGGCAGTAATTTTTCCATTAAAAAATTCAAATGTAAACTAGTTTTGGCTGCTAAGGAAGTAAGGATACAAACATACAAAACATCCACATTAGAACGTTCTAAATACATTGGACGTGTGTTTTTCAGGCTGGTTCTACCACAAAGAAAATGTACATTCGTTGCCAGAAAGATTCTAGAAAACCAATAAAGCATATTCTGAATCATCAATTTATTTAACAAAATTATAAATGCAACTTCTGAAACATTTATTTACTTACATAAAAGATGTACAGTGGTAGGTACTATTTACTAAACCAAATTAGTACGAGTAACTAGCTTAAATCTAAAATAGAATAGGCCGAGGATGCTGGCGGTATTTCGTCGTTGTATCGAAATGCGATGCGACGAAGCCGCCAGCTTTTCGGTCACAAGTTACGTCTAATTAATTAAGTTTCTGAGAATCTAAGAACTTTTAGCGTTGCCCACGTGTACCTACATATTATTTTTATACCATTGAGACACAACAACGTAGCACTTTGGCATTGAATATTTTACAGAAGTACATTAGAATTGCAAAAACGGGGCCTATTGGGAGATATGTAGATGTACGAGGTGGCATTGCAAAATAGGAGAGTAGAGCGTACAATACAATAATGTGAATATTATTATCAGAATGCGAGATAAAACTAAAATATCAGGTCCATTTTGTTTGTTTGACTTTTAAAATATGAAGAGGATACGGGAGCTGAGATTTTAAGTTTATCCGTCTCGCTAACGGAAGCGGCTCCGAAAACTAGTGCGATAAGGACGATAATGACAACGCCAGGTTGGGCGAAAAATCCTGCGTAAAAATCTCTATAAACGAGGTTTCTTATTCGACTGTTTCCTCCTCCAAAACTTAACCAAATCTAACGAAATTTTGAGATCTAAATGGTAATTAAATTATCTGTGTCGGACTGTTTTGCTTTTTAGGCTAATTGCTGTCAGTTTTGAATACCATGCTTCCTCTAGTCAATGAGGACTTTTTTGCGAATATTTGAAGTGCTCTAGCGCCTTAAAAAACAAAAATATCAAAAAACCGGCCAAGTGCGAGTCGGACTCGCGCACGAAGGGTCCCGTACCATTATGAAAAAAACAGTAAAAAAATCACGTTTGTTGTATGGGAGCCCCATTTAAATATTTATATTATTCTGTTTTTATAGTATTTGTTGTTATAGCGGCAACAGAAATACATCATCTGTGAAAATTTCAACTGTCTAGCTATCACGGTTCATGAGATACAGCCTGATGACATACAGACGGACAGCGGAGTCTTAGTAATAGGGTCCCTTTTTTACCCTTTGGGTACGGAACCCTAAAAAGCAAGAGAGTCCGGCACAGATATTAATAATAATACTTATTAAGTAGATAAATATATAGAATACTTATTGGCACACCTCAGTAAAAGATACAGCTCACAGAAAACAATTGATTAAGGACCACAGGCGGTTTTATCGCTGAAGAGCGATCGCTTCCAGACAATCTTTGGGTAACGGAAACAAATCATTTAGTCAAAAACGTTCTGAATCCAGAAAGCGAAACAAAACGACGCGCGAGCGTTATGAAAGTAGTGTTGTTTTATTTTAAATAATTATATTTCAATGCATGTAGCCATCATGTAGCTCATCTGTTCGTGAAAATTATCTGTTTATACACATTATCGGCGTGTCTAGGCCATAGTTCAGCGTGATAACGATTATATCGACTAGTCATTATCGAGAGGGGTTTTCCAAGTATCGCTTAAACGCAAACTATATTGCAATGTCTGGCGTCGTATGTGTAGGTAGAGGCATTGTGTCTTGGTTGGTAACACGCATAAATACACATACGAATAGTATTCATATACCTACACTACATACACCCCTGAAATTAGGTATACAGTAGTTATAGAAACAGCCATTATCTATAGTAGCGGATGAAACAACTATATTAAACTAGCTTTTACCCGCGACTTCGTTTGCGTGGACTTAATAACCGCAGCTAGAGTAAGAATAGCGCCTGGAAAAAAATTCATAGCAATCTAAGTTTGAGCATATTATGCACACAAATTAGCAGGCACTTCGTTAATTATCTCAATTCCACCCCGCTTTTTACTTTCTTAAGGGATGATTTTCGGGATAAAAACTCGTCCACGTCATGTCACATTTTACCGCCATGATAAAGATTTATCCTGCTAAAGCCTACGGTCTTACCTATAGGAGACTGCTTCAATGTAATTTAAACTATATTTAATGGGCACAGTTTCATTTATTTTGTATCGTTCGGTTTCAAAATATAAGATAACTTCCTTCCATATTTCCTACACTATTGATTTCAAATTAAACTGATACTATTTTAGATTGAAGCTAGTTATTAATTTCGTTTACGTAGTACCACTGTATATATCTTATATGTAAATAAAGACCAAATTGACTGATACTTCTTTTTAGGGTTCCGTACCCAAAGGCTAAAAACGGGACACTACTGTCCGTCTGTCTGTCACCAGGCTGTATCTCGTTAACCGTGATAGCTAGACAGTTGAAATTTTCGCAGATGTTTTTCTGTTGCCGCTATAACAGTAAATACTAAAAACGGAATAAAATGAATATTTAAGTGGGGGGGGGGGGTCCCATACAACAAACGTGATTTTTTTGCCGTTCTTTGTGTAATGGTACGGAACCCTTCGTGCGCGAGTCCGACTCGCACTTGTCCGGTTTTTCTTGAATGGCCTTAGTGAAAGTTAAAAGCGTATCATTACAATGTTTCCCTATTAACCAGGTGGGAACTGTATAATTACTCATTATTACTTATCGTCATAAACTTATAAATCTGCGAACTGGCTTCCAAATCGTATCCGAAACACGAAATTCGAATATTAACGTAGAAATTCGGAGCCTTACATTAGTGCTGCAATCGCTATATTTAGGTATGTATCTGTTTTCGATAAGGCACGCTATCTTCCGAATTATGAGAAGTCTATAAAAGCGATAAATGATATTGATCTTGGCTTAAGCGTGTCGAATGGGTGCAATTATTAAGGACTAGCTTTTGCCCGCGACTTCGTCTGCGTGGACTTAGTAACAGCAGCTAAAGTAAGTATAGCGCCTGGAAATATTCTCATAGCAATCATTCAACTCGAGCATATTATGCAAATATGCACACAAATTAGCAGGCACTTCATTAATTATCTCAATTCCACCCCGCTTTTTACTTTCTTGAGGGATGATTTTCGGGATAAAAACTATCCTATGTCCTTCTCAGGGACTCAACCTATCTCTATGCCAAATTTCATCTAAATCGATTCAGCGGTTTAAGCGTGAAGAGGGAACACACAGACAGAAAGACAGACAGACTTTGGATGGAATGGATAAGGTATACAGGAATAAGTAGGTACCTAGGTAACCTAGGGTCTCCACGTACACTAAAGGAAGCAATGAGAGAATTTGAGCTATGCTAGGTTTCGTGGAGGACCTGGGGTTGTTTATTTTCCAGACAATATGGAGTTAGCAATTATGCAAGTTGCAGGACATTCTCATAATTTCTGAAAACTCTAATGAGAAAATTCTCATGTAAGTTTCCACTTAAGAAAGTAAGGGATTATTACTCAGTCTTCTTAACTGTTGACGACTGTTTCATTTAACATTTACTTCACATATTGACGTCAAGTATAATAGAAATGGGAACTAACTATAAGAAGGGCAATGTTCGTATAGGAGGGCAAGCGCGTACTGCCTGCCCTTAGAGTTGGTCAAAGACGCCTAGTCTTAGTAAGATGGCATATGGTCAAGAAATTGGGACGGGTTCCGCCGTGGCGGGGTGGCCTAGGGGTTCAAGGTGTTAGCCCGGATTGCTAAAGACGCCGGTTCGAATCCGGCCTTCACCACTGGAGGGCTTCGTCACTTTTTCTTTAATATATGACATTTATTACAGTTTATAACTGTAAGAAGGTTTAATAATAAACGTGCAGAAAATAAATGCCGAGAACATTTCATGGGAACTGTAATTTTTGAAAATTCTCCTCGGCACAATAAATATGGAGTATGAAATTGTTTCTCAGAGATCAGCTTTGATGTGAGAAAAGTTATCTTTTCCTGTTATATTTCGCAGGCGTAATCCGACTGATACGATTATTAGATAGCTGTAATCTCTTATCTGTGCTCACTAGCGGGAAAATAAACAATAGAAAAATAATACTTACATACAGCTTAAAGGCGGGCTTCCACCAGTGTGCGGCACAGGCACAAGCATTTTTGTACTGTGCCGCACACTAGTGGAATCCCGCCTTTACCACTTAGGTGGTTGGTACAAAAGTTGCGCGGTGATTTTCTTATAAAAGTATTAAAATTAAATATTGAAATAAAAATAAATAATTTTTTGGGGACAATCTTACAACAGATCAACCTAGCCCCAAACTAAACATTGCTTATACTATGAGTACTAGTACATACTTATATAAATAAATACATACTTGTTTAGATACATATTTAGATAACATCCATAACTCAGGAACAAATAGCCATACATTTGACGTGCCCCTCCACTGCAAAAATCGGCAGGCTGTTTTGTACAGAAAATGACAGACAAGGCGTCTCCAGTTACTAAATGGCATAAGAATGCTCTCTGCAGTGTTTTGACCGAGTGAGGCGGCTATCTACACAGTTATACTCTGATTTGTAATTAAATTCCAAAAAACTAACCTCACAGATCCTTTTCTTTCGTAATAATGGAAAATATGTAAAGAAGTAAACTCAAATTTCCCTTTTGCATACTCTAGCATTTAAAATAAATATAGAAGTATCATTTTAGCATTGTTTAGTTTCTTAAAACATACGGAAAAGAGAAAAAGTGAGCTTAGATTATTGGAATTTAATTATAAATCAGAGTTTAGTCATCCGTACATACAGTACAGACATACAACGCAAATCGCAATAAACATGCCATCGGCCGAGCTTGGCATCGTGCCGGTTGCTTGTTTACTAACACTCAACGGCTGACACTCACACCGATCTCTATAGTCGGACCAAGACAAGACTGCAACAACCAGCAACAACTTTGATAGCACACGCAGTGCAACAAGAATGGATAGGATAAATCAGAAATCATCGCATTTATTCGTGATAAACTATAAGTCTAATTATTACTGTTTGCAACGTTTAAAAAAGTTAATTTCGGAAATTCAACACCACATTTCATGAATTAAATTTTTAGCAGTTTATATACATTATCCTTGGAATTTTAAATAATGAATTCACAACGACTAGGATGCTTTGTGTTATCTGGCCTGTTAGCATGAGTATTAGCGTTCTCGCACGCACCTCTATACATCTTGCGCGACTTCAAGTATGGAGTCGCGCGCGAGAACACAACTCATGCTGGACGGTTTGTTTGTAGTACTTACCTACTTGTATCTTAGGCATATTTTTCTTTGTTTCAGAATGATCTTAAGCTAATAACATGGGCACAGCTACAATGTTAAACACAACTCCAATGGAGAAGGAGAAGAAGCCCAACTTGCTCAAACTCGTCCGGACACTCTTCCAAAAGAAAACGCAAAAACATGAAGAGAAAAAGGAAGAAAAAAGAGAACTAAAACCAATAACAACGCTCAAAGTCACTCCAGTCGCAACTCTGCTAGAAGAGTTCCAGAAAATATCTATAAAAGAAAATAAAGTCAAAAATGAAGAAGATAAAAATGAATTGAACAGATTTTCATACAGAGAGAGGAAAGATAGAGATGACAATAAAGAATTCGAAAGAATCGAATCTCGTAACGATAGATTCGGTTCACATTCCTCACAAGACAGTGGCTATTCTGAACATGATGATCCAAACGCAAAAGAAAAGGACCAATATGAAAAAGACAGTGAAGATGTGGTTAAGAAGATGGAAGAGTTAAAGATTGGGAAAAAGAAGCTGCAAACGGTGTTCTTGCCACGGGCGCCGATGAAGACGAACAGGGAGGTGCCCGTCATGCATCCGTATAGCAGGGACGTGGAGAAATACAAAGAGGTATTGTTGAAATGATTTAATTTCTTCCAAGCTAACTGCACAGACTTTGGGGTGATAGAGAGTTGGAGTGCCACTGTAAACGTCAGATTTCTATGAAAATAAGGCGTTAATGGTGGCACTTTCACACTTTTTTTACGTCAAAGTCGGTGCAGAGTTAGCTTAGACGGGCCTGGATGATCGCGCTGTTACTTTCAACAAGTATTTGTTACATTTTCAAGCATTAGCACTTCAAGCACATAGCCCCTTAGCCCATAAGTCTGCCCTTGTGTCAGAATGGATGGATTTAGGGATGATGCAATTCCTAGATGAGAATGGGTCCGCCACTACCAACAGGGAAGAATCTATTGTAAGAAAGAAAGAAAGAAAATACATTTATTTAACGCCACAACAGATTACATATATTAAAAATATATGATATATGTAGTGGTTTTCATTTCCTTCAAAACACAAAAAAAACGATTGATCGAATTGTCTTCGGAGAACATAATTCCAGGAATTGATTCCCCTCGTGCTCTTACATTTGTAATTTAAAGAATGTTGGTACAAAGTTTAACTAAGATAACAACATCAGTATCAATGTTTTTGTTACCCACTGTATTTACCCAACCTCTGTAGTCAGTCCTCTCAAAATAACTTATAATACCTACGTTTGGTGTCATTGTCATACCCATTTATATTCAGTGGCTAGCAACATGTAAAATTCGGTAAAATTTACTAGCTGATTTCGGCTTGACTTGTCTTCCCTATTAATAGCTAAAGTAAAATCCTTAATCTCTTTAAGTCTTCTACAAAACTATGTCAGGATAGGGCGCCTTTGAAACAGTCTCCCTCGAAATGTCTAAGTAAACTACATTTTTCAGGTGGTCAACACAAACACATTCTCCGGCGGCCAAGTGTTCGTCAAACCTAACACGGACCTCGCAGAGATCTCCCGCGCCATCTCCACCATCGAAACCAACGTCCAGAACTTCCCCCTTAACAACGACCAGCAGGACTTCCTCCTAGAAACCGGCTTAGACTTCGTTACTCAAGAAACCAGCCCGCGAAAAGAGTCCGAACTGCCTGAGGAAATTCATTTCTGCATCGACGAATTAAACATGCTTAACGACACACTAGCGTTCAGAGAGTACACAGACATCTCTAACACCATTCTCAATTTCGATTTAGAGAACTATCAGATCAGAAATCAGGAGCCCCGAGCACATACTTTCCCTACTCCGCCTTATTCGGAGAACGCTTTAAGCCCTCTTTCTCTTAACTTAGGCTCACCTCCGCTAACATCACCAGCATATTCCTCATCTCCTGGTAGATCGCCCAACTACAGCGATTTAGAGCGATACCAGGAGATCTCAGAAGCGTATCAGGAGCTCCCAAACTTAGAGGGTATAGAAAAGCCTGTTTTAGAGAAGAAGAAATCCAATCCAACATCAATAATGTCGATGAAGCAGTATAAAGATCTTCAGAAGGAGTTGTCGGCTGGATTCTCGAAGTTCGAGTGCTGCATGATGAGCCGGAAGGCGTGTAAGGAGATTTTTGAGGAACACGCGAAGAAGTTAAAGATTGAGGAGAGGAAGGGGTTGTGCGTGAAGTTAGCGCGCTTGGATACACAGACGGCGTACGGGTGAGTACATTTTTATTATACGCTATTGCGTGTTATATCATTCATTTTTAGGACGCGCTCGGCTCACGTCTGCTCGGAACAATAATTAAAGCACAGTTTAGCGAGCGAGTAAGGGAAAATGACTTTCAGCTATCGAACACCAGACCAGAAGCCCTTTCGTGGTAGGTCCTCTGTTTTGTGAGGCCTTAATTTGACTCTGTGTCATCCTCTCGTAATAGTCACAAATCAAAAACGCGAAACCTTCTTGATACTTGTCAACAGAAAAAAAATAAGTTATTAAAACTGATAACATCTAATAGTAAACTTACAAAAAACTTACAATATACGTAGTGTACTTACACAAATGTACTAGTCGGACCAAGCTCTGCAGCTCAGCACCGATTTCGTTCGCAAACGACAGAGTGACACCGAGCGTTAAATAATGACACTCCCACACTCCGAAACTGCAAAGTTAGTGCAGAACTTAGACGTCTAAACAAGATTTCAACGTACAAGTATAATAATGTAAAATATCCATACCTTTGCAAAAAATGTTATTTTTATCCCAGACGTGGGCCGCGATGACGCAATGCGCAGTTTTCCTCAGTATGATAATGCGACCTCTCGATTGAAGGAATATACATAATACATGCGAACTGGTTCATAAAATCGGTGAGCGATTTCATAAATGTAGTACCTAAATTGAAGCTTTGCATTGAAGTGCAAGATTTTATTCGTAAAGCCGAAGGTGTGGAAATGTTTCATCGGGTACCAGTTTGCTAAGTACTAGCTTTTGCCCGTGTCTTCGTCAGACAATTCTGATAAACCCAAACACAATTAGGTTGCATTGCCACCATTGCATTGTCACCCAACTTACGTATATGTAGGTGAAGTTTCAAGCGCGATCGTATAATGGTAATTCTAATTTAGCTTGCGACTACTCTGATAAGAGTGTACGAGTGTACTGAGAAGAAAAGAATGTAGCTTGCTAGATTTGACCCAAATACATACAATACTAACATTGCAAGTTGAATAAAAACTTGTAAAATGATTAAAAAGTGTAAGCAGACTCTTTTCGTGCAAAACGTCCTACTTTTTGAAAGTGTCAGAAAACCCTTACGGTACGGAACCCTTCGTGCGCGAGTCCGACTCGCACTTGGCCGGTTTTTTTTCCATTACCATTAATACTACCACCAAGTCCACCAACACCATGGCCATTGGCGGCGCGTCGTAAATATTCGTATGCACACCGGAGTCAAATTAGCTTTTCATTTCTCCATGAGCAAGCCGGTGGGGATCGAGTTTATGCAGCCGCCAGTTCCGCCACTGTACTAAAACGCAAATAAAATTGGATTCCCAGATGCGTCTAGGATGCTAAAATGTATAATTTCAGATCCATAAAGGATGACTCACGTTAGACCGGGCCGTGACCGGGCCGGAGCTTCCGGCGCTTCGTTTTCTATGGAAAGCATCACGCGTGATCACCTGTCATGTCATAGAAAAGTAAGCGCCGGAAGCTCCGGCCCGGTCTAACGTGAGTCATCCTTAATGCATTTTTAGGGTTCCGTACCTCAAAAGGAAAAAACGGAACCCTTATAAGATCACTCGTGCGTCTGTCCGTCTGTCACAGCCTATTTTCTCCGAAACTACTGGACCAATAAAGTTAAAATTTGGTATACATGTTTGGTATATATTGTAAGTTTGTGACCCAAAGTCGGACATGTAACGTAAAAAAATGAATTTTAAACATGGGGGCCTCTTTTGGGGGATAAATGAGAAAATTAAAAATAAAGTTTTTCAAACTATATCGTGTTACATATCAAATGAAAGAGCTTATTGTGAGAATCTCAAGTATATTTTTTTTATAATTTTTGGATAAACAGTTTAGAAGTTATTCAAGGAAATAGGCAAAAAATTACCATCCCAAAAGGGACCTTATTGTCGATGGCGCTTACGCCGCACAGCGTCGCGCGGCATTGTATTGTATTTATGGGTGAATCAACTTTTAATGTTCAACATCAAACGTACAGAGTCCCTGATCGATATTACAAATTTATAATAAAGGTAATGAGCTTTATTTGCATTCCATTCTGTTCCCAGTAATATTACGTAACATTTCATCACGAAACATTGAATTGTTTTTTACAATTTATCCGGTTTTTAATGGTTGTCCGAAAGACCAAAAGATGGTTTTCATAGTACGTCAAATTGTCCCTTTGCGACGGTGCACCATACAAATTTGAATCATGAAAAAAAATACTATTGTGGGATTGATATACATATACACATAATCATTTTTATGGATAAGTATCATCAATAAAACACCGATTTCTTATATTTGTACTAAACCGTTTATAAATTTCTTGCGTTTTAGTGTTGTCCCTTGAAATTATCCGCGTCATGCAGGTCCATCGGACAACCATAAATTAGTTACGGAATCTAAATGTAGATGGCGCAGTAAGGCACTTGACAACAAGTTTAATTTCCTGGTAATCTGATAGGTCTAGCCGCCATTTTGAATAAACGACACTCGCGGCGTCAGTCGGTCGGGTACTGTTGGTGAGTGCGGGGTGGTTTTATTGTCTGTCCATCGGACCACCGGCACAAATTCGTAAGTACTTAATATATTTGAATAAATTATGTCGCACTAGATTCTGTTATATGTATATGTTACGGTAAGGGTGAAATAAAACACAACAAATCATTAATTTTTATTGTACGGTTCAAAGTTTTAGAAAAGTCCCTCGGACAACTAGTCACTCGGACAACTGATTTGGTTGTCCTTGGGACATTTTGGTTGTCCGTTAGACAAAAATGATGTGATAAGATTTTTAATAGGGTAAATACATGTGATAAGATGTTAAATAGGGTAAATACCCAGTCTTTGACCTTTCGCTTTGACATAAGGTTAATTTTAAGATATCAACAATTACATTTTTTTTTCAATCACGGGGATCTTTACCGTAATTATAACTTGCTTACACGTATTTCATGTAAATAAAACTGTCTGTATGAAACTGTTTTTTTTTTTAATTTATGGATTGAAATTGTAAAAAAAATTACCGTTGGTACGGAACCCTCGGCGCACGAGTCTGACTCGCACTTGACCGGTTTTTATTTACATGAGTCGATATCGCGGAAACCGAAGACAATATTAAATACGTATTTCATTTTAGGCAATGGGGTTGACGGAGAAGGAAAAATCTAGGCGCTATAGAGAGAGACTTAAAGCAGACCCAGAAAAATTGGCTGAAAGGAAGCGAAAAAAAAGAGAAAGTTATCATAAAAACAAAATATCGATATCAGCTATGCAGCCTGAGGACAAAAAAAAACTGCAGAACCATATGGAAATTGCGTAAACAAGAACAAAGAAAGAGATCAAAAGCACTTCGAAACATACTGCAAGAAACACCACCAAGTTCTCCGTCTACTTTGCAGGAAATCAATATACCACAAGATCAATATGTACCCACTCCGCCGGCTTCTCCCTTTGCACCTCTGGAATCTGAACAGAACAAAAAAAGGGGAAGGAAAATAATCCGTAGAGATAGATCTAAGATGTACAAAGAAAATTTAAAATTACGAAGCCAAGCCAATATGTGGAAAAAAAAATTAGAAAAATTTAAGAAGAGGGCTCATCGTAAAGCAAACGAATTAAATAAAATTAAAGAAAAAAGAACCGTGGCAGAAAATGAATTATACGAAAAATACAAAACTTTAACTCGTGCTATAAAGAAAAACTACATGACAACAAAGGCACGAGAAGGGAAAAGGATGTTGAGAAAGATATTTGAAAACGTAGATGAATCACGCAAGAAACAAATCATACAGGACAGTTTAGGTGTAAAAGGAAGCGCTAAAGCAAAGACAACATGTAAGGGTGAAACGGAACTAATAAAGAAAGTAAAATGTTTTTTCCAAAGAGATGATGTGTCAAGAGTCAAGAAACACCGCCGGCAAGAAAGAAACCGTCACTAAAGGAAAAGAAAAAGTTCAAAAACGGTTCCTTTTAGAGTCAATGAAAAATTTATTCAAAGCGTTTAAGTTGGAGAATCCAGGGACAAAATGTTCCTATTTCTATTTTACGAAACATCGACCCTTCTACGTACTCAGACCAACAGTAGATGGCAGGGATATGTGCCTTTGTAAAACACATGCAAATGCAGCAGCTAAAATAAAGGCTCTAAAGCAGAAAAGAGTTATTAATGCGGTGGATACAAGTACACTGATTCTAGAAACAGTGTGTGACAGTAATAAAATGGATTGTATGTTTGGTACTTGTGTACAATGTCAAGATAGAGAAATAAAAATAAACGAAGATAATGTTAAGGGTAAAATGCAATGGTTTGAATGGGTGAGAGAAGAGGAAATTTATGTAAAAGGAGGCAAAAGGATGAAATCTATTAAGAATGTTAAAAGATTGAATGAAGATTTGGTACAAAACATGATAGATAAATTTAAAGAGGATCTGAAAATATTAAAAAAACATATTTTCAATATGAAAACCCAGTACAGGAATTTCCGGCAAAGTGTTGATAACATTAAACCAAACGAAGCCGTAATTTTAGTTGATTTCAGCGAAAATTATAGTGCAAAATGCCATGAAGAAATTCAAGCACACCATTTTGGTGGATCCCGCAACCAAATAACACTCCACACTGTTGTCGTATACCTGCACGACAAAGACAAAAATTACAAGGTATCTTCTTTTTGCTCTGTATCGCCATGCAATATCCATCAACCTGCTGCAATATGGGCGCACTTACATCCGATTCTAACAAGCATTATTGAAGATTACCCTGAAATTGACACTATCCATTACTTTTCTGATGGACCTTTCTCTCAGTATCGCCAGAAAGGTAACTTCTTCTTGGCTTGTACAAAAACATTTGACTACGGGTTTCAAGCATTTAGCTGGTCATTCTTCGAAGCAGGTCATGGCAAGGGAGCGGCTGATGGAATTGGGGGATTCCTTAAAAGAGAGGCGGATAACAAGGTAGCAACTGGAAAAGACATAACCGATGCATTTGGATTTTACCAAGCCCTCAAGGAATCTAGCAAAATCAAATTGTTTTATATAATCAAAGAAAAAATTGACGATGTTCAAAATTGTATTCCAAAGGATCTTGTCCCTCTGCCTGGAACCAAAGATGTGCACCAAATCTTTTCAAGGATTCGTGGCCAACTAAAGTATAGAAATTTGAGTTGTTTTTGCTCAAGAGGATTGTGCGACTGTTTGCATCCAAAGTTTTACTCACCTACCCCAACTTTAAGAATAATTCCATCCCCTGTGGACATGTGTGAGGACAACATACTTGATGATGTAGACAACATACGTGATGATATTATATCCAGTGATGATACTGATGATGATTTGCCTTTGAGTGCCCTGGTTTCTTTAAAACAGGATGACATCTTATTTACTGATCTACATAAGGCTCCAAACAAAAGTATTTACAACTGTGTGTATGGTTCTTCTGATGAGTCTAATGATGAAAAAAATACTACACAGCCATCAGTATCAGGGCAAAACCAGTTATTACCTGGAATGGGTGATTATCTACTCGTCAAAGTTTATGGCACCAAAGGCAAATCATACCATATTTACGCATGCATTGGTCAAAGCAATATCGACGACGATGGAGAAATTAAAGTCACATTTATGAAATGTGTTAAAGGTGGGAAACTATTTGTCCTCAATGAAAAAGATGTCTCCTATGTTGCTTATGAAGACATCGTTCAAAAACTTCCTAATCCGGAAATTCAATTGAAAAGAGGTGTCAATTATTTTAAGTTTCCAATAGACACCAATGTTTTTGAAAAGTAATTTATTGTAGGGAACTGTTGATCTCCATTAGGTTAAGAAAAACTAATTTTTCGATAGATACGTTAATTAGAAAAGAGGCGTCAATATTATTTTAAGTTTTTCATTGGATACCAATGTTTTTCAGAAGATTTTTATTTTAGGGGATAACAACAACTGTTGGTCTCCAATTAGTCTAAGATTTTTTAAAGATTATTCTCTGAATATGACTCGTATTGTGATCTTTTATTATAAGAAAGAGACTGTCAAAGACTGCACTAAGTATAAAAAATGTTAACTAGTTGATTTAAAGTTGTTGATTATTAAGAATTGTATTATCACAATTCTTAATGTTGTTAGGTGTGCTGAAATATTAAAACTGCTTCCTAATACTTCAATAAATTTGTTTTATTTAGTACCTTCCTAAAGATTGTAGGCTCTAAAATGTCCTTTGGACAACCAGATATGTCCTTGGGACAACTACGTTGTCCCTGAATTGAAAATCACTTATTGTTATTTTTTTCGTTTTAACATCCAGAATTATTCATATTGTTTTAAAAATACAATAGCACAATACAAAACCAAGTAGCAGGAGGAATTTTGTTACATTACTATTACTATATAGCGTTTTAATTAAAAAGTTCCGATCCTGTGAAGTCACAGTTGTCCTGGGGACATGATAAGGGGAAATATTGTGAAATTCAGGGCGATATTGGCATATTTATAGATAAAACATGAAACTATATTGTTTAATCAATGTATGTAAAATAACTGTTTTCACAATAATTGATGTCTGGTTTGTTAAAAAAATAATTTTAAATAGTTGTCCAGGGGACAGCAGATTTAGGCTGGTGAACTTTTTTTAGTAAAATTCACTAAATTCGCAAAAAAAGTGCTCTGCTCTATACATAACTATAAATTATAGAAAATTATCTTTTAAACAAAATAATGAAATATGGAATATAAGAAAAAAAAAATAAGTCCATAAATTCATCATGTGGACATTTAAAAGTTGATTCACCCTTATATCGGAGCATCGTTTATAATGGCGTAAGCGCCATCGACAATAAGGTCCCTTTTTATAGAAAATACCACAAATACTTACACAGGGGCCACACAAAAGCATCCTTGATCATGAAGTAAAGCATTGTATAAAACAATATCCTCAGGTAGAACTTAAAAACATCGTTTGGAAATCGCTGGGATGGCTACCTGCGCGGTTAGGGGAGCGAAAAAGAACTCTGTATCATTTGAAAAAGGTTCACAATAGAATGACAAATAACTTGGACAGAGGCGTTATAGGGGATACTATACCTGAGGACTTACCGCGTAAAATCGCAATTTCGTTATCTGCGTCTCTATCACTCTAACATATTGTAGCGATAGAGAGGCTAATTGCCGTACGAAGTGATTCGGTTTGGGGATTGTGACATTGAATAATAGGGATACAGTATTGTTGGGTACCAACCAATCCACACTGTAGGGGGCTAAAGCAAAATTGTTGTTTTGATATTGAATTTTAACACGTTTTAATCATGGGCAAATACCATGAAAAAATTCACTCGGAAACTAGACTATATTTACAAGGGCAGACTACAGCCAAAACCTTAAAAGGTGAAAAACTTGTCTCGATAAAAATAAATCACGAAATCACGGGAATATGAAATCGGATGGCCGCGCAGCCCGGGATCGCGGATGACATTATTATTTTATTTTATTTATTTATACAATTCCAACAGCTATAAAATATTAGTTTAAATTTTTAAATAGCAATACAGAGCTTATAGGAACTCGCAGATAGAAACTGAATATAATAATATGTTACACAGTACATGCTATGACGCTATTTTCAACAAAAAGAAAAGTAATCGATGAGTTCCATCAAAAATAACATTAAATATATTAAACCGGGTCACTCACGTTTATAAAGTCGATGATGTTTCGCTCTATAAGTTCCATAACGCAACGCAACAACAACGCGAGCGCTCTTTGAAAATGCTGCTCGTTGTGGAGCGAAAGATGTCGACCAATCATTGACTTTATAAACGTGAGTGACCCGGTTAAATATATTTAATATGTCAGTGCCTCACGGAAGTTTTGTTATTAAAAATAACTTAAATAACATTACGCATTTTTAGAAGCCATTTTCCCTTACCTTACCTTACCTTTTGTGCAAAAATAGTTATACATTTTGAATGGAGCGAAAGTTTAATCAGGTTTCGAGTCGTTGAAGTTGGTAGAGAAAGGCCTCAAGATTACTATTCATATATTTTTGCAACCGTATAATGGTCTAACAAAGCGCTACGTTTTTTAAGGTTCCGTACCCAAAGGGTAAAAACAGGACCCTATTAGTAAGACTCCGCTGTCCGTCCGTCTGACCGTCTGTCTGTCTGTCACCAGGCTGTATCTCATGAACCGTGATAGCTAGACAGTTGAAATTTTCACAGATGATGTATTTCTGTTGCCGCTATAGACGCTATAACAACAAATACTAAAAACAGAATAATATAAATATTAAAATAGGGCTCCCAGCCTTCCATACAACAAACGTGATTTTTTGCTGTTTTTTTCCGTAATGGTACGGAACCCTTCGTGCGCGAGTCCGACTCGCACTTGGCCGGTTTTTCAAAATCTGGCTGAACGCACTGCACCTTAATAGGTACCTACTTTGTTAAGCAGTTTTGTAAAATGGGTGCTAATAATCATAGTAAACGTCATAATAACGCTAACTGCGTTTTTCCCCGCCTTACTCAATGGTACGTAATTTCTAACATTAATGGATATTTCTTTATTTCCCTATCGAAATAGGTACAGTCAAGTGTAAAAATATGTGGGTCCATAAATCATATTCAAAAATTTGTCCCATCTCATATAGTTCTTATGTCAGCGAATTTTTACACTTGACTGTACCTACATCTGGAATAAAAACAGCGGAGTTAGATTTTAGGTCATACAACATGTCATTCAGGGAGGTCACAAATGTCAAAATCGAGGTTGCTGGCCGGCTTGCCATTTGCCGCAGCAATGCATTTGGCAGTAATGTCTAGTTGCAGTATTGCTGCAGCTATACTGCTGTCTGAATCCGAACAGTACCTTTATGTGAACTTATAAACATGATATGTGGTATTTTCTATAAGAAAGGGACCTTATTGTCGATGGCGCTTACGCCATTATAAACGATGCTCCGATATAAATACAATGCCGCGCGACGCTGTGCGGCGTAAGCGCCATCGACAATAAGGTCCCTTTTCATAGAAAATGCCCCATATGAACTAACGTCACTACAACACCTATATAAATGAGTATATCAGTCCGTCCAGTATTATCACTACATAGTATAAAATAAAACAAAGTTGCTTCCTGCTGTCTGGATGGATGTCTGTCCCTATGTATGCTTAGATCTTTAAAACTACGCAATGAATTTTAATGCGGGTTTTTTTAATAGATAGAGTGATTCAAGAGGAAGGTTTATATGCATAATACATCAGCATTGCACCCGTGCAAAGCCGGGGCGGGTCGCTAGTAAGATTTATAAGGAAGTCGATATTAAATTATAACATTATAACAAGCTAAGTCATATTAAATATATTAATAACGGGTCACTCACGTGTTTTAAGTCGAACGTGAGTGACCCGTGATTAATATATTTAATATGTCTGTGTCTCACGGAAGTTTTGTTATTAAAACAAGCTAATTCTTATACGAAGCGGCCGGAAAATGCTCACACTACATATACACGTGTATACATAAATATATACACGAGATAAGGATAGTTGAGACTAATTGGTATTCGACCTTGATTTGTTTATTAAGTGACAGTCGCCATCGGATCTATCGGAGCGGCCAAGGCGCTCACAAATATCTGAACACGCCTATATAGGGGATATTACTGCAATGTTCTGCCACCAGAGTGCAGCACTAGCCCGTTTAGTAAACCATAGAGTAACTTATACATACTGTGCGTTTAACAGTCTTTTGACAAGTTTTCAGAGATAATAAAATATGACATTGATACACCAAGGCGGTTTGTTTACAGAGAACCTACCGGGAAACGCGAATCCGAAATATCGCTATCTGCCTCTTCATCGCTCTAATATGCAAGAGTGGCAGAGATGTTAGATAACGAAATTTCGATTTTGCTTTGCGATAGACCCTCAGATTGTGGTAGTGGTGCCCCTGCGCACAGTTTCGCGTAATATTCCCAATTGTCAAAGAGTTACACACTATAGCGTCTCCCGTGGTTTCGCGACGGCGTCTAGTCAACTCTTTGGCTGTATGGCAGCAGCGCCATTTTCCTTAGCGTTGACTGGGCGCCGACGCTCAAAAGACGCTATTGAGTGCGTGTTCAGATATGTGCAACGTTCAGCTATATATTCAGTCAGTGTCTAGTTATAGTTACCCCCTTATTCATAAAATTTTACGGGCCTGATTTAGTTAAATTATGTTTTATCCCTTTCTTACAAATATATAAGTCAAAATGACAGATAAAGACAAACGATTCATCGATAATTCGTTTATGAATAACGCCATTAGTGTATAAACTGTATGTTTTCTAATAAATACATATATATATATATATATATATATATATATATATATATACTTACTATATATATATACAGTCCTCCTCATAGTTTTCGATGACGGCGACCCCAAATAAACATTATGGACGTTGTCTAGCGTGAGCCCTAATGTGGCTGGCCAGGCCGAACTTGTTCTTAAATACAACAACAAGATACTTACTATACCTAAGATTTGACCCTCTAAACCGTTGACAAAACTTTAAGACGGAGGCGTATGGAGAACACAAAGAATTTACTCGTATACTTAAATATAAGACAATCCATAACTAGGCCATATTCGATTAGATTTTTGATTGAAAGATCAAAATAAAATATGTAGTTGTTATTCCTATCAATCTGTCTTTGTTATAAATTTTGTTATTAGAGTTCAAATTAACTCTACATGGCATTTGCAATGACGCCAATGACACAGTGTGGCAATGTCAAATTCTATAAAAATATGACGTTAATAATGACACTGCCCCACTTGTTCTATTCAAGCCGGTGCAGTCAGCTTCACGGACTAGGATAATTGCGAACGTATTTAAGTAAAAGAAAGAAACGTGAGATATAACTGGTGAATACGAAAAAGCCATTAGTCGATAAGCCATTGGAACAAACAATTACGCTAATGGTGAATTAATTAATACATCACATTGTTTCATTTTAGAATAGAATAGAATAGTTTTTATTCGTAAACACACAGACAATAGACATACATGAAAATAAAGTGTCACGAAATGGCCCCATCTCAGCATGCTGCTGGCGACTTCCAGCGTTGTTCTTCCGATGAGACCATCAGGTGAGAATCACGGAAGGTAACAGACAAAAAGAAAGCAACGTAAAGGAAAAAGAAATAAAATATGGCGAAAAATAAATTACACACAGTTTACACAAACTAATACAACATGACGACATAAGTACACAACATTAAGTAGACTTACAAGGATCAACCGATCGAACATGTACCGGTCCGGTCGGACCATATCGTGGCGCCACCATATTTTGTGTTTGTTTAAGTAGGTAACATGTCAAATACCAACATAGGAGGGGCATTCGCGTAATAAGACAACAGAATAAGTAAAAGCGCTGTAAGTCTAGCGGTAAGAGCCTGCGATTTTCAATCAGGAGATCGCGGGTTAAGACCCCGGCTCGTACCAATGAGTTTTTCGGAACTTATGTACGATATATCATTTGACATTTACCAGTCGCTTTTCGCTATGGTCTAGACTTTATTGAGATTAGGCGTTTAGAGTTTAGCTTTTCTGTTTGTGACTTGTTACTCTTGTTAGCCATTGCCATAGACAATGTAACTTATTTTTTATTCCTTTGTTCCAGAGTCCTCCAACAAGTGTTGCTAAGTCTGTCGACAGACGGCAAGCAGGAAGACTTGCAGTGCGTCCTATTCAGTCTGCTATGCGAGAGGGTCCTGGCGTTACGGCCTGAGCTGTTCTTGGGAGACTTCGGTAAGTTAAGGTTCCTCCAACAAGTGTGGCTAAGTCTGTCGACAGACGGCAAGCAGGAAGACTTGCAGTGCGTCCTATTCAGTCTGCTATGCGAGAGGGTCCTGGCTCTGCGACCTGAGCTGTTCTTGGGAGACTTCGGTATGTGACAAACCTCGTTAGAAAGCTTTAATAGTCTGTCGACAGACGGCAAGCAGGAAGACTTGCAGTGCGTCCTATTCAGTCTGCTATGCGAGAGGGTCCTGGCGTTACGGCCTGAGCTGTTCTTAGGTGACTTCGGTAAGTTAATGTTCCTCCAACAAGTGTGGCTAAGTCTGTCGACATACGGCAAGCAGGACTTGCAGTGCGTCTTATTCAGTCTGCTATGTGAGAGGGTCCTGGCTCCGCGACCTAAGCTATTCTTGGGAGACTTCGGTAAGTCACAAACCTCGTTAGAAGGCTTTAACAGTCTGTCGACAGACGGCAAGCAGGACTTGCAGTGCGTCCTATTCAGTCTGCTATGCGAGAGGGTCCTGGCTCTGCGACCTGAGTTGTTCTTGGGAGTTCACGAATTGCCCTTTCCCGGCCTCTACAATAATGTACTATTAAGTAACTAATAAGATTTTTATCTCACCTGTTCCAGGTCTTGGTTTATTGAAGTCCGCGGCGCTCCGCTGCCCCGGGCGGCCTATATTCACGCGCTACTTGGTGCAGTGCGTGAGGACCGCTCTGCGACTCGACTCCTCCTACATGGAGGGGAAAGAGAGCGTCTTCCATGAGGTCAGTATCCCTATCCCGAGGACCCTCCATCCATCAGGACTACCATCTTCCAGCTACACCAGGACACATGAAATACGCTCTGAAAGCCTATATTCACGCGCTACTTGATGCAGTGCGTGAGGACCGCCCTGCGACTCAACTCCTCTTACATCGAAGGGAGGGAGATTGTCTTCCATGACCAGTGGGACCTCTAAATCTAAAGGTGAATGCTCACGGGCAGTTTCCTTACTAAACCAATTTTTTTACATGCAGATACGTCTGCGAGCGATACTCCAAATTTTATATTAAAGGAAAAAAACCGGCCAAGTGCGAGTCGGACTCGCGCACCGAGGTTTCCGTACTTTTTTAGTATTTGTTGTTATAGCGGCAACAGAAACACATCATCTGTGAAAATTTCAACTGTTAGCTATCACGGTTCATGAGATACAGCCTGGTGACAGATAGACGGACAGCGGAGTCTTATAGTAATAGGCAGGGGCGTAGCTAGAGGATATGGCGCCTGGGGCATTCACCAAATTTGCGCCCCCTGACGACTGACAAGTTTCCCTGCTGCTGCCTTTTGCCCATTTTGCCCCCCCCCCCCCCCCCCCCTCACCGCATCAAAATCCGTTGCGTAGTTTTAAAGATCTAAGCATACATAGGGACAGACGGACGGACAGACAGCGAAATGGGAATTTGTTTTATACTATGTAGTGATGTCTGTCTCACGGAAGTTTTGTTATTGAGGCGATTCCCTGAGCCAGAAGGCGAAAAATCTCCTAATATGATCATGTTTTTCTTAGAGGCGTTGATATTCGTAGACGTGGAAAAAATATATGTAGTTCTTGACTATATTATCTTTAATAACATAGCTTCCGACACACGAATTATGACACTTCGCTCGGTACAATTAATTCCCAAAATAACCTCTAACTCGGACTTTTAATCCAACTTTACTCGGCTATTTATTATGTGATACTATAAACAAAAAAAGAAGAAAAAACAATCTTAACTTAAATAGTAATTTCATAGCTTTTGAATTTCGTTGTAAGGTAACGTTTTTAAAATGAATAAAAATCGACAAAATTCGATCAAAATTGACACTTGGCGCGCATGATCTTTCCCGTTCTTTCTTGCGAAATGTGACAGTGACAGCGGCAAGCCGATGGAACGGCCTTAAAATTGTAATAACGAATGTTGCAGACGGACGCGCTGGGCGACACGCTGGTGACCGCGTGCGCTCGCGCGGGCGACGCGTACGCCGCCGTGCTCAACGAGCTGGTGAGCGAGTCGCCGCCCCTTTTCAGACAAGGCCACGCCAACACTGAAGGTAAAACCGTTCACATTTACATATTTATTATTATTATTTGTATCTCCTTGGATATCACGGGCCTATAAATCCCGGTCTTTTGATAGGCTTGCGTGGGGATATAGATCCAACACGTAGAGGCCCCTTGGACAGCTTTAATGTCATGTAGAACGCCTGCTGGAACCCGTTCACAGGCGCAACAATGGACACCCATGAACCGGTCGCAGCAGGCATTGGGACTATTGCAGAAAAAGTGAATAGTATACCGGTCTATGGATTGAAGTTTGGGTGGACAATGAGACTGGGCTATTGTAAAGAACCCCGGACACCTGCCATAACAATGTTAATACACGTTATCGAGGCAGGTGGTGACTTGCCGCTGACTAGATGGGCCCCTGAAACTGCCGTCGTGAAGACGACCAGGAGCAACACCGGTGTGAGCGGCTCAGGGGTGTCGAGAGGTGTGCGCCGCGCCGCTACCCAGTGGCTGTTAGCAGCCACTGTGCCAACTCGCGTCTTATGCATCTTTCACTTCCACCCCTGGAGCATATAGCTCTTACGACTCCCCTCTGGACGGCCAATGAAGGCAAGCCAGAGCTGAGAGTCCTGCGGGTCCCCTTGGGGTCCACTCCGACCGACGAAGACACGCCGGAGACGGAGACCCTGGCCGACTCTCTGGAGCACTCGGGACCGTGGGGTCGTCACTCCCCAAAAGCTCGCCACAAGCTGCCCTGGGCTTATTATTATTATTATTATATGGGGCATTTTCTATTCTATGGAAAGGGACCTTATTGTCGATGGCGCTTACGCCGCACAGCGTCGCGCGGCATTGTATTCATATCGGAGCATCGTTTATAATGGCGTAAGGTCCCTTTTTATAGAAAATACCACATGTTTATTATTCAAATTTATTGGGTCGTGATTTCATTGTTGAAAGTTTTGTTTAAATTGATATTAT
This sequence comes from Cydia strobilella, assembly GCF_947568885.1. Lineage (NCBI taxonomy): Eukaryota > Metazoa > Arthropoda > Insecta > Lepidoptera > Tortricidae > Cydia > Cydia strobilella. Next base: position 6,301,161 of record NC_086066.1, on the reverse strand, counting down.
TAATTATTTTATTATGTTTTGATCTGATTTTAATGTATTTACTTACACATCAGCTATAACGATGCTACTAGCAATATTGTATGGAATATTGAACGTTCCGAAATAGATATTTAATTTTTTAGGCTATTCCTTGGCAAACACCTTGAATTCAAGCCTGATAAAGCAAAAATAAATGCTGTAGGAAAAAAATAAACACATAGAATTATGTATTTTTTTCTTTAAATATTTCTTTGTAGTTTTACATGTATGTAAAATGTATAATTTTGGTGCAATAAAGAATATTTACTTTACTTACTTACTTACTTACCTCTCTTGTAAAATGCGTTGCCACGGAAAGAAAAAAAAATATTGGTTTTTCTAAGTTCTCGAACCGGATGCGCACAAGAAAACGTACGAGAATGGTACATGGCAGCACTTGCTTTGGCAATGTACATGTTTATGTTTCCGATTCAGGCCACAAGATGGCAGACCGTCCAACGCGCACGGTCCTTATACAGTAATACCCCGCTTTACCCCGGTTTCAATTTCAAATTTCGCGCTAAAATGCCTCGCATTACGCGGATTGTTTATGTATAGATTGGCAAGCCATTTCCGCCAGTGGAAAAAGGGGACAATAGTAAAAAATTTAGGCGCGAATGGTTGACCTCCCATAAAAAATTTGAATTTCGCGCCTTTTTCTACTCACATAGTGGGTTCGCCAGAGTATACTTAAAAATATGCGGTCATTTACTTGTCTTTGGTTGCGGAAATCCCCGCTTTCTTTGACCATTCTGTTTGAAAAATTTAAGAGTAGTAAGAGTTTTTTTTTTCGGAACGTATCCCTTGAGTAAAGCGGGGTTTTACTAATGTCAGGGGTGCGAAACTCCTCGCTTCGGGCAAACTCGGCTCCGTTCGGCTCAGCATTGCTCCGAGCAATTATTAGGGTTGGCACAACTTGACGTCCCTTTGCGTGCACGACCACAGATAAGATAATGACTTGAATTTTGACAATCCTAAATAGGCGAAACGGATAATGCCATATATTAAAAACCGGCCAAGTGCGAGTCGGACTCGCGCACCGAGGGTTCCGTACTTTTTAGTATTTGTTGTTATAGCGGCAACAGAAATACATCATCTGTGAAAATGTCAACTCTCTAGCTAGCCTGGTGACAGACAGACAGACGGACAGCGGAGTCTTAGTAATAGGGTCCCGTTTTTACCCTTTGGGTACGGAACCCTAAAAAGGGACATCATGATTCGACCCTGAACCGCTGTCAAACTTCGGATTTGTAGAAAGTTACCTTTCTGTACGGTAGTACTATTATTTATTCTGTGCTAATGTATTATTGTTCCAGGCTACACGGCGTTGCACGTGGCGTGCAAACTGCACAGCAAAGAGAATCCACATCTACGCACCGTGCATGTTCTCTTGGATCACGGGAAGGCGGACTTATGGGCCGGGGTGAGTTTCTTCCAGACCAAAGATACATTGATTGAGTAAGATGCGTAAAATCTAAGATAGTTTCGTGCTTCGAATATGACAGGTAAACAAGCTCAGCTCAAGGCTCACTGTACTGTCGCCATTAGATATATCGGAGCGGCCGAGGTGCTCAAAATATCTGAACACGCACTCTAGCGCCTAGACAATAGAGGCGTGTTCAGATATTTGTGAGCACCTCGGCCGCTCCGATATGTCTGATGGCGACTGTACTAGCTACAGTCACAGAATAAAAGGAAACTTGTACAACACCGAAGTTTGACAGCGGTTCAGGGTCGAACCGTGATGTCCCTTTCGGCTATTTAGGGTTGTCAAAATTCAGGTCTTATCTGTGGTTGTGCACGCAAAGGGACGTCAAGTTGTGCCAACCCTAATAATTGCTCGGAGCAATGCTGAGCCGAACTGAGCCGAGTTTGCCCGAAGCAAGGAGTTTCGCACCCCTCCTACAGTATTTATTCAGTTCGATAAAATTTGAATCATATGCAATTGGAACAATTCCATCTGGTATCAACGTTTCAAACAAAATGAACTTTATTTCCTACACTATAGTTTCAAATTTCAGTGACAAATTTTGGATTTCTCATTTGTTAGGTACGAGCTGTCTCGGGAGGTTAAATGTTACATTTCACTTGGCTCGGTCAGGCGTGGCTCACTCCGCGATTTCGTCGCGTCGCTACAAGTACATGCGGCCCACACCAATTTTGGTGTCTAACCATAGTGGTTGCCGCGCACCGCTACGGAACGGACGCGTGTTCGCGCTTGCGCCACCTAGCGGCCATTTCTGTCGTAATAGGCGCGTTTTGTTAGAGAGTGAACCTGTACCAAGTACTTATTATTTATTCTGTGGCTCGGTCAATAGGGATGATGACACATGGTGAATTTTATAGCAAAATCTAGTAACATGGATAGGAAATTTCTAAAAAGGAAAAAAGTAGGGGTACCATTAGGTTCCTTACATTTTATCCAAAAAAGATTGCATAACAACAATATACATAAACGCAATATTTCACCGACAAAAACGCAATTTTCTTGTTTTGTCCATACATTCAAAATGGGCTCTCAGTGACCTTGACGTCACGTTCACTTATCGTTTTGTTAGGAGCGTTTCGCGAGTGAAGTACGACTGTCAGACTTTGACTATCATTTCTGACTTTTGCAATGGGTCCCATATAGACATTTGATCCTAAAAATAAACCTGATCGATTGATACCGTCATAGAGTAACTTATACTAGAGCGGTACTGTCATAGTAAATTTTGTAACCCCAGTAAATTCACTGCCATCTGTCGACACACTTTGAAACTAAAAATAAAGATTTATAAAAATACGATAAAATGTATTTAAATATGGATAAATGATTTTTTTTATTTGCATTAATTATTTTTATGATTTTGACCCATTTTCTTTAACTGATATGCGTTAAAATTATAAATAACAAACGAAACCGTCAACGCCCTCTATACGAGTGTAGGCCAAAACTAGTGGCGCCCTCTGATCGAGAATCAAATTTTCGTGATTTTCGAGGCACGTTTTTTCCTTAGACTGTATCCATCTATTACGGAGTTATATCTATCTTTGATACCGTTAATGGAGATTTGTCATCTAGTATATTATATTAAAGATTGCATTGTTACAGGACGTGAAGGGCGGTGACACAGCATTGCACTTGGCTGTCAACTCCTCAACTTGTGAGCTGCATCTCATCATGACACTGTTCAGACACGTGGAGCGAGCCAAGTGGAAGCAGCTAGCCCATGCTCCCAATCGAAGGTAAATTATTTTTTCGCCTCAGCAGCTCGAACAAGGGTACTTTGCTACAAAAAGTGAGCAAAGTCGCATTTGGCTCACTGTTTTTAAATTAAGCTCGCTACGCTCGTGAATCTATAGACTAAAAATAAGGCACTCGAAGAAATATCAAACTTTGCTCGCTTGTTATACAAATAACTATTTTCTCATCAACCATATGAACTATTGGGGAGTCAAAAAGAACGTTTCAGTAGGGCAATAAAAATAAAAAACCAGTCAAGTGCGTGTCGGACTCGCGCACGAAGGGTTCCGTACCATTACTCAGAAAACGGCAAAAAAATCACGTTTGTTGTATGGGAGCCCCACTTAAATATTTATTTTATTCTGTTTTTAGTATTTGTTGTTATAGCGGCAACAGAAATACATCATCTGTGAAAATTTGAACTGTCTAGCTATCACGGTTCATGAGATACAGCTAGAACGTTTATTTTGGTACCCAAGCAAAACGGCCTCCGGATCGCAACTGTTTCTGCTTGTTAAAAAAAACAACTATAATGAGTTCATTATGCAATAATTTAGCAAACTATAATGAATTTACTATAATTTTTTCCAGCTCGGTGACGCCCATAGAGTACGCGCGCTCCCAAAGCAAGTCCGTCAGCCGCCCCTACCCGCCCGAGGTGCTCGACTTCCTCAAGAAATGCCGTTGATCTAACATACATACATTGTATGAATGTCATACAAACATGCATCGTGCCCTTTATTCGAAAAGGGTTTACTATTGGAATTGAAAAATTGTCGTGAAGTCTCTAAAGTACGATCCGAGGGCCCTTACTTTTGACCCGCGGAAAAAATGGGAGAGCCCAAGTCCTGGGGGCCTAGTCAAGGTTACAACCGTACATAAACAAACGCAAAAAAAGTCGGGATGAGAGATACTACGAAAAGTCATATATGTGACTATTTCCATACATTATTTAAGTTTGATTGACGTTTATCAACTGTTGTTTGGCTTGACCCCCTAATCGTGAACTGAAGCATATCCGCATATCGACAGGTGACAACTATTTCAATAGGGAGTATTACTGCAAAATTCTGCCGCCAGAGTGCAGCACTAGCACCTATCGAAAACCATAGAGTAACTTATACATACTGTGCCTGAAAGTTTTTTGGCAAGTTTTCACTATGACATTGATGCATCATGGCGGTTTGTTTACAGGTGGCCTACCGCGAAACGAGAACATCGAAATTTCGCTATCTGCCTCTTTATCGCTCGAATATGCAAAGGTGACAGAGCTGTTAGAAAACGAAATTTCGATTTTCTTGAACAAGTTTGGGAACAAATCAAATTATTTTATTAAATATTTTGATTTGTGTTTTTTAAAGTAGTCACACTACTATATATAAATTAAGAACTGTAATAGATGTCATATATTAAAGAAAAAGTGACGAAGCCCTCCAGTGGTGAAGGCCGGATTCGAACCGGCGTCTTTAGCTATCGCGGCTAACGCCATGAACCCCTAGGCCACCCCGCCACGGCGGTGCCCGTCCGAATTTCTCGACTTTATGCCATCTTAGTAAGACTAGGCGTCTTTAACCATCCATCCATTCGATTTTCTTGTTTCGCGACAGACCCTGTCACTCTTGCATATTCGAGCGATAAAGAGGCAGATAGCGAAATTTCGGATTCGCGTTTCCCGGTAGGTCCTCTGTAAGCAAACCGCCTTGATGCATCAATGTCATATTTTATTATCTCTGAAAACTTGTCAAAAACCTGTTAAAGGTACAGTATGTATAAGTTACTCTATGGTTTACTAAAAAGGCCAGTGCTGCACTCTGGTGGCAGAACATTGCAGTAATACCCCCTGTTACCTTTAAAATCGTGTCTGTATCACATCTTAATTGTTTAGTGCCTTACAATTGCTATAAAGAAGTAAGTTATTATTAAGTTTTAATTAAGTAAACCATGACATAACGCAGAATTTATAAAATAAGCATAAAGTATGCCGGGTTTTAATTATGGTTGTATTGTTTTTATTATTACGACAGAATGATAGTTTTCCAGTGATTGAAAGTTTAATACTGTGTAATACTCGTAAGATAACGTACCTAGAGTCAGACTAAGCTAAACATCAAACATTTATTCAGCAAATAGGTCACAGGGGCACTTTTACATGTCAATTGTTACAATCAATAAAATTAAGCCAAAAATTACATAAATATAAATGCTAAATTACACAAGAAAAAAAAACTAATAAAAACTATACAAATAACAGAAGTACTAAAATTGTTTAGAGATGTAAAAGTCAGAGATAAAATGTATATAATAATAAAAAAGATCATCAAATTATCCAGAGATGTAAAGGGTCTCCGAGACTTGAATTGTTATATAATTAATAAAAAGACAAGATATTAAATCAGACAAACAGACAAGAACCGAATGAAGTGCCTCACACTAACACTAACACTTAATTAAGACTAAGGGTTAATGGAACCCTGGCCTTAACCATATTTCTTTAGGCAACCCTATTTAGTCACATTAATTACATCACACGTTTAGGGGGGAGAGGGGGGTCAAGAAAATGTGACATGTTGTGACAAGGGGGAGGGGGAGTCACACACTTTGTGACGTCACATTAACTTATTTAAATTATTTTATTCGCTGTATAGTTATATAACAAGTTTTTCGAACAATAATTTCTTTCTTATTTCTGTTTTGGGTTATAAAATTACTAATATTTCTTTTGTCAACAATATTTTGATAAAATATTAATAATACTTTCGATTTGCCGATTTCATTGAAAAAATGTGACGTCACACCAGGGGAGGGGAGGGGGTTAAAATATTAATAATACTTTCGATTTGCCGATTTCATTAAAAAATGTGACGTCACACCAGGGGGGGAGGGGTTTGCCAAATGTGACCAAGTGTGACAAGGAGGGGGGAGGGGTAAAAAACCTCGAAATTCGTGTGACATAATGAATGGATGAACCCATTATATGTGGTATTTTCTATAAAAAGGGACCTTATTGTCGATGGCGCTTACGCTTGTCGCGTAAACGATGCTCCGATATAAATACAATGCCGCGCGACGCTGTGCGGCGTAAGCGCCATCGACAATAAGGTCCCTTTTCATAGAAAATGCCCCATATATATTCAGGAACATGTTTTATTTCATAAAATATAAGTTTCATCCGGTAGACAGATCGGTGAAGGTGCTTGTTACTGTATCTTAGACTATAATGTCAAATTTCTATAAAAAATACTGACACTACCACACTTTGTTCTGTCAATGTCAGCAAAGAGTTAGCTTAGTGGGATTTAGGAGCACAAAAATGTGTATTAACAGGTTCATAAAATAGATATTTTTGTGCGTTCACTTTTGTTATGATTCTTTATTTCCTAATAACACAAATGTGAAACGTCGGGATGTATTATAAATTCAATATACGCGATATAATCCGTTTTCATAGTTTTATTTCATGAGTAACTATCGCGGTAACCGAAGACAATATTAAACACAAATGTGAATAAATAAATAAAAATCACTTTGAATTATGATTGTCTTTCTCACACTTAAATAAATTTGTTATTTTCCTTATCTGTTTTGGTTTTTATAATTCAGTCACGATAGATTTAAACTGAGTTTATCACAGTATGAGATTTAGTTTTTATTCTTATTCTTGCTTATGTTGTTTTTAGGATTTGGTTAAGTTAATATGATAGCGAATTATTTCTTATTGACAATATTTTTTTGTATATATGGATTAAAGATTGATAAAAAAAATCCCTTAAATGCTTAAGGGTCTCCGGCAAGCTCGGTTCTCCATACAAACGTAGTTCCGCTCTCATTTTAAAACGACTAGCTAGAATGCTCTGAAACTTTGTACATACAATAGGATAAGGTATATCTATGTCTGTAATTAGTTTATGTAGCTTCAGATACCATAGTTAAATAAATACAGCGAATTTAAGTTTTTCATACAAAACTTGTTTTCGCTCTATTTGGTTTGTTTTATAAACTGGAGCTATATAAACTATTTCAGACCTAGATATACCTCATGTCATTGTATGTGCAACGTTTCATTACAATCCAACACGTAGTTTTAAAATGAGAGCGGAACTACGTTTGTATGGGAAGGTGCAATTCGGTCGAGCTTGCCGGGGATTCTTAATATGTTTTAGAAATATGATATCAACTGGTTACTTTTATATGTATTATTCGTATGAATAATTAATTAGTTTGGTTTGTAGAATATTGTTTAAAATTTGAAATTACATATTTTTTTTCGGTTAAATCAATTTGCGCGTAAAAACATAAAATATAGTTTGTCAAGGGACTGTCTTATTTCGGGCGTAGACGGAGAGAGTCATACTGTATACTGTCTTTGTCTTGCACTGGTGCTGGCGCCCAGAAGACTGGGATGAGTGTAGTTTTTAGGGTTCCGTACCCAAAGGGTAAAAAAGGGACCCTATTACTAAGGCTCCGCTGTCCGTCTGTCCGAGTATCCGTCTGTTCGTCTGTCCGTCTGCCACCAGGCTGTATCTCATGAACCGTGATAGCTATACAGTTGAAATTTTCACAGATGATGGACTTTGTTGCCGTTATAACAACAAATACTAAAAAGTACGGAACCCTCGGTGGGCGAGTCCGACTCGCACTTGGCCGGTTTTTTTTTTGTTCTTATTTACTGAAAAGATTTTCTTGACCAACTATAGTTATGTTATTATTTGAGATTCACTTGCATAATAATTTCATAATATTAATAATTAAATGTTAGAGATCTTAGATTTGGCGTTATAAAAATATAATTATGAAGTCTAATGTACCTATTCTATAATCATCACAATGAACAATTAGCTCCATGCATGAATTTATTTTTATTTTTGGATTCATAATTTATATCGTTGGAACACCGGAAATGATAAAAATACTTTTATAAACCTTAACATTATTTTATTAAAAAATATTTAAAATGTTGAAAATTTTTGAGCGGTTGAAACGCTCATAATTTTTGGCGCGAATTCGACAGAGCGTGATGACGTCACACGTTGGGCGGCCCAACTGACGTTTGCTACTAATGACACTAATCTGTCGAACGCGTGATGTCACGTGGCGTTTCGAGCGTTTCGCTCACTAGTTTTTCGCGGGCAAATTTTTTTACTTTTTATTTATAATTTTAAGTAATTAAATGGTAATTTAAAAACGGAAATGCATTTGTAACATGATATAACGGTAACAAACATCCGAATAAAACATATTTCGTTCAAATATAAACTTCATGCATGAGGCTAATTGAATTATTGAACACATGCATATTTAATTAATAAGTTTGTTTTAAATCGTAATTTAAGCTTAAGATTTGTGGCTGACAGGCTGACGTTACAAAATCTAAAAAGGATTTGGCCAACTTTTTGCGGATTTTTCTCAATTATTACTATGGTTAGATACCTTAAAATGCACATGGCCAAATGTTATTTTTAATGCTGTACATTTTAAGTATAATATTATGAATTTCGCTCACACTTTGTTTTTTTTAGGGTTCCGTACCCAAAGGGTAAAAACGGGACCCTATTACTAAGACTCCGCTGTCCGTCTGTCTGTCACCAGGCTGTATCTCATGAACCGTGATAGCTAGGCAGTTGAAATTTTCACAGATGATGTATTTCTGTTGCCGCTATAACAACAAATACTAAAAAGTACGGAACCCTTGGTGCGCGAGTCCGACTCGCACTTGGCCGGTTTTTATTATTATTAAGGTATTGTTAAATATCGATAAAGGAATTGACAAATATAAAATGTGAAAGGCAAGAATATGGCAAGCTTTTATTCCAACAGTTGCAGAACCCTTTGACCGCCAAAGACGTCAAATGACGCCCAACATCAACCTTCGTGCATTCGGACAAGTACCGCGATGTAGCGCCGCGCACGATAGACGTGGCGGTTAAAGGGTTAAAACTAGAGATGGGCCGAATATTCGGTAATCATTCGGCATATTTTTCAATGTTCGGTTCGAACTGCCGAATATTTATCGAATAAACAATTTGTTTTTCACATCACCAATTCGAAAAAGAGGTTTTTCTTCCCTGCTAGGAGGGATCAAAGTGGAAATTTTCTTCCCTGCTAGGAGGAATCAAAATAACACTTTTCTGTTCTAGGATTTTTACATTTTTTGCACATTTTTTACATTTTTTCCCACGTTACTCTCGGGATTCTATTATAGAATCCTTCGCTTCATTTACGATCTAATGTACGCCCTCGCCGTAAATATGTCATTTTGCTCCCTTGTAACACAATCTACTATTAAAGGCGTCCGCGACGTTTCCGTTCCTTTTCATAAACATTCATGGTCGTCCGGGAGAATGGTCAAAAACAGGTTATGAGTGCAGACCCGCGGACCTGCGGTGTCAGCATGGTTGCATTTTTATCACCTGTCACTATGCCTGTCACTTTCGCACTTACATACTTGTTAGAACGTGACATGCGATAAAAATGCGACCGTGCTGAGCCCGAATGAACTTAATTTCAGCGTTTTAAGCAGTTTTAGCCCAACCGAATATTCGGTTCGGTTTGAGCTGAACCGAATATTCGTATTCGGCAAAGTCTATATTCGACCTATCTCTAGTTAACCTCGTGAGTCTATATGTACATTAAAATGTACATATTCGTTGCAATCTAATTTGAACCTTTCATGAAACAACTAAAGTATCATTTATATTGTTTCATTGCGTTGTAAAACAAACGAAATTCGTTCCAATTTACTTATCGAACAAGGTTCAAATTAAGAATTGGAAAACTTTCCCATGAGGTTAAAACTTAATAGTTTGAAGTTTGCTGATATTGATCTCCGCTTTCGCATATTGATCTGATGATCGTTGTGGTTTTAAAATAGAAGAACATTTTTATTAAAAATAACCCAGCATAATTCTGGGCAAAAAATATGCTGAGACAAAGTTGCAACAAATTGTGGCAAAACAGCGCCATCTGTTAAAAGTACTATACCTGCTCATCCTTTTGAACGATAACGACATTTAAAGTGGCATTTATCAAGTAATATATTTGATAATTCATATAATAAAATTTAATTAAAAATAACCTACCATAATTCTGGGCAAAAAATATGCTGAGACAAAGTTGCAACAAATTGTGGCAAAACAGCGCCATCTGTTAAAAGTACTATGATACCTGCTCATCCTTTTGAACGATAACGACATTTAAAGTGGCCTTTATCAAGTAATATATTTGATAATTCATATAATAAAATTTAATTAAAAATAACCTACCATAATTCTGGGCAAAAAATATGCTGAGACAAAGTTGCAACAAATTGTGGCAAAACGGCGCCATCTGTTAAAAGTACTATGATACCTGCTCATCCTTTTCAACGATAACGCCATTTAAAGTGGCCTTTATCAAGTAATATATTTGATAATTCATATAATAACATTTAATTAAAAATAACCTACCATAACTCTGGGCAAAAAATATGCTGAGACAAAGTTGCAATAAATTGTGGCAAAACAGCGCCATCTGTTAAAAGTACTATGATACCTGCTCATCCTTTTCAACGATAACGCCATTTAAAGTGGCCTTTATCAAGTAATATATTTGATAATTCATATAATAATGAGAATTTTTATTGTTGCCTTGATTTAAATTGAATATTTTTGCTTGATGCAAATAGTATGGCGTTTATTGAAGGGTATTTTTAAAAGGAAATAATGTATATCGTTTATTATAAATTTCATTTGAAAATTGTCCTAAAACAATGAGCTATATATTTTGTTTGCAATAAAATGATAAGTTTTTTACTGAACAACGTCTTTCTTTTTGCGAATTACTTGCTTATGCCCGCGCCTTCGTCTGCGTGGAATGATGATGATGATTGATAAATGTCCTTTCCTGAGACTATTAGTTATTCTGTGACTGAGGTCCTTTCCTCAGAATAATAAAAAACGTCCTTTCTATGTAATGTCACAAGGGAATATTACGCGAAACTATGCGCAGGTGGCGCCACTACCACAATCTGAGGGTATATCGTCAAACAAGTAAATCGAAATTTAGTTATGTAACATCTCTGTCACTCTTGCGTATTCGAGCGATAAAGAGGCAGATAGCGAAATTTCGGATTCGTATTTCCCGGTAGGTCCTCTGTAAACAAACCGCCTTGATGCATCAATGTCATATTTTATTATCTCTGAAAACTTGTCAAAAACCTGTTAAAGGTACAGTATGTATAAGTTACTCTATGGTTTACTAAAAAGGCTAGTGCTGCACTGGTGGCAGAACATTGCAGTAATATCCCCTATAGTGTGAATAACAAATTCATAGATTACAATACGACATTTCGTGAATGCAAGGGTGTGCGTGGTTCAGATCAATATTGATTGGCATATTGGAGAAAAAAAAGTTTCGACTGTGCGCAGTGTTGCCAACTTGGCATAATTGGTACCAGATATGGCATAATTTCACACTCTCTGGCATCGAAAATTTCCATTTAGCATCTGGCATCTTTTTTAGCATAATTTAGTGAATCAAGTGATTATGTCCCTAAGCCAAGTTTGAAACCTACTTGGCAGTGATAGACAATCCATGGCACAACCGTCAAAGGAAATTTTATACATACGAGGAATTATAATAAGCCGTAACAGACTACCGCACCGCACCGCGACCTTTTTTTCATAAGGACCCTCCACACTCATGCGCGAATCACGGCGCGAAGCCGCGAACGCGAGTCTGGAGTCTAGTTCGCTAATCAGCGAAATCGACTCCACACTCGCGTTCGCGGCTTCGCGCCGTAATTCGCGCATGAATGTAGAGGGCCTTCACGCGTTACCAATTAAATTGTCAATCAGATTGTGCGAAAAATTGTCTCGTCTACATCCACTAATCTTTTTGTGTTATCTATGGTATAGTCAATGTCATGTCATAATGGCCGGTTCTTTGTTACCTATAATATTTTAGCATCTTTTTTAGCACATTTCAAAATTACTTAGCATATTTCTGGCATAATTTAGACATAAGTCTGGCATTTTTTCAAATTCCGAGTTGGCAACACTGACTGTGCGGAACATAATGGATATTTGAACGCACGCTCTTGCTTTCACGAAATGTCAAATAATTTGACATTGACATTAATTAAAAACCAACTGAGCCGATTATTTGTTTTGCTTTTGGAGCTATTATATGAATAGTCATTGAATTTTTAATATATTTTGAATCAAGAATAAAGATCCTACCTCTACTTACTTGAATAACTTAACTTTTAGGTTAAAGTCCATGCCGAAAACTCCTAAAAGTGTTTTTAGTTGACGATGGAGTCAGCGTTACAGGGCATAGAGAGTGTTTGCGTGAAGGCTGAGCCTTGTGAAGATGAGCCCACGTTCTCGAGAGTGTCTGTGAAAGTTGAGCGTTTGCTTGATGATGTGTGTGTACAAGACGAGCCCAGGTGCGAGGGTTTGTCTATAAAAGCCGAACCTTCGTGCTTAGATGTGCGTGTAAAAGACGAGTCGCTCGGCGTGAGCGCGGCGGCGGCGGCGCTGTACACCGACCACGCCGTTAAAGATGAGCTAGTGCTCGGCCCCGTGCTAGTGGAGCAGCGCGGTGTGCGCGCACCAACAGGTCAGTTTTTTTTTTTTTAATTTTTCAAATGTTTATTTGGGCACAAACGTTACAATAATTCTTACAGGTAGTAATATTAATTAATACATGAACCAATGAATTTGCCACCAACTACTAACGCATATACAAAAAAAGAAACAGTTGTGGGCTCTCTCTAAAGAAAGGATGCTTATCACAAGGAATTTCGAAAACGCCTGTTCCTATCTCTATCGCACACTAGGCTTGTGTAGTACATGTACTAAAATCAAAAAGACACGATTCCCTCCACTGTACTAGACCGAACTATTCCCTAATGATTCTGCTCTTAGTTCGTTTTAAGTGGAGCTACTTGGCGTTGACGCCAAAACGGTGGATAAACTCGTATCTAGATTAATTCTTCATTATCCGCACACGTCTTCATTAGTTTACTGCATAATAAGCTATCAGTATTACACTTCAAACAACGTTAATGAGCAAAAACAAAAAATTAATCCCGACTCGATGTCGCCAAGATGGCGGTCGTCAAGCAACTCCGCGCTAGTGTAGATGGTGGTCTTTTCCATAGTTCGAAATGTCAAATGTCACTTATCACTTCAATGATTGACAGCTGTTGTTTAGTCTTTTGGACCACCATCAACATAGGCGCCAACTGGTGAGCAAAAAAACGATAGCCCTTATTGTTACATTTCTAAATAAAAAAATGTGTTAAAATACCAAAAAAAGTCCAAAAACATTTGACATTGACAGTTACTCCATACAAAACTAAATTGTCATAGGAATCATCATTCGCCGGGCCGATTATAAAATTTAAAGGGCCCTCCACACTCATGCGCGAGCCGCGAACGCGAGTGTGGAGTCTAGTTCGCTAATCAGCGAGCGTGACCAGGACCAACCCTATAAATACCCAACCTTTGTTCATGAATAAATAATGAATGAATGAATGTATACACTCCCTGTATTTGCTTCAGTAAAATCAAAGATAGATATAACTCCGTAATAGATGGATACAGTCTAAGGAAAAAACGTGCCATGAAAATCAAGAAAATTTAATATTAAAAAAAGAGAGGGTAGTTCGGCGCGTTCGCGATAGCAAGCTTCTGCTGTGCTCTGTGTTTAAATAAATAGTTAAAAGTGTTTTTTACGATAAATATCAGCAAATAACTGTGAAATATAGTGAAATACTCTAACACAAGTGTTATCCAAGAAAAATAATATCAAAATAGTGAAAATTTGTACTAAAAGTTAAAACAGTGTATCATCCTACCCACAACACACTAATATCAACTATATAATTTTATAGAATAAAAATACTTTAATAAATATCAAAAACAACAATGAAGTGTTCGAAGTGTAATAAATCAAGTGGTGCTAAGTGTATAGTCATTGGTTGTGACTCCTGCTCGACCAAACTCTGCCAAGAATGTGCAGGCCTCTCACCAACAGAGGTGCGCGTGTTTGAGTTAAAAACAATCCAAAGAGTGGTTCAATTCTTGTGCACGGACTGCAAAAAAACGATGCGCGAGCTCCCAAACATTCTGCAGTCTATACAACAGCTCCAAAAACAGGTCGAAGATTTGAAAAGGCGCAATGACATTGCGAGCCGGGAAGAGGTCATTCAAGAGTTGATTGAGCGGAAAAAACGGGCCAAAAATGTCATTGTCTTCAATGTACCTGAAAGTTCGTCTAACCAACCGGAAGAAAGGAACCAGCATGATGTGCGAGAATGTGAAAAAATTGTAGCCACTATAACCGGGGAGGTCAACATGTCCGGGGTCAAGGTCGTGCGTCTCGGACGCCCAGGTAACAGTTCACCCAGACCGAGACCAACCAAAATCATATTTAACAACAAATACGACGCACTGAAGATTCTTAAAAACAAAGGCAGGCACTCTAATGGCAAGAACATCAAGTCTGACCAAACACCTTCACAACAAGAATACCTAAAAATTCTACGCACAGAATTGGAGGAACGCACCAATGAAGGAGAGGAAAACCTTACAATTAAATTCATAAACGGTTGCCCTAAAATAATAACTTCATCAAAAAACCAAGCCACCCAACAATAACACCAAAACAAACGACAACATGCAAACAAAACAATACAATTCTACCTATCTTAGACAATATCATTATATACACTAACCTAGGCTCGTTACAACCTAAATTCGACCTACTTCATACTCGTGTTCTTACATGCAAACCCAAGCCGATAATCATAGCTGTGACTGAAACATGGTTAAATGTGAATATACCCAATAACTTAGTGAGTATTCCGGGTTATGATCTATACAGGAAGGACCGGGTTGACAGAAGAGGCGGAGGCATCGCTGTGTATGTTGCTCAGGAGGTATGTGGATTACAAATACTAGCTAAAGTAAATACCAGCTACTCTTCTCTCCAGTCTATTGACACGCTATGGTTAGATATAAATTTAAACCAATACAAATTCTTATTTGCATGCATCTATCGACCAGAAGATTCTTGTATAAATGAAGAAAAAATGTTGATAAGTGAGATATCCTCTGCGTCCACATCGTGTAACGTCATCATTACTGGAGATTTTAATTACCGTGAGATAACCTGGCCATTAGCAAACATTCAACATAGCGACAATAGAAGAGAGTATATGTTTGAGGAAATGTTCGTACAAAGCAATCTGTATCAATTGGTCCAAAAACCCACTCGACACAGAGAAGGCAACCGGTCTTCCCTTATTGATCTGGTCATGACGAACGACGAAAACCTTATTACAGCTGTTAAACACCAACCGCCTGTGGGCAAATCCGATCATGATTTCTTGCTACTGTCAATGCAAATAGAAAACAATAATACATTAAGTAAAAGTATAAAATCGAACAGGAAAAACTACTTCAAAACAGACACAGAGAGTGTAGACTCGGCCTTATATGAACGCAATCTTTTAAATTTAGTAAGCACACATAATACAACTAACTGCAAATGGGAAGCATTTGAATCCACCTTCCTCGAGGTGGCCAACAAGCACACACCGAACGTGAGGCCACCGCGCAAACCACCACTGGAACCTTGGATTGACAAGAATATAAAACAAAAAATACAGGACAAACGAAAGGCATGGGACAAATATGTACTTACAGGATGCAGAGATGATTACAAGCACTACAGAACACTTAATAATGCACTTTTAAGTTTAACTAGGCAGTCTAGAACTGAGTATGAAAGCCGCATTTTAAATCTCGGACCTAAGGCGTTTTACGCCTACATTAGAAAACAACTAAGCACAAAAGTTTCAGTTCCCCGTGTTATGCATGATGGAGACAAGACAGTAACAAGTGAGGTTGACATTGCGAATGCCCTCGCCAAACGTTTTGAAAGTAACTATGTTAAGGAGCCACACGACACGGTACCACCTATTGCATGCCCTCGCATCCAGGAATCCTTATGTGACGTCACTATTTCGGAAGATAAAGTTTGGAACAAATTGAAGAAGCTACGTGAAGACACTTCCATGGGCCCCGACGGAATCCCAGCAGTCTTGCTAAAGAAATGTAAAGCTATTCTACCATCTCTTACGCATATAATGAAGGAGTCATTTCACACATCAAGCGTGCCGCAAAAGTGGAGGAACGCTTTAGTGACACCTATCTACAAAAAGGGAGACAAACTTAACCCCAGCAACTACAGACCAATCAGTCTAACTTGTCTAGCAGTTAAGCTAATGGAGGCTATTATAAACGACGAAATAAGGCTATTCCTAGATAGGAATCATATAATTGTCGACCAACAACATGGCTTTATGAAGAGAAGATCCACTGTCACTAACCTACTAGGATGTGTCAAGGTCTGGTCTAGCCATCTGGATAAGGCAGAACCAATCGACGTGATATACCTGGACTATGAAAAAGCTTTTGACAGAGTGCCCCATCATAGACTCCTGGCCAAACTCGAGCACTTTGGCATAAGAGGAAAGCTTCTACAATGGATAGGATCATTTCTAAGCGACAGAAAATTTAGAGTACGTATCGCTGACAGTGTTTCTGACGAATTTGATGTCTGGAGCGGCGTCCCACAGGGATCGGTCATCTCAACCACAATGTTCAGCATATTTGTTACCGACTTACAAACCACCATCGAATCCAACTTCAGCTTCTTTGCAGATGACTCTAAGCTTTTTGTAAACCCCATGATAGACCATAGTAAACTACAGTCAGATTTGAACCGAATTAGGGACTGGTGCCTAGACTGGCTTATAAACCTCAACGAATCTAAATGCACAGTCCTCCACATGCACAACAAAAACCCAAAGTTGCCATACACTTTAAACAGCGTAGCGTTAGCAGGAACCATGACCCAACAAGACCTGGGAGTCATAGTGTCTAATGATCTCAAGTGGGAACCCCATATTTCACGAATAGTAAAAAAGGCTAACTCTATAATCTACATAATTAGAAAAGCTTTTCGTATCCTCACCACCGAAACAATGCTAAAGATATATAAGACCTACATAAGACCAATTCTGGAATATGGCTTTCAGATATGGAATCCATACTTCAAAAAAGATATTGACATGATCGAGCGAGTGCAGCGTAGATACACTAAAATTCCCGCACAACTAAAGTCACTTTCATACGAAGAAAGATTAGTCAAGCTGGGCCTGACAACACTGCAAAAAAGGCGTGAACGCGGCGACTTGATCGAAACGTTCAAAATAATTAACGGATATTACGACTGTCCAGAACTAAGCGATCTGTTCGCTCGAAACTCAAACACGCGCACAAGAGGACACAACCTTAAACTAATAACAACAAAGCACAAAACAAATATCGGCAAACACTTTATTGCAAACCGAGTAGTAAAGGCTTGGAACAAATTACCCTCAGAAGTTGTGAACTCTGCAAGTGTTAATCAATTTAAAAATAGACTAGACAAACTATGCTAACTGTGCTAAGTGAACTATGATTTAGACGTACCAGCATCAGCTGCCTGTCTAAAATGAAATAATAATAATAATAATAATAAATTTGATTTTCGATCAGATGGCGCCACTACCTTTGACCTACTCTCGGATAGATGGCGTTGACGGTTTGGTTTGTTATTTAACAATTTTAACGCATATCAGTGAAAGAACATGGGTCAAAATCATATAAAAATAATTAATGCAAATAAATAAAACATGTATCCTTATATATATATACTAATGGCCTAATGAACATTAAACAATTGTATATGTATAGTACCAGCATTCTTGTTAGGAAAATATTAAACAGCGCACTCCATACTAACTTAGCCTTTATAACGAAGAAGCAAATATCCAAACGCACTACTCGTCGTGCAAGTTTCATTGTGCTACCGAAGATAAGAACACAATTAGGGAAAAAAATGTTTACATATGAAGGTGCACAGCTTTATAATAAATTACCGTCTGATCTGAGAGGGACAGGCTCATTCAATGCGTTTAAAACTAAATTATCGCAATACATTTTAAACCACTACCCACCTTAAAAAAAAAAAATGTGTGAGCGTGTACCTCTCGAGCTCGACTTTAATGCTACCGTAAATAGGATAACTTTTACTTATAACTCTGTTCTCGTGTAAGTGACTTGTATGTCTTTTATGAGAATAAATATCTTTAAACCTATATATAAGATGTCTCATTAAGAAAATAAATAAAATAAAAATAAATATATACATTTTATGGTATTTTTATACATCTTCATTTTTAGTTTTAATCGTGTGTCGATAGATGGCAATAAATTTACTGTGGCTACAAAATTTACTATGACAGACTGACAGTACCGCTTTATCCTATTATATCCTCTTTGGTAAAATAAAACATTCTCTTTGCAGGACAAAATCCACTGAAGAAACCGAGCGCCAAACTTGAAACTTTCCAATGTGCTCATTGTGAATATACAACAACTAGAAAATCACAGTTAATTAGGCATATGGGGAAGCATACTAATGAGAAGAAATATAGATGTGGCCAGTGTAGCTATGCTAGCAGACGCAAATATGACTTGCAAGTCCATGTGAGGAAACACACTGGTGAAAAGCCGTACAAGTGTGATCTGTGTAGTTACTCTTGTGCCCAAAAGAGTAATATGAAAGTTCATGTAAGGAAACACACTGGTGAAAAGCCTTACAAGTGTTACCTGTGTAGTTTCGCCTTTGCCTATAGCACTACTTTGCAAGTTCATGTAAGGAAACATACTAGTGAAAAGCCGTACAAGTGTGATCTGTGTAGTTTCGCTTGTGCCTATAAGAGTACTTTGCAAGAACATGTAAGTAAACACACTGGTGAAAAGACTTACAAGTGTGACCAGTGTAGTTACGCTTGTACCCGAAAAAGTAGTTTGCAAGGTCATGTAAGGAGACACACTGGTGAAAAGCCGTACAAGTGTGATCTGTGTAGTTTCGCTTATGCCCATAAGATTTCTTTGCAATATCATGTAAGTAAACACACTGGTGAAAAGACTTACAAGTGTGATCTGTGTAGTTACTCTTGTGCCCAAAACAGTAATATGAAAGTTCATGTAAGGAAACACACTGGTGAAAAGCCGTACAAGTGTGATCTGTGTAGCTTCGCTTGTAGCCTTAAGAGTACTTTGCAAGTTCATGTAAGGAGACACACTGGTGAAAAGCCGTACAAGTGTGATCTGTGTAGTTACTCTTGTGCCCAAAAGAGTAATATGAAAGTTCATGTAAGGAAACACACTGGTGAAAAGCCTTACAAGTGTGACTAGTACATGTGATTTGCAAGCTCATGTAATGAAACACATTGATGATGCGCGTTACAAATGTGACCAGTTTAGTTTTGATAGTCTCTGCAAGAAAGGCTGGTTGGGTAGGGTAAAATGGGTAGTTACCATAAGAGTAAACATACTAATGAGATACTTTACAAGTGTGATGTTACAAGTACAAATAATTGTTCACCAGACCTTGAAGGACATTATAAAGGTAAGAAGCTTAATAATCTTACGTTCTATGCATGCCTGGTATTGTTATTTTACACATACTGTAGCATGACGCTACACCTGTCGTCAATTTTGGAAACTACTTATTGCTTGTCTGTCATGTCTAGTTTGCTTGTTTGTTTAGTCGTGTCGTACAGTGTGAATTGATTCACGCAAGTACGGTTAGATGGCGCTCTATAAAAACACATGGAACCTTTTTTGGACTGAGATGTTTTCGATGTTAGCAGGTTACAATTGCGTTGCATTTTGAATTTCAATTCTGATTCGGAAAGAATAAATTTGTTTTCTTCGGGGGACTTCAGAGGGATTTTGAGATTGACGTGGAAAGATCTGTTTGTGGTCCGCGAATATTTTTCAATTTTTTCCTTGTTTCCGTCAAGTTAACCTTTTAATCGAGAGGAACGTTTTCTTCTGAAGTTGCCAATAATAACTTGGAGTGCGCTTTTCTTCCCGTCGTTCCGCGGCATTGTTGGCCGTAGTTGCCTGCATCAGGACCTTTTTAAGGCCACCGTCGAGCAGTGCTCCGGTATCGCGAATCAACGACGGGGCGCAGCCGCCGACGGGCAGTCGGCAGTGGATGGTCGTCGACCGGCGGTCAGGTATCAGACCCACGGAGGACACGAGCCCGCATACTGCGTGGTTCGATAGGTTACGGTACAGCGTTGGTTGGCCGAACGTTTTCTTTGGGAAGGAACTAGCAGACCCACGGAGGACACGAGCCCGCATACTGCGCGGTTCGATAGGTCACGGTACAGCTTTGGTTGGCCGAACGTTTTCTTTGGAAAGGAACTAGCAAATTGTCATCGTCTACGGAGTTGAATATTTTTTAACGTTATGGAATCGGTTCCCGTTTAATAACCCTATAATTGTTCATTGTTATTTTTTGTGCCATATTTCTTTTAATTCTGTAAAGCCGCTGTTATCCGTATTCCGCATTTCTTTACAGAATTTTCAAAATTTTACATACATACATATAATAACGCCTATTTCCCGGAGGGGTAGGCAGAGACCACGGATTTCCACTTGCTACGATCCTGACATATCTCTTTCGCTGCCTTCACTTTCATAACATTCCTCATACACGCTCGCCGGTTTAGGGTGCTCTTGACCTGGCCTTTCTTCAGGATTTCCCCGATCTGATCAGAGAAAGTCCGCCGAGGTCTGCCCCTTCCAACTCCCGTTTCTACCTCTCCCTTATACACTCTCTTTGTTAGCCTTCTTTCACTCATTCTTTCCACGTGTCCAAACCATCTCAACATACCTTTCTCAATTCAAAATTGCCAGGCGAAACTAATATTCGGCATTAAATTTAGGCACCTATCACCCGTTGAAACAGCCATTCTCGTCCATAATCTCCATCTCATTGCATTGACAGTTGCAGGTGATCCTTGCCATCCGATCACGACCACACTTACTCGCGGCGAGAGTCCGCGCCGGCGCCGGCGCCAGGGCCCAGCGCCGCTCCTCCCGGTTAGTGTGTCGGCGCTCCTATAGGCTAGTGTCGCCGCTCCTCCAGGTTAGTGTGTCGCCGCTCCTACAGGCTAGTGTCGCCGCTCCTCCAGGTTAGTGTGTCGCCGCTCCTACAGGCTAGTGTCGCCGCTATTCCAGGTTAGTGTGTCGCCGCTCCTCCAGGTTAGTGTCGCCGCTCCTCCAG
Organism: Cydia strobilella; assembly: GCF_947568885.1. Classification (NCBI taxonomy): domain Eukaryota; kingdom Metazoa; phylum Arthropoda; class Insecta; order Lepidoptera; family Tortricidae; genus Cydia; species Cydia strobilella. The sequence continues at coordinate 6,279,734 of NC_086066.1, read as the reverse complement.
GCTAGTGTCGCCGCTCCTCCAGGTTAGTGTGTCGCCGCTCCTACAGGCTAGTGTCGCCGCTATTCCAGGTTAGTGTGTCGCCGCTCCTCCAGGTTAGTGTCGCCGCTCCTCCAGGCTAGTGTCGCCGCTCCTCCAGGCTAGTGTCGCTGCTCCTCCAGGCTAGTGTCGCCGCTCCTCCAGGTTAGTGTGTCGCCGCTCCTCCAGGCTAGTGTCGCCGCTCCTCCAGGCTAGTGTCGCCGCTCCTCCAGGCTAGTGTCGCCGCTCCTCCAGGTTAGTGTCGCCGCTCCTCCAGGTTAGTGTGTCGCCGCTCCTACAGGCTAGTGTCGCCGCTCCTCCAGGTTAGTGTGTCGCCGCTCCTACAGGCTAGTGTCGCCGCTCCTCCAGGTTAGTGTGTCGCCGCTCCTCCAGGTTAGTGTCGCCGCTCCTCCAGGCTAGTGTCGCCGCTCCTCCAGGTTAGTGTCGCCGCTCCTCCAGGTTAGTGTGTCGCCGCTTCTCCAGGCTAGTGTCGCCGCTCCTCCGGGTTAGTGTCGCCGCGCCTCCGGTTTAGTGTCGCCGCTCCTCCAGGTTAGTGTGTCGCCGCTCCTCCAGGTTAGTTTCGCCGCTCCTCCAGGTTAGTGTCGCCGCTCCACCAGGCTAGTGTTGCCGCTCCTCCAGGTTAGTGTCGCCGCTCCACCAGGCTAGTGTCTCCGCTCTTCCAGGTTAGTGTGTCGCCGCTCCTCCAGGCTAGTGACGCCGCTCCTCCAGGTTAGTACACGTTTGACGTCGCGGCGCGACGCCGTACAAATTCATTAGCCTTTTTGCCGCGACGTTAAGGAACGAAACGCTATAAAACAAAAAATAACATGCAAAGCATAGGGATTCCAAAACGAGTTATCGATGAATATGTTCTAGTTCACATCGATACTTTTATATCGGTGTTGTTTTCGTACCTACTCAAAACATAAGTACTAAACGTAGTGTTGTCCTCAGGCGTTGGGAGCGGCCACCGCTCGCACGCACAGAGCGAGGCGCGCCGCCTCGACGTGTCGGACGCGGAGACCGATAGAACGACAGCGGCACCGATCCACCGGGAGTTTGTTAAATGACGGCTTATAGAAATTAAGCGCTCGGATAGGATTTGCTGCTTTCAAGACTGGTGTGATCCTCTGAGCTGAGGGTCTATTTTGATATCAAAAAATGGAGTGCGCGGGAATTCTCGTAACTCATAAGGGCCCTCCACACTCATGCGCGAATCACTGCGCGAAACCGCGAACGCGAGTCTGGAGCCTAGTTCGCTAATCAGCGAACTAGGTTCTACACTCGCGTTCGCGGCTTCGCGCCGCGATTCGCGCATGAGTGTGGAGGGCCCTATAGAAGAATGCATACATTTAGTAATTTTAACGGGTCTGACATATCGCGTTAATTTAATTATTTTTACGTTATTATATTTCATTATCTTATCTTTTATTCAAAAATATGACAGTGTAGCTTCTTGTATAATGTAAAATTTAGTTATGATTTTTTTCTCATGTAAAATATAATCAACCGCTAGAAAGACATGCAATAGACTTTTTTTATTTAATTGATTTCTATCAACAAAACAAACACAAACACACAACAACACATACAAATACAAACGTGACAGAGTGATCAGGAACAAGATAACGAAAGGAATTTTGATCCTCTTTACTAATGAAGTGTACGAAACGCGAGAGTTTAAACTGTTAAATAGAAGAATGGCCTTTGTAACAATGTACTATTAAATTAATCGAATTTAAACTGTTGTGAGACATACTAACATTAAATCATTTTACGGTTATTATTACGGCAGCGGCAGTACGCAATACACGGTCGTCGTGAACGCTGCTCGCACTATTAGTGCTTGAGAAAGGACCTGGGCTCTCCGAAACATGTCGCGCGAGTGACTAAAACAAGTGAGTCTAAACCGTAAAATGATTTAATACTATTAAATTGATTGATGTGAGAGCTTTGATACCTATGTATTTGTAAATGCTTAAATCGACTCATCTTTCTTGCGTTATCACGGCATTTTGCCACGGCTCAAGGGAGCCGCTTGGCCTAATCCCAAGACTTGGCGTAGGAACTAGTTTTTACGAAAGCGACTGCCATCTAACCTTCCAACCCAGAGGGTAAACTTTTCCTTCACCGAAAAGCGACTGGTATTTCGTGCATTAGTTCCGAAAAACTCTTTAGTACGAGCCGGGGTTTGAACCCGTGACCTTTGGTGCTTGCCCCAGGCGCCATTGTGGTGTAGGCCACAGCCGAAGATCACCCTGTACAACTAATACCTATCTCCCATCTGATTTGATACGTCACAGTCCCATATGTAGCATTCATGCTCTAATGAACACAAACAAAGAAAATCTATTTTAATTCGATTATTACGCAACAATTAACCAGAACAAAGAAACATATGTACGTTTCACTAGTATATAAGGCCAACATTTGCAATAAAGATTCATTCTATACTCAACTCCAGTGTTGTCATTATACCCCTGAACGTCCCACACTTCATGGCGACCGTGACAGTCGGGCTGCTCGAGGCAGCCCCAGCTTAGACGCTGCCCGGCTGCCCAACCACCGTGCCAGCCGTGCCAGCCAGCCAGTCAGCCAGCCAGCCACTTCATGGCACTGCGCCTGCCAGTCGGGCTGCTCGAGGCAGCCCCAGCTTAAAAGCCACTAGCCAGCCAGCTCCACTGCGCCAGCAAAAGCCAGTACCATTAAAGTCATGGGAAGTCAGTGCACCAAGGACAGAAAAGAAGAGGTCATCATCGCTCAGAACGGAGCCGCCAACGACGCCAGCGCGTAACAAGCGGGCAGCAACACAATCACAACATATACAACCACAGCGGTGCTGATAATAATATGCGCCATTTTTATGTATGCCATATGGAAAAAATACATAAATGTCTCACAAGAAAAATTGAGCGACAAGCGGTATCAACGATGATGCGCAACACCAACAAGGCAGAGCAGAGCGTCTAGCACCCGCCTCACCTGCACCAGCCCTTCTCCACTAACCCCACCGCCAGTGCGCAACAGCAACTACAGGTACAAATTCAACACAACTGCGTTAATTTGATAATTTGCGAATTTTTTTTTTATTAAGGTGTAAAGACTGTTGTAAAATCTCAGTTTCACAATAAATGTGAACATTATATGTAAATAACGTACAGACAATTATGACTGACATTCAAAAATTACATGACAAATTAAAATCATAACCACATACGAACAAGACACAATGACGTCTAATGACAGTTTTCACCTAAAAACGGCGGCAGCACTGCTGCCACCCATGGACGGTTCAGAGGCCGTTACTAAACAGCTTATAGACGCCATAGAATTGTATTCTACACTAATCAAGGAATCAGACGCAAAAATGTTAATAAACTTCGTGACTAAAACTCGTCTAACTCAAAGTGCAAAACTTACCATATCAGATAAGCATACCAGTGTAACCAATTTAATTGATGAAATGAAGCTCCGACTATTACCAACGAAATCAGCAACCGCGATACAAACAAAACTATTAACGACAAAACAGGGGAATAGGACAATCGAGCGATACGGCCAAGAGTTAGAGGAATTATTCGTAAACCTCACAGTAATACAGGCAAATGGGAAGCCAGAGGCCTATAAAATCTTGCAACCTCTAAATGAAAAAATGGCGATAAATAAATTCGCAGAGGGTCTGCGCAATGACAAACTAAGTACCATTGTAGCATCGCGAGGATATTCCTCGCTAAAGGATGCCATACAGGGTGCAAAGGACCAAGAGGTGTCCATATCATATACGCCCGCACCGGAGCAAGTCTTGTACTTTCGGAACAAAGGGCATAAATACCCAAAAAAATAAAAATGGCAAAAATAAAAATATTAACGGAAGAATAATGGGAAAAAAAAGTTTTTTAACCAAAAAATAGGAAAGCTAAATCAGATAATTATCGCAATCAAACGATTAGCCTGATCACCTAAAAGTTATTGTGACTCTTATATGCTTTTATTTCTACCACGGGGTAGTACACCAAGATACAAACCATAAACGGAACCCTTGAAACTAAAACAATTCGAGCGAGCTCTCAATTGAAAAGGTCCTAAGCCACACGGAAAGTTATTTTATTCCGATGTGTGAAATCACAGATTATATAATACTATACTGTGAAATTAACAAGTCTACATATTATTATGTAACAGCGCGCTATAAAAAAATAATTATTTTGTATCCAAAATAAAATATATTGAATATAATAATAAGGTCGGCCGACCACATGCTGAATACACATGCGCTAAAATACGCTGTGTAAGTACTATATATGTACTCATTTAAAAGACAAGTAACGCGAACCACAAAGAAGCTTACTTACCTACAGCTCGATAGTGTACGGAACGAGCATAATTCCCACGCGAGGGTATTAGATACATATATGCAGGCACTAAATGCTTGATACATCATGATACGGTCGAGTTACCATTCATGAAAGTCCTTGAACACGTAAGAAAGTGTTAAAAGAAGTTAAAATAATTCATGGTATAAAATAATGTATACACAATAAAGAAATAAATAACAATATACCGTGTATACAAATGAGAGAATTAATGAACAGGTTGAATTTTTTTGTACGAAGGATAGAGACAGAGAACAATTACGCGTATATTCAATGACAATGACACTGACAGAAGATAATTTAGATTAGGAATTATTCTTTTATTTGTCATCCAGTAAGTTTATATTTTTATAAATTACCAAATTTTTCTAGAAAAAAAAAATACTTTTTATTCACCAATTATGGATAACTTAACAATGTAACTTAGTAACCATAATACTAAATACTTGCTTAATATGTTGTATTTATAACAGTAAACAAAACAGATATAATATGAACCGTTAAGATACCAATAAACACATGTTGGTGCAACAATGCATTCCATAGCCATATAAGGAACAGGTAGCATAAGCAAATTGTAAACACAGATAATACTTAGACTATTTTTGCTTCTTATTATATTCCAACATAGAATTATAAGAAACCATATATAACCCATAGAATTAAATAAAATAGAATTACTAAAACATAAAAAAAAATACTAATTACCATTTTATTATATTCCAAAATAAAATTTTAAGAAACCATATGTACACCATAGCCATAAGTAAAGTAAGATTATTTAAGCCAAAAAATATTATTATGTTATTAACTATTTTTTGTCTCAAAAAAACGGGGAAGCTGTGGTGTAGGCCACAGCCGAAGATCACCCTGTACAACTAATACCTATCTCCCATCTGATTTGATACGTCACAGTCCCATATGTAGCATTCATGCTCTAATGAACACAAACAAAGAAAATCTATTTTAATTCGATTATTACGCAACAATTAACCAGAACAAAGAAACATATGTACGTTTCACTAGTATATAAGGCCAACATTTGCAATAAAGATTCATTCTATACTCAACTCCAGTGTTGTCATTATACCCCTGAACGTCCCACACTTCACCATTACCTCTAGCTGCGCCCCTGAATACATTGCGTTTTAGAAAAAATCAAAACACAAGTTATTTTTTACTTTTTCGACGCCGTGTCAAACACAAAAGCAGTCATTATAGCAGTCATCCAGACGCCACGTCACCGAAGTGTTAAAACTGAAATTGAACTTTATGAATATGCACGTAGGTCTATGTTGCTCTGTGGTCTGTGACCGATTAATCGGTCTTTGGCGTTGAACCTGCGGTGCGTATATATCGGTCATTGGCGTCCAAAAGGTTAAAAGTTGGTCAGTTTGGGAATACAGACTACAGTTAAATTTTCGGCGCCTGTTACAATATACAATTTTCGAGTTAAAAAAATCTAATATTTCTAATTAGGTATGTTGTACATAATGTATGTAAATAGGAGATATTATATAAGTCAAGATTCCACTTTTCGAATCACTCGCTACGTTCGTGGTTCAATTTTGAAATCTTTCGCTTGCTCAGGTATCAATATTAGCACGAGGCGCAAAACAACAACTTTACACCCTTGTAAATAAATACCTATACTTATACTTTTTCTTTAGTATATGGTATATAAGTCTGACAATAAACATGTATAATCTATTTACGCCTGCTCCGCTTTGCAGGTCATCGAGGTTATACCTATCAATGAACTTTAGATCACAAAATGGGTGGCGCTCGACAAAAGATAGTCAAGATCAAGATAGTGGATGATTTATTAATTAGCATAATTTAGTCACCAACTTTTCAGCAAACTCCGCTTCTTCACTGGGCCTTGTTGGTTTTTTCCAGTCTTTATTTTAAAATGGTGAGTCAAAGTTATGGAAGTGAAGTTAAAGTCATTAATGTCATTATTTTTCATAGTAGGCATATTACAATGCACTTATAATAGTAGATAGATCTACTGGATTCACTCAATACTACGAAACTAGGCACTAGACTAGACGCAACAATTACAATTAAATCCCAAGAAGTCTTCTTCATAGAATATCAGTCTAAGGTTAACAGCTAACAGCACATCAGAACCTTCAATCGTGGATGACGAGGGCTTTCAATGAAATACGATAAACTCACAGTCTTTACTGGACAAGACTGATTACAAATTATAGCACACGTTACGTTACATTTCTCATCTTAAGCAATCCAGTGAATTTAACCAGGAACCGCCACCGACGTCATCTTCCGTTCATTCTCATCTAATATTATGAAGCAACTGTCACGTAACTTGATTGTAGACATTTTTTGAGAGTAACGCACCATTATTTATTTAGAAATATCGTAATAAAAATACGGTAGGTAACAACGTATTTCTTCAATTTTTAGATTAAGCCTATCCAAATCGACTTGGAGGAACTGTCATAGGAATCACTATTCCACGCGGGAAGTGCACATGAGGTGTGCAAATACAAATAGAGCGTAAGTTTTTAAAATAATACATGCAATTACCTGATGTTGCGATGGCTATGCTGTTGCATAAAGCCATCTGATAGATAAACACCAGATATATACCAAAATCTGTGAAAAAATAAGTGCTTTCGGCAACTATGAAGCTAATTCTACTCTTGTGTTTGATTGGGGTCACCTTCGCAGACAAGTAAGTGATTTTATACTTATAATACTTAAAATGAAATATATTAAAGGTTATTTGTGCAACAAGAGAGGAAAGTTGGTTTTTCTTGCGAGTGTTTATTTTGAGTCCCGAGAAAGCGAAAGATTGTATAATTGAATCACGAATGCTCCATATTTTTGATTTTGACGCTTTAGACCACAGACATAGTATATACAAGTAGTTATAGACGCGTCACCGAGCGACCGGGGGTAAGAGAAAGAATATTCATATAAAATTTGGGTAGCATAGGATTTTTGCTCTTTCACTTATAAATTTCGGTATTTCGCCATCGCCTCTTACTTATGATGCCACCCGGTCGGTGATAAGGACAAAGCATGGCACTATTTTCTCTTTCCTCTTATAGGAATCGCAATAAGACTATCTTTCTCTATCAAAGAGTGTCAGGCCCTTGCTTTAGACTTTAGATCCGCTTGAGCAAGCTTGAGTTTCGGCTGCAGCTCCGGCCACGCGTGAGGTACCTGCGGCTGACGTGGGAAGCGGCGAAGGTACGAGGCGTCCCATATCAAACACCGCCCCCTTTCCCATGGTAGTAACGCCAGGACAGGACATCTGGCCGTTTGAATGATAATTGTATAACAATGTTCATTTGGGTTTGATTTATCCGAAACATGTCGCGCGAGTGACTAAAACAAGTGAGTCTAAACCGTAAAATGATTTAATACTATTAAATTGATTGATGTGAGAGCTTTGATACCTATGTATTTGTAAATGCTTAAATCGACTCATCTTTCTTGCGTTATCACGGCATTTTGCCACGGCTCAAGGGAGCCGCTTGGCCTAATCCCAAGACTTGGCGTAGGAACTAGTTTTTACGAAAGCGACTGCCATCTAACCTTCCAACCCAGAGGGTAAACTTTTCCTTCACCGAAAAGCGACTGGTATTTCGTGCATTAGTTCCGAAAAACTCTTTAGTACGAGCCGGGGTTTGAACCCGTGACCTTTGGTGCTTGCCCCAGGCGCCATTACCTCTAGCTGCGCCCCTGAATACATTGCGTTTTAGAAAAAATCAAAACACAAGTTATTTTTTACTTTTTCGACGCCGTGTCAAACACAAAAGCAGTCATTATAGCAGTCATCCAGACGCCACGTCACCGAAGTGTTAAAACTGAAATTGAACTTTATGAATATGCACGTAGGTCTATGTTGCTCTGTGGTCTGTGACCGATTAATCGGTCTTTGGCGTTGAACCTGCGGTGCGTATATATCGGTCATTGGCGTCCAAAAGGTTAAAAGTTGGTCAGTTTGGGAATACAGACTACAGTTAAATTTTCGGCGCCTGTTACAATATACAATTTTCGAGTTAAAAAAATCTAATATTTCTAATTAGGTATGTTGTACATAATGTATGTAAATAGGAGATATTATATAAGTCAAGATTCCACTTTTCGAATCACTCGCTACGTTCGTGGTTCAATTTTGAAATCTTTCGCTTGCTCAGGTATCAATATTAGCACGAGGGGCAAAACAACAACTTTACACCCTTGTAAATAAATACCTATACTTATACTTTTTCTTTAGTATATGGTATATAAGTCTGACAATAAACATGTATAATCTATTTACGCCTGCTCCGCTTTGCAGGTCATCGAGGTTATACCTATCAATGAACTTTAGATCACAAAATGGGTGGCGCTCGACAAAAGATAGTCAAGATCAAGATAGTGGATGATTTATTAATTAGCATAATTTAGTCACCAACTTTTCAGCAAACTCCGCTTCTTCACTGGGCCTTGTTGGTTTTTTCCAGTCTTTATTTTAAAATGGTGAGTCAAAGTTATAGAAGTGAAGTTAAAGTCATTAATGTCATTATTTTTCATTGTAGGCATATTACAATGCACTTATAATAGTAGATAGATCTACTGGATTCACTCAATACTACGAAACTAGGCACTAGACTAGACGCAACAATTACAATTAAATCCCAAGAAGTCTTCTTCATAGAATATCAGTCTAAGGTTAACAGCTAACAGCACATCAGAACCTTCAATCGTGGATGACGAGGGCTTTCAATGAAATACGATAAACTCACAGTCTTTACTGGACAAGACTGATTACAAATTATAGCACACGTTACGTTACATTTCTCATCTTAAGCAATCCAGTGAATTTAACCAGGAACCGCCACCGACGTCATCTTCCGTTCATTCTCATCTAATATTATGAAGCAACTGTCACGTAACTTGATTGTAGACATTTTTTGAGAGTAACGCACCATTATTTATTTAGAAATATCGTAATAAAAATACGGTAGGTAACAACGTATTTCTTCAATTTTTAGATTAAGTCATAGGAATCACTATTCCACGCGGGAAGTGCACATGAGGTGTGCAAATACAAATAGAGCGTAAGTTTTTAAAATAATACATGCAATTACCTATAGTTTTATTTCGTTTCATGTTGCGATGGCTATGCTGTTGCATAAAGCCATCTGATAGATAAACACCAGATATATACCAAAATCTGTGAAAAAATAAGTGCTTTCGGCAACTATGAAGCTAATAGTACTCTTGTGTTTGATTGGGGTCACCTTCGCAGACAAGTAAGTGATTTTATACTTAAAATACTTAAATGAAATATATTAAAGGTTATTTGTGCAACAAGAGAGGAAAGTTGGTTTTTCTTGCGAGTGTTTATTTTGAGTCCCGAGAAAGCGAAAGATTGTATAATTGAATCACGAGCGAAGCGAGTGATTCTAAGTTAGAATCTTGAGCGTAGCGAGGGACTCAAAAACACGAGATGTAAAATAACTTTGCTCTCGTGTTGCACATATAATTTTTCACCTCAGTAGTGAGAACATATTAAAGGTTAAAATGTATTTCGATTTACACAGAATAATACATAGAATTTTTTTTTAAAATAAAAGTATGAAGTGGCAGTTCATGGCCTTCACTAAATTAAAAAGCTACTTTGTTTCACTCCCTGGAGTGAGGAAAGTCGCACTTTACTCACTCCAGGGAGTGACGAAAGTAGGCTTGTTCGAGCTGCTGAGGTGAAAAATAAATATCACCGAACAACACCTACATATATTTTATAAATACAATAGTATAAAACAATCGTTTTTACCACACCAGCTATAACTATGAGAAAGTTGTTTTTTACGCACAAGAGTGGCAAAGTAATTTGATGGAAATTTTGCGTCATTTCCCCATCAATTATAAAAAATATTAATTCAGTTACAATTTAAAAATTTCAAATTAAATTACCTAAAACTGAAGCTGACAAATAAGAATGAGAACTATAAATTTAAAAAAAATTAAACCACTCCCTGCCGTTCGCGGTGCAAATGTGCTCGCAGTATTTCCACGCTGGATTACCACGGACAGCATTTGCACAAGGAACCACTCGAAGTGGGGGCCCTCCCCTTTCTGTCTGAGTCGACGTCCTGCGTCGCCCTAACAGCATTTATACGTCATTATGACGTCGCTGACCTCACTTTGCTACCTGAGTATGAAGCGCTTCGGCTTCGGCTCCAGTCCTCAGCAACCCGCCGTTTCTACAGAGAAAGGGACGAATATGTAGCCAGGGGAGAGAGGAACATATGTGGTATTTTCTATAAATAGGGACCTTATTGTCGATGGCGCTTACGTCATTATTAACGCTGTGCGGCGTAAGCGCCATCGACAATAAGGTCCCTTTTCATAGAAAATGCCCCATATTTTTGATTTTGACGCTTTAGAACACAGACATAGTATATACAAGTAGTTATAGACGCGTCACCGAGCGACCGGGGGTAAGAGAAAGAATATTCATATAAAATTTGGGTAGCATAGGATTTTTGCTCTTTCACTTATAAATTTCGGTATTTCGCCATCGCCTCCTACTTATGATGCCACCCGGTCGGTGATAAGGACAAAGCATGGCACTATTTTCTCTTTCCTCTTATAGGAATCGCAATAAGACTATCTTTCTCTATCAAAGAGTGTCAGGCCCTTGCTTTAGACTTTAGATCCGCTTGAGCAAGCTTGAGTTTCGGCTGCAGCTCCGGCCACGCGTGAGGTACCTACGGCTGACGTAGGAAGCGGCGAAGGTACGAGGCGTCCCATATCAAACACCGTCCCCTTTCCCATGGTAGTAACGCCACAGGACATCTGGCCGTTTGAATGATAATTGTATAACAATGTTCATTTGGGTTTGATTTATTATTATTATTAATTCATTTATTCATATAAAACAATTACACAGTTACATATATACTATAAATGCGCCAAACTGGAGTAACCAGTTTGTTGGCATACCGCGCTCAACTCTTACTTAATTAAATGTTACGTTTTCAACCAAAAGGTACCACATTGTCGCTTGTTGATAAGGTTGATTTCGAATTTAAGCTATATGGAAATAGCGCCTTATTAACAACCTACAATAAGTACCCTTTTGGTTGAAAATGGCACAAATTATTATTTACAACGACGGGACTTAATCGCGTAAAATAAGTATTAAACCCACCTCCGACGTTTCGAGGACGGCGTTGTCCCCGTGGTCTCGGAGAAGACTGTCTAAAGTTGACATCAACATCTTCTAGGCGCGCGAGTTTTTCGAACTACCCGCACTTGGTCTTGTTTATTAACTTGAACGTTTTGCGCACTAGGGATGTTACCGGGTCGACACACAACACTCACAATATTCGATTTTTCAACTTTCGATATTTGGTTTCGCTTACACTTACTAATGACTGGGTTCCATGTGGAACCCAGCCACAAATGTTTACATTTGTGACTTATTCTATTGTTAGTAGAAAAAAAAGAAAGCATGCAATTATGTTAGAATTTAACCTTTTAATCAGTATCACAGTTATCACTAATTACGACGGTAATGTTATTTATTTCAGTCCATATCAGAAAAAATATTGAAGCTATTAAAGCTTAATGAGTGATAATGTGGGGTAAGTTATCGCAAGGTGAAGTGACAAGACTAAATACACTAATTATCATCTAATTAAGTAGGGTATCTATTACTTGAACTTGTGTTGTGATACCTACGGGCTATATTTTTTTTAACTTCCTCTAGCCCACCTCATTATGACACCATAGTGGTTGGTCTCGGCGCTGCGGGCGTGACCGCGGCGGCTACGCTGGCCAACGCCGGGCGGCGCGTGCTAGCGATGGAGGCGCAGCCGCGAGTGGGGGGGAGGGTGCATACTGTGCCTTTCGGGGACGGGGTGGTGGAGCTAGGGGCGGAATGGTTAGTGGAACCCTAGAGCACAGATAATATAATAATAATAACCTAGAGCCAATGCCGGGCGGCGCGTGCTAGCGATCGAGGCCCAGTGGGGGAGAGGGAGCATACTGTGGCTTTCGGGGAGAGGGTGCATACTGTGCCTTTCGGGGACGGGGTGGTGGAGCTAGGGGCGGAATGGTAAGTGGAACCCCAGAGCACAGATAATATAATAACCTAGAGTCGAAGTCGGGCGGCGCATGCTAGCGATCGAGGCCTAGTGGGGGAGAGGCTGCATACTGTTGCTTTCGAGAACGGCATGGTGGAGCTAAGGGCGGAATGGTAAGTGGAACGCTAAAGCACAGATAATATAATAACCTAGAGCCAACGCCGGGCGGCGCGTGCTAGCTATCGAGGCCCAGTGGGGGAGAGGGAGCATACTGTGGCTTTCGGGAACGGGGTGGTGGAGCTAGGGGCGGAATGGTAAGTGGAACACTAAAGCACAGATAATATAATAACCTAGAGCCAACGCCGGGCGGCGCGTGCTAGCGATCGAGGCCCAGTGGGGGAGAGGGAGCATACTGTGGCTTTCGGGAACGGGGTGGTGGAGCTAGGGGCGGAATGGTAAGTGGAACCCCAGAGCACAGATAATATAATAACCTAGAGTCGACGTCGGGCGGCGCGTGCTAGCGATCGAGGCCCAGTGGGGGAGAGGGAGCATACTGTGGCTTTCGGGAACGGGGTGGTGGAGCTAGGGGCGGAATGGTAAGTGGAACCCTAAGAGCACAGATTCTCTTATATACATACATTCCACGACTCTTCACTTTCCGAACAGACTCTACCAGATACAAAATAATTATTTACAGTATTACAGTAGTACAATATCTGGGAGACCGGGCTTTGCTCGAAAAACATATAAAAACTCAAAAATGCTTGTTTTCCCAGAGAAATAACTACTACTATACAAGAGCGGAAAGTAGAAAATTCGCAACGAGAGGTGATAAGTCGACATGAGTTCAACAGTACCCGTTCGCTTCAACTTGCCTCCCGGCTCGCTCCCCCCCCCCTCTAAAGCCTTATTCACTCGACCACCAAAGCCTTACAACTACTTTTATTATCACTACTTTTTTTAATAATAAAGTGAGCATTAAAAAATAATGTAAATCTGTGGTAGCTGAGTGTATAAGGCGTAAGGGGTTGATGCGGGGTAGCGGGCCGGGAGGTAACGTCAAACTTTAAGCGAACGGGTACAATACAACTCCCGTTACCCACCAATTCTGTTCCAGGATAGTGGGCACCAAGAACAGCCGGGTCTACGACGTGGCCACGCAGCACAACATCACCATCGTACCCCAAGACCCGACCATGCTCTCGTACCACTCCGACGGCTCGCCGGTAGACTCCCAGCTGGTCGACCAGCTTCTTCTTCAGATCGAAGAGGGGCCTAGTCCAACGGAGGGTCAGGGGAATTTCACCACGAGGAAGTAAGTCTTGAACTATTTCGTCGTTAAACGCTAACGCTTTCTATGTGGAAAACATAGCCACAAGCTGCTTGGCATTTCAATGACAATAGTTATTTGTGTAACAAGAGAGGAAAGTTGGTTTTTCTTGCGAGTGTTTATTTTGCTCGCTTCGCTCGTGATTCAATTATAGAATATTTCGCTTTCTCAGGACTCAAAAACACGAGATGTAAAATAACTTTGCTCTCGTGTTGCACACATAATTTTTCACCTCAGTAGTGAGAACATATTAAAGGTTAAAATGTATTTCGAATTACACAGAATAATACAGACAAAAAAAAAGTATGAAGTGGCAGTTCATGGCCTTCACTAAATTAAAAAGCTACTTTGTTTCACTCCCTGGAGTGAGGAAAGTCGCACTTCCTTCACTCCCTAGAGTGAGGAAAGTCGCACTTTCCTTACTCCAGGGAGAGCCGAAAGTAATCTTGTTCGAGCTGCTGAGGTGAAAATAAGTGTATTTTATCTCTACTTGCGTACTTGCAATTTATTGTTTTTTTGTGTTGGTAAATAAATATCTTTTGAACATAGAGTAACTTATACTAGAGCGGTACTGTCATATTAAATTTTGTAACCCCAGTAAATTCACTGCCATCTGTCGACACACTTTAAAACTAAAAATAAATATTTATAAAAATACGATAAAATGTATTTAAATATGGATAAATGATTTTTTTTATTTGCGTTAATTATTTTTATGATTTTGACCCATGTTCTTTCACTGATATGCGTTAAAATTGTTAAATAACAAACGAAACCGTCAACGCCATCTATACGACAGTAAGCCTAAGCTAGTAGCGCCCTCTGAATGAGAATCAAATTTTCTTGATTTTCGAGGCACGTTTTTTCCTTAGACTATGTCCATCTATTACGGAGTTATATCTATATCTTTGCTTTTGAATGATGATTCTCTCGTACAGGCTGATAGAAAAGGAGTAGGTACTCCTTTATAACTTTGCTTGTGTCCACAGGAGAGATTTGAGCCAATTGAGCCTAATTAATATGACGTATTAAATTTTCAGAATAATGGAAGAAATCACAAAAAGTCATCCCCATTTACTTAAGGACGGAGATTTCACATCTGGATTACTGCAGTTCCTGAACCTGTATGTGAATTACTTGGAGGGTATGTACCTTTCAAAACCTTTAAAAAACCGGACAAGTGCGAGTTGGACTCGCCCTACGAGGGTTCCGTACAATTTTTTTGTAAACTGAAATAAATATCATATACGAAGGAAAAAAAAATGACCAAAGCCTCCAGTGTCCAGAGCTGGAATCGAACCAGCGTACCCCGTTTACCGGACAGGTGCCTGAACCGCTCGGCTATCCGGCCACGGTGGCATGGGTCGAAATTTCCAAGTATATGACAATTCCCGAAGGCTTGTGGCGCCCCCTGACTGGCTTATTTCAGTTTATAGTTTAAATAGTAGTGTGTCTACTTGAAAAACCACAAATTAAAATATTTTCATAGAAAATAATTTAATTTGTTCTTAGAGATTTTTTTTGTATTTGTTATAGCGGCAACAGAAATACATCATCTGTGAAAATTTCAACTGTCTAGCTATCACGGTTCATGAGAGACAGCCTGGTGACTGGTGACAGAAAGACGGACAGTGGAGTCTTAGTAATAGGGTCCCGTTGTTACCCTTTGTGTACGGAACCCTAAAAATCAGACGAAATAATGTAAAAAAAAAGATTAAGAAGATAATTAAACTATCTTTAAATTGATAACCTTTCCCCCACCTCCTATAAACTTACTTATCTATTTATAGGTTCATTTTTTTGTTTGTTTCGTATCTATACAATAATAACATAGATATAAAATATAACTAACAAGTTTGGAACATAATATTGTCTTCGGTTACCGCGATAGTTGACCACAAACGCTGTAAATGGTTCGAAACGTCGGGATGTATTATAAATTCAATATACGCGATATAAGTTTTCATAGTTTTATTTCAAGTTTGGAAAAATTAATTATCAAATATAGTCTTTATTATTTGTACGTCTTTCCCATCACGGAACAATGGTGTTCCGGACATTTGGGAGGCGTGCGCGGAGCCGAAGCCGACACGTACACCGTTTCTGAACTTGCCAAATTTATATTGAGATATCAAGACCATAAGGTCCATAAGTAGATATATACAGGCTTTGTTAGATATTCCTTCTGCCTTTCTAAATTGTCTTATTATACCAAAAAGTATATATTTTTTTTAATAATATTTTTTGAAAAATTGTAACAAGAATCTTTCTGAACGGATACTTAATTGCTTTTTTTAAGTAATTCTCGTTTAAGTTTCCAAAAACAAAAAACGTGCCTCGAAAATCAAGAAAATTTGATTCTCGTTCAGAGGGCGCTACTAGTTTTGGCCTACAGTCGTATAGATGGCGTTGACGGTTTCGTTTGTTATTTAACAATTTTAACGCATATCAGTGAAAGAACATGGGTCAAAATCATAAAAATAATTAATGCAAATAAAAAAAATCATTTATATTTAAATACATTCTATCGTATTTTTATAAATCTTTATTTTTAGTTTTAAAGTGTGTCGACAGATGGCAGTGAATTTACTGGGGTTACAAAATTTACTATGACAGTACCGCTCTAGTATAAGTTACTCTATGGTGCAAACGTAGTTATATTGTCTTGAGTGACCCTGCCTATGAAGCCGATGGTCCTGGGTCCGAGTGTTCTCCATGTATTTAAGTATATATTACATACTCGCGACCCGCCCCGGCTTCGCACGGGTAAACATTAACAAATTATACACCTAAACCTTCCTCAAGGATCACTCTATTAATAGGTGAAAACCGCATGAAAATCCGTTCAGTAGTTTTTAGGGTTCCGTACCCAAAGGGTAAAAACGGGACCCTATTGCTAAGACTCCGCTGTCCGTCTATCTGTCACCAGGCTGTATCTCATGAACCGTGATAGCTAGACAGTTGAAATTTTCATAGATGATGAACCTATTTCTGTTGCCGCAACAAATACTAAAAAGTACGGAACCCTCGGTGGGCGAGTCCGACTCGCACTTGTCCGGTTTTTGAGTTTATCGCAAACATATAAACAGACAGACACGGCGGGGGGACTTTGTTTATTAGATGTAGTGATCAGGGGCGTAGCTAGAGGATATGGCGCCCGGGGCAGTCACCAAATTTGCGCCCCCTGACGACTGACAAAAGTTTCCCCCCCCCCCCCTTGGATGGCGCCCGGGCACTCCCCCCCCCCTGCTCTCCCCCTAGTTACGCCACTGGTAGTGATATACCCACGACACAAGCCTTCTTGAGCTTACTGTGGGACTTAGTCAATATGTGTAAGAATTTCCAATATTTATTTATTATTTATGTTTGACAGGTTCTAGTGACTGGAACGATGTGACTACTGGGGGGGATTACGAAGATTTGGAAGGCCACAGGTCCGTGAGCTGGGCTCGGCATGGTTACAACACCTTCTTCGATATTATGTTGGTAAGTTCACGCTTTAGTCTAACAGGATATAATAGGATAGAGCGGTACTGTCATAGTAAATTTTGTAGCCACAGTAAATTCACTGCCATCTATCGACACACGATTAAAACTAAAAATAAAAATATCAAAAAATGTAGTTATATATGAACAAATGTTTTTTTTTTATTTGCAATATTTGCATTAATAATTTTTATATTACTTTGACCCATGTTCTTTCACTGTAATGCGTTAAAATTGTTAAATATCAAACGAAACCGTCAACGCCATCTATACGAGAGTAGGCCAAAGGTAGTGGCGCCATCTGATCGAGAGTTTAGTTTTTAGTTCCACTAAGGTCTGTTTTTAGGGTTCCGTACCCAAAGAGTAAAAACGGGACCCTATTACTAAGACTCCGCTGTCCGTCTGTCACCAGGCTGTGTCTCATGAACCGTGATAGCTAGACAGTTGAAATTTTCACAGATGATGTATTTCTGTTGCCGCTATAACAACAAATACTAAAAACAGAATAATATAAATAATTAAATGGGGCTCCCATACAATAAACGTGATTTTTTTGCTGTTTTTTTCCGTAATGGTACGGAACCCTTCGTGCGCGAGTCCGACTCGCACTTGGCCGGCTTTTTTATTCAGACTAAAATGACGTTTCATGTGTAAGACATGACATTTCTTAGTACAACATGAAATGTAATTTTATGATAAATTTGTATATATATTTATATTGTTTATTTATGTAGTTTATAAAGGTATTATAGTATATAAATATTACTAGTTTGTATATTGGCGTTAGTATTAGAATTTATATTTAGAAATTATTTTTTTTCGCATCGCACTGCACTGCACCCACCTTAACAATTTCTGTTTGGCCCAGTGGTTGACTGGTAGAGAATGCCTCAAGGCATTAAGTCCGCCTTTTGTACTTGTTCTTGTGCAATAAAGTTTAAAATAAATAAATAATTTTAGTCTACGGAATAAAAAAACAGAGTTTACTTATACTGCGCAAGTGTTATCTGAACACATTTAAAATAACACTTGTACTGTCTGGGCTATCAAAATCGCTGCCTACTTAGCTTGGTATTAACCTGTCCCAATTTCTCGAGTATATTCAATCTTAGAAAGATTAGGCGTATTTGACTAGTTCATCTAATCAAAGATAGATATAACTCCGTAATAGATGTTTGCAGTCTAAGGAAAAAACGTGCCTCGAAAATCAAGAAAATTTGATTCTCGTTCAGAGGGCGCCACTAGTTTTGGCCCACTGTCGTATAGATGGCGTTGACTGTTTCGTTTGTTATTTAACAATTTTAACGCATATCAGTGAAAGAACATGGGTCAAAATCATAAAAATAATTAATGCAAATAAAAAAAATCATTTATCCATATTTAAATACATTTTATCGTATTTTTATAAATCTTCATTTTTAGTTTTAGTGTGTCGACAGATGGTAGTGAATTTACTGTGGTTACAAAATTTACTATGACAGTACCGCTCTAGTATAAGTTACTCTATGCTAGTGCCCAACATAATGCAATATTGATTCCTCTCATCTCCACTCATCTGTGTGTGTAGCGATAAGCAAACCCTGAGAACTATTTATTGTTCATAGTCAGAATTTTATGATGTATTAATCTGTATAATTATTAATTATTATTGTAATCGAAATAACCTCATCAATTTTAATTATGTGCTATTTATTGGGTATCTATATTTTTGACATGTTTAAAATTAATTTTTTCTACTGTTTCAAATTGGTTTCATACTGTGTATCCACTACTGCATGGATACTTCCTTATTAGCAATAAAGATATTGAGTATTATCTCAGTGGAAAGGCAGTCTTAAAGGTTGGTTTAAATTCAGAACAAATACAACGGTGGTCCGGGTCTACCCAACCTGGACATAAAGCTGAACAAGGAGGCGCGGGTCATCAGGGCCCCGCAGCAGCCCAGCGAGCGCGTCACCATTGAGTGTAGCGACGGCAGCTCCTACGAGGCCGATAACGTTATAGTCACCGTGTCCCTCGGGGTGCTCAAGGAAAAGTAAGTGTACTAACTTGACGCTCTAGCTGGATATGTAGCTGAATAAGGTGCGCGTCATCAGGGCCCCGCAGCCCACCGAGCGCGTCACCGTCGAGTGTAGCCACACGGCAACTCCTGCATGGCTGACACTGTTATAGTCACCGTGTCTCTCGGAGTGTTGAAGGACAAGTAAGTGTGCTAACTTGACGCTCTAGCTGGGCATGAAGCTGAATAAGGTGCTGGTTATCAGGGCCCCGCAGCACTCCACCAAGCGCCTCACCGTCGAGTGTAGCCACACGGCAGCTCCTACATGGCTGACACTGTTATAGTCACCGTGTCTCTCGGAGTGTTGAAGGACAAGTAAGTGTGCTAACTTGACGCTCTAGCTGGACATGAAGCTGAATAAGGTGCGCGTCATCAGCGCCCCGCAGCACTTCACCAAGCGCCTCACCGTCGAGTGTAGCCACACGGCAGCTCCTACATGGCTGACACTGTTATAGTCACCGTGTCTCTCGGAGTGTTGAAGGACAAGTAAGTGTGCTAACTTGACGCTCTAGCTGGACATGAAGCTGAATAAGGTGCGCGTCATCAGCGCCCCGCAGCACTTCACCAAGCGCCTCACCGTCGAGTGTAGCCACACGGCAGCTCCTACATGGCTGACACTGTTATAGTCACCGTGTCTCTCGGAGTGTTGAAGGACAAGTAAGTGTGCTAACTTGACGCTCTAGCTGGACATGAAGCTGAATAAGGTGCGCGTCATCAGCGCCCCGCAGCACTTCACCAAGCGCCTCACCGTCGAGTGTAGCCACACGGCAGCTCCTACATGGCTGACACTGTTATAGTCACCGTGTCTCTCGGAGTGCTGAAGGACAAGTAAGTGTGCTAACTTGACGCTCTAGCTGGACATGAAGCTGAATAAGGTACGCGTCATCAGGGCCCCGCAGCCCACCGAGCGCGTCACCGTCGAGTGTAGCCACACGGTAGCTCCTACGTGGCTGACATTGTCACCGCGTCTCTCGGAGTGCTGAAGGGTAAGTAAGGCACTCGTAACAAAACTTCCGTGAGACATAGACATATTAAATATATTAATGACGGGTCACTCACGTGTTTTAAGTCGAAAACGCTCGACATGTTTCACTCCGTACCGAGGAGCGTCATCAGGAGCTTGCGTCGACGGTGACGGTGCCGGTGCGGTGCGGTGGAATGTGCCGGTGGATGAGACGATTAGGATTATTTCTAACCTCGTAAGTCAAACTAGTTTGCCTGCCGTGTACATGGAAGCAATAGAGTTATGTCTGAAGTCGGGATATTTAATGTGGCACGGGGAATATTACCTTCAGGTTGATGGAGTGGCCATGGGCTCACCGATAGCTCCTGTGACCGCCAATATCTTTATGGAATGGTTTGAAGAAAATGCTTTAAATAGCGGGCCTGTTAGACCTAGATATTGGTGGCGGTATGTTGATGACGTCTTCGCTATTGTCTCGAAAAACAGCCTAAGGGATCTCACGGAGCACCTCAATACCAGGCATCACAAGATCCAGTTCACAGTGGAGGAAGAAAACGAAGGAAAGCTGCCGTTTCTGGATGTCTTGGTTATGCGTAAACCTTGTGGGCGGATACAAACCACAGTGTATCGTAAACCAACACATACAGATCGATATCTGAGGGCAGATTCGCACCATCATCCGTGCCACTTATCTTCTGTGCCCAGAACACTGTTTAATCGGGCCTTGAACCTCTGTGATCCACAGTACTTGGACCATGAGCTGGGTCACGTGAGGCGGGTATTGGAATGCAATGGCTATAACTGGAGGCAGAGTTATCGTGTTGCGAACGCATCAGCGCGTCCCCGTTTAACTACGGCAGAGAGATTGCCCCTATACCTACCTTACATTAAGGGCGTGACGGATAAAATCGGACACTTATTACGCCGGAGATACTGCATTAAGACGATTTTCCGTCCTCATATGAAGCTAGGACAGGTGCTGCGTTCGCCAAAGGATAGGGAGCCTTTGAACAGTCCGGGTGTATACATGATTCCTTGCTCCTGTGGGAAAAACTACATAGGAGAGACGGGCCGAAACATTTCCACCAGATTGTCCGAGCACATACGTAGTATGAAGAACAGGGATAGCCGGGGTTCTGCGGTGACGGAACACGTGTTGGATTCGGATTCGACTCACTATATACGTTTCGATAAGGTAACTATGCTGGCGAAAGAAAAGTTTGTGATTCAGCGAAAAGTACGGGAGGCTATCGAAATTGGTCGTCATCCGAATTTTAACCGTGATTGTGGTTGGTCAGTGCCTCCGAGCTGGAAAACTGTTTTGGGTACTACGTCGGTGGACAGTGTGGACGAACCATTAGCGAATGACGTAGTGAGTGTTGTGTGCAACCCATCATTTGACAATAATGCCGTAAACGAGGGTAGTTTCTCGCCCCCCCTGCCGCCACCGGCGCCCGCGCCGAGTCATCGGGCGCGGAGGGCTGCGGCCCGCAGTCTGCGCCGGTCCGTCACCGTCGACGCAAGCTCCTGATGACGCTCCTCGGTACGGAGTGAAACATGTCGAGCGTTTTCGACTTAAAACACGTGAGTGACCCGTCATTAATATATTTAATAAGGCACTCGTCTACAGAATTTCCGTCATCACTGTTTAGTGTTTGAATTTCGTTGCTCTCTGCTTTAGTGGATAGTTTACGAGTTGACCACGGAACTAGCACCGACAATAAACGTGCAGAAAAAAATGCCTAGAACATTTCATAGGAACTTTAGGTAGCTATATGAGCAGTGGCGTAGTGTGAACTAATCTAGCCGTGGGCGAAATCGCATCAGCGAGGCCCTTTTCTTTCACTGAGCCCGAAGGGGCCTCGCGCGAGGCCCCCCATGGGGCGCGAGACCGTGGGCGACGGCCCACTTCACCCACGCTTAGCTACGCCACTGTATATGAGGGTATCTCTTAAGTACGAGTAGCTGTGAGTGAATAATGTGCTTACTTCCGTACTCAATCTGCTTACACAATTAAGTGATAAAAAAACAACTTTCCATTAAATGTGTAAATTAACAAAACAGTTATTTGACAGATATTCTACACTTTTCTCGCCGCCTCTGCCCGAGAACAAACAAACAGCCATTGAGAAAATAAGCATGGGCGTACTGGACAAAATCATGTTACAGTTTAATGAAGTTTGGTGGCCGTTGAATGTAAACAGGTGGGTTGAAAACATACATTATAATATACACGGTGGCTAAAAAATAAGTGCATTCCCGTTGCCGGAGGTTTTGGGATTATACTGTGCAACTTTTACTATGGGACCAACCCTGAAATCGCGAAAAAATTTGGCTGGTGCATACATTTTGGCTGGTCCATTTTCTATGGGAGGGTAAAATTTTTTTTCGCAATTTCGTGGTTGGTCCGATAGTAAAAGTTACAGTATAATCCCAAAACCTTCCTGGGCAAAGGGAATGCACTTATTTTTGGCCATCCTGTACATCTTTTACCAGGACACTTTCTAGTGAAGTCCGGTTTCCGGGTGAAAGAATAAGGCAAGTCCAGGCGGGAACAATTCTCCGCCAATATGATTAAATTGTCTGATGAAATCAGGTGGTGTTGATGCAAATTTGGCTCGCCGATTCCACTTTGTTCGATTGTAAGATTATGACCGATAAAATGGAGGTGCGGACGTAAGAATACCGATTTGTGACGCTAGTATGCGCGTTTGGGAGCATTTGTTTTTTAATGAACCCTGCATGTAATAAATAATATTTGTTTAAATTTGAACTTTAATAGCTGTCAATAGAGTTTAATATCATATCCGCCATATATGGCATTATTAAGCGATAAATGGTTAATATATACATAATATATATTTTATTAATCAAGCAACATGGCTCATAAAAGCAGTTAAACATAAAAATGAAGATTAAAATTAATTAAAAGCGCTTTAATGTCACCATGAAACTAAAATTGTTGATTAAATTGTGTACGTGGGGACTTGGTGTGGGTGGACGCTATATGATATCGAAGCCAATTTCTTTTCGTATCAAATCGATCGATTTGATCATCCCGTCTGGACTGACCTATATTAGCTGACCATTCCATTTTACACAATATTCATCATATATAAATAACTACTTAAAAATTATATCAGACTAGGAAGCATATTTAATTAAATATACACGAACATCGTCATCAACAATACTTGTAAATAAAAAACCGGCCAAGTGCGAGTTGGACTCGCGCACCGAGGGTTCCGTACTTTTTAGTATTTGTTGTTATAGCGTCAACAGAAATACATCATCTGTGAAAATTTCAACTGTCTAGCTGTTCAGATACAGCCTGGTGACAGACGGACAGCGGAGTCTTAGTAATAGGTTCCCGTTTTTACCCTTTGGGTACGGAACCCTAAAAAATACATTTATTTTTATATTTATACTCTCGAAGTGCCAAAAATATGCAAATTGTTTATCATCTGGATCATATCAGCAATTTATTGCCCACTTATCTAGCTTATCTCATTACGCAATTCACACCTATTATATTATTTCCAGGTTTGGATTCATATGGAAGGGAGAGGATAGCAAGAAAGTACCGGTTACAGACCACTGGGTCACCAAGATTATAGGGGCCCACCGGCCCGTGGGGTCCAGTAACGTACTGAATTTATGGACCAGTGGGGACATTGCTAAGGAGGTAGGATAGGAGACCTAACACTACCTTAACCAATGACCTTTCATTAATAATAGACGCGTGACGTTCATAGTTGACAAAACTAAAATGCAGACAATATTTAGTAGATGATTGTGACAACCTTGACACATTGGCGTCAGCCGTACGACTTACTCTATATATGTTCCGGAACCTATATTTGATGGCTCACGATCGAGCGCCGGGTGCCATATCTACCTCCCTTTACTTACATCCATGACCTTTATTAAAAATATATCGCAGGTTTAAATGGAAATCGAACTTTTCTCACCATCGTCCTTAAGTAGCCGGATCGATAGGGTATCCAAACCTTCAAGAAAAGAGCGTACTCCTATTTTAAAGGCCGGCAACGTACTTGTAAAGATATGTAATAAAATATCCTTCGGCAGGTTGAAACGCTTCCAGAAGACCAGGTGAAGACGAAATGCGTAGAACTGCTCCAGAGGTTCATGGGTAACACCCTCAACGTCACTGTACCACAGCCTGCCGCTATCATCAGGTACGTAATATGTGTATGACCCTTTATCTGACGTACTTATCACCGAAAGTTATCCCTTCTCCATAAACATATCTCGCTCTAAGCTTTGAAATAATATTAAAAGTTTTTATTGGATAAAATAATATTATTTAAGTACCGTAAAATTTTGGTTATATCCTCCTAGAGCCATTCATCATTATTTATTTATTACAAAATACAAAAAATCTATTTATTTGCCAAAAAGTCCATTTGTACATATATAAAAGTTACAGTGATCCCCACACTAGGTACAGCCTGTATCGTGGGGACCCAGACTGGACAGTTCCCAAAAACATATGCGGCACGCTATACTCTGATTTGTAATGAAATTCCAAAAAACTAACCTCACTCAGATCCTTTTTCGTAATAATGGAAAATATGTAAAGAAGTAAACTCAAATTTCCCTTTTGCATACTCTAGCATTTAAAATAAATATAGATGTATCCTTTTAGCTTTGTTTAGTTTCTTAACATACGGAAAAGAGAAAAAGTGAGGTTAGATTATTGGAATTTAATTATAAGTCAGAGTTTAGTAATTAGGTTAAGGTTCAAAATAGGACTACACATGACAATGCCAATATTTTTTTTTTTTCAGATCAACCTGGTACACGAACCCATACACCCGCGGCAGCTACACTTACGACAACATCCTGACTCCGCAGTACCCAGACGCGCGCGATTGGCTCGCGAGGCCGCTCGTGGACTCTTCAGGGGCCCCGCGAGTCCTGTTCGCCGGCGAGGCCACAAGTCGACGCCATTTTGGCACTGTGCACGGCGCCAGTGAGACTGGTCACAGGGAGGCCATGCGATTGGTCAATAAGAGCTATAAGAACTAATTCTCATTATAGTTTGAATCTTCTCAAATGATTTTTACGTGGCACGCACTCAGACACAATGGCCACGCGCTCGCGTAAAAGAAACAATGGCTTTTGTTTAACAGATTACGGTCTTTGCCGTAAAAATCATTTGAGAATATTCAAACTATATGACCAGCGGCAAACTATTATCTTTCTGAATTATGTAATATTTGGGATTCAAATAAATAAAATAAATTTTTATGGCATTTTGTATTGTGGATCAAAATATATAGATATGTCTAAAATCTACATTAGATTCTTCCCTAGTCTCGTCCTGCCCAATGTGCTTTTTAGGGTTCCGTACCCAAAGGGTAAAAACGGGGCCCTATTACCAAGACTACTGTCCGTCTGTCTGTCACCAGGCTGTATCTCATGAACCGTGATAGCTAGACAGCTGAAATTTTCACATATGATGTATTTCTGTTGCCGCTATAACAGCAAATACTAAAAAGTACGGAACCCTCGATGGGCGAGTCCGACTCGCACTTGGCCGGTTTTTTTTTGTAGTCTCCGACCGAAACCGGATTTTTGCCGAAACCGAAGGTTCGGATTTGCTCTAGTTTCGACCGAAGCGTAATTTTTATGCCGAAATCGAACACACTACTTTTACTAGTCGTATGTTCGTATGAATTCTCAAATTCACATCGTTTGCTTGCTTGTGCTATACCCGTTTCCCGACTGTATACTTAACCCTTAAATGCATATTGTTGCCAAATGTATACAAACCGTATACATCCATATGCTTCCTAGATCCTACATCCAAATAATTAATTAAAAACATTTTTTCCAACCAAAAATAAAAAAAACATGCATTTAAGGGTTAAAATTTAAGTGCCCCTACAAAATCATCTTGCTTGCTTCAGGAAAAATGTATACAAATAAAACAAGTAAATAATCAGCCCTTAATTGTTTATTACTTAATTACTCAGTGACGTCACACATATGGTCTAAACACCGCATATCAACGTCTTGCAAAAACTTAAGAAATGCCCCTTGTCTATGTAGGAGTAGGAGGGCCTACTGCGAAGTTTCGTTATCTGCCTCTATCACTCTTGCCTTGCATATTCGAGCGATAAAGAGGCAAATAGACGAATGAACAAAAGAAATAATCCGCGATAGGCTCTCAAATACGTATAGTGTGGAAAGAATGAATGGGCCCTGGGGGGCAAGTACATCAAAACCTTAAGTTACCTCATTTTGCTTAAAAAAAAAGGAAACATTCTTTTATTTTTGAAAATAAACGAAACTGCATTCAAAGGTTTTTCATATTTTTTTTCAATTTTTCGTCTAAAAATATTATTGAATACTAAATATTCGATTTTATATCGATTATTTCGAGTGTAAGGCCTAATGTTTCTAGGAGAAATGTTATCATGAACATTAACTGTATTGTATCGAATAGTAAAATAAAATAGCGAGTGTTTATCTTTTTAATTTTTGGTCTCTATTGCCGGGTGAAACAAGCTAATTAAAAAAAATCTTTGAATGCCGTTTTGTTTCTTTTTAAAAATAAAAGAATGTTTCCTTTAAGCAAACTAAGGCACTTTCCCTCCAGGGCCCATTAATTTTTTCCACACTGTATACAGGATGGCTAAAAAATAAGTGCATTCCCGTTCCCATGGAGGTTTTGGGATTATACTGAGCAACTTTTACAACGGGACCAACCACGAAATCGCGAAAAAAAAAATACCCTCCCATGCAAAATGGACCAGCCAAAATATATGAAACAGCCAATTTTTTTTCGCGATTTCGTGGTTGGTCCCATAGTAAAAGTTGCTCAGTATAATCCCTAAACCTCCCTGGCAAAGGGAATGCACTTATTTTTTAGCCACCGTGTATATGAATTTGTTCCTAGGTAACCCAGACCTTTCTTACATAAGCTATGCGCTTTTATGGGCAAGCCGGTTGGAAACGAGTTTACAAACTCCTTAACATATTAGACACGAGGCAATTTTTAAGTTATCACCATTATAACTTTACAGACATCATTAAAAATAATCCATTTTGAATACAATAAGGTATTCGTCGCAAATAAAATTCATCTATTTGAATATTAGTAATATTACTTAGTTTACTTCCGCCGGATTTGACCGCGAGGGTTAACCGACTGCGGAGCCAAAAGGAGGGTTATTTGAGCGTCTATTCCTAACCACTTTTAAAGACACTATTTTGTAGATTTAGCTAGTTTCCGATTGTTTACTAGAAATCAAAGATAGATATAACTCCGTAATAGATGGATACAGTCTAAGGAAAAAACGTGCCTCGAAAATCCACGAAAATTTTATTCTCGATCAGATGGCGCCACTAGTTTTGGCCTACTCTCATATAGAGGGCGTTGACAGTTTCGTTTGTTATTTATAATTTTAAGGCATATCAGTGAAAGAAAATGGGTCAAAATCATATAAAAATAATTAATGCAAATAAAAAAAATCATTTATCCATATTTAAATACATTTTAACGTATTTTTATAAATATTCATTTTTTAGTTTTAAAGTATGTCGATAGATGGCAGTGAATTTACAGTGATTACAAAATTTACTATGACAGTACCGCTCTATCTTATTATATCCTCTTTGCTAGAAATGTAAAACCTTTACCAAATAAACGGAAATAACAAAAAATGTGTCGTCTTCAAGCAAAAGGTACCACATTGTCGCTTACCATAAGGACGCTCTGGCATGTTATTGGTATAAAGATACAAGCAAATTTCGTCCTTATGGTAAGCTATAATGTGGTGGTGTGGTGTGTGGTGGTGTGGTGGTAACATGGTGCGTGATCATATATTCCTGGTCAGGCTTTAATAACCAGAGAGGAAAATGAGGACTACGTTTACTTAAAAACGTCACAAATCTTCAAAATAGTGTCCAAGAAAATGTAGCAAAACACGCACGCTACTTAAAATACGACTTTATTGGGTATTTCCATTTTTTTTATAAAAACTTTTCTCAGAACTTACGAGCACTAGTTTTGGATTTCCTAATCGTTAGCACTTTCAAACAATAAAGTGCTCGAAATTATACTTTACAATATGGACTAAGTATATTTCTATTTCCCTATTATCGAATCTTAAATCGAAATGACGTGACTCTGATTATTCACATCTGTAATTCCGATACTGTTTAGGGTTCCGTACCCAAAGGGTAAAAACGGGACCCCATTACTAAGACTCCTCTGTCCGTCTGTCTGTCATCAGGCTGTATCTCATGAACCGTGATAGCTAAGACAGTTGAAATTTTCACAGATGATGTATTTCTGTTGCCGCTATAACAACAAATACTAAAAAAGTACGGAACCCTCGGTGCGCGAGTCCGACTCGCACTTGGCCGGTTTTTTTTATTTACTTAGCGTTAAAACGAAAGTGGAGGACCACCCCGATACCGCCTCTTCATAAAAACGTAATCTTCATTTCATTTTCCTCTCTGGATATTAAGTTATTTGTATCTCCTTCGATATCACGGGCCTATAAATCCCGGTCTTTTGATAGGCTTGCGTGGGGATATAGATCCAACACGTAGAGGCCCCTTGGAGAGCTTTAATGTCATGTAGAACGCCTGCTGGAACCCGTTCACAGGCGCAACAATAGACACCCATGAACCGGTCGCAGCAGGCATTGGGACTATTGCAGAAAGTGAACAGTATACCGGTCTATGGATTGAAGTTTGGGTGGACAATGAGACTGGGCTATTGTAAAGAACTCCGGACACCTGCCATAACAATGTTAAAACACTGTTATGGCAGGTGGACGTTAAGTTATTATTATTAACAAAATTGAAAATATTTAGACAAAATTTGATGTATGTCAACCACAAGCTATGCCCCTTCGTTGGATTTTTTCGAATTTTTAATTATTATAAAACTTAGGAGCATTTAAAAATTTGTATTGAATTTGTTTTTTGCTCCTAACTCTTATAATAATCTTAAAATCGAAAAAAACCAAACGAAGAGGCGTAGTTAAGGTTCAACATACATCAAATTTCAATTTCAGTAAAATCAATAATTTCAATAATTGTGTAAAAATACTTTCTATAATGTTAAAGCCTGACCAGTAATATATGATCATTGTCAAGGGGGCGCTGTTCATTCTCATGATGTTTTCATGTATAGGGTAATAGTTCATATAGTATGTAAAAATTAGTTCCAGTGAAATTCCGCAACATGGTGCGTGATCATATATTCCTGGTCAGGCTTTAATAACCAGAGAGGAAAATGAGGACTACGTTTACTATTCTCCTTGTCCCCAATTCTAAGACACCCAAAAAAAGTGAGTTTTGAGAGAAAAACTATACAAAAAAATGTGTAAATAGCCCGACTGTTTAATAGTTGTAATCGTCCCCGTTGGCCTCCTCCGGGTTGTATTTGTTTTCGTCCTCGTCGGCTGGCTCCTGTTTGATCTGAACGTCCATGGCTGGCAACGTGAATTCGGGATAATCTGAAAATAAAAAATACGTCTATGAGATTCCCGCAAGTTAGCGACTGACTAAGTCCTCCAAGACCATGCAGGTTCTGGGCCCCAAAGTTTTTAACAAATTGCCAAAAGTCATCACCAAGATAGAATCGTCCAACTCATTTGCGCGTGAATTAAAGAAATGGCTCCTCTCCCATGCCTTTTACAGTCTGAATGACTTCTACAATATATTAATTGACATCCAAAAAATAATTTAATGTAACAATACGCTCCTGGCATCAACGCCCGAGTGCGACCTATTTGCGTGGCGATGGACGGCAGTGTATAATGAATGCCTGAGATTCTGTGAGGCGATGGATGCTAGGTGCTCAACTGTTCCAATATAATTTGTCTGTCTGTCTATACTAATGTAATGTGCTATTATTGTTGTTATAATTGTTGCTGTTTTATGTATTATTATTGCTGTTAGTTTTAAGTTTCGTGACGCATTGGTTCAACTATAATGTCATGTTAACATTCTTATCAACAAAATAAAATAAAATACTAAATAATATGATAAAGCTCACAATTGTAAAATTAATTGACATATTTGTACCTACACTACTCAAAACTGTAAAATAATGTAATCTGTCTCATGTAATTACATTTTTGACGTGTAATCCATACTAATATTATAAATGCGAAAGTCTGTCTGTCTGTCTGTGTGTTACCTCTTCACGCTTAAACCGCTGAACCGATTTAGTTGAAATTTGGTATACAGATAGTTTGAGTCCCGGGGAAGGACATAGGATACTTTTTATCCCAGAACTCGCCCCTCAAGGGGGTGAAAAGGGGGGTGGAAACTTGTATGGGGAATCAATAACCGCTGAACCGATTTAGATGAAACTTGGTATGGGGATAGTTTGAGCTGTGGGAAAGGATATAGAATATTTTATCCCGGAAATCATCCCTTAAGGGTGTAAAAAATGGGGTGGAAATGTATAGTGTGGACCAATTTGGGGGTGAAAAAAGGATGTATTAAAAAGCAGATTTGTTTAAGAATTAAGGTACCCAAATTACTAATTCCACGCAGACGAAGTCGCGGGCAAAAGCTAGTATGTAATAATATTATTAATAAATGAGTATGATTACAAACCAAATGATTCGGGGGATTTTTACACGAAAGTGGTCCGATAAGTCACTAAATAGTACAAAATATAAAACAAGGTCGCTTCCTGCTGTCTGTCTGTCCCTATGTATGCTTAGATCTTTAAAACTACGCAACGGATTTTGATGCAGTTTTTTTAATAGTTATTCAAGAGGAAGGTTTATATGTATAATACATCAGCATTGCACCTGTGCCGCTTGGCCGCGGGGCGGGTCGCTAGTAAATAAGTAAATAACTAAAGATTAACCGAGACTTCTATACAGTGTTTTTATTTTTGCAACTCTTAGCCATACTGAGTAACTTTACCCAACCAACATCGAAATCACGAAAAATTTGGCTGTTTCATACATTTTGGTAGATCAGGCGGCCTAGCCGTGACAATCGCTATCGCTTCGCCATCAAATCACTTTGTGTCTAACACTCTTCCATATTAGTGTGACAGTGACAGTTGCGTTTCGTTCGCTACTCGCTACGGAGTGTTAGCGATTGGCATGTTGTCTACGGGGCCTGGTCGACGTTTTCTACGGGAGAGCCAACATTTTTTTCGCAGTATAACATATACCGGATGGAAGCTGGACAGTCCTTAGGAACCATGAGATTGAAGACCTAGTGGCTGAACCTAACATCATGGGAGAGACTAAAGCTCACAGACTCCGTTGGTTGCGCCATCTTAAGAGAATGGATGAGGATCGGAACGTGAAAAGAGCATACCTGGGCCGCCCAGCAAGAAGACGTCCTATCGGACGCCCCAGGTATCGCTGGTGCGACATGGTGGAGGCGGATCTGCGCGAACTTCGAGTCACCAATTGGCGAGAGGTCGCACAGGATCGAGAAAAGTGGCGCTGTCTTGTGTCGGAGGCATGGACCTAGCATTATATAGACCAGCTATACGCGTGCGCCCGTAAGGGATAGACATAGATGACGTCATAAACGTGGGGATACCATATTGGTAAAAATTACCCCAATATTTGATATCACGTTGGGGCGATTACCCTGGAGGCAAAGTTAGCTTGTTTGACGGTATTAAAAAATTGTTAAATAAAATGTCAATGGGCCGTTCTTTTTAGGCATATAAACAATGAAATACCTCCTATAATTCGCGCAGGTGGTACAAAACTAAACATGTTTAGTAAATAAAACGTAAAATAAAATGTATTATGGGTTTTAATTTAAAGAAATCACAAATCGCAATCACACCAATTAATGTACACCACATTTAATCTTCACAACATTTGTTTATTTATTTTTTGGAATTAGAAGTACGAAAAAACTTCGAGGTCAAAATTACCCATAAAATTATGATATTTTCATCTGGTATCCCTAACATGATTGTTATGCAGCTAAATTAAGAAGAAGTTTAAAAATGGCTGACCTCAGACTCCTACCTACCTACGTAATTTGGGCGGATAATTTTACAAATAATGTTTTGTTAATTTGCGTAAATAATTGTGATATTTTAATTGAAATCGTTTGATTCTACATTGCTTTGAGTGTAACGTAATTTTACGATGTTATTCTCACATATTGCGTTAAGGGGAAGGTGTAAAATACCGTACTTACGTGTGAAAGGTTATGATCTCATATTTTTGCTCAGAGCGGCTATTACAGCCGATTACAGAACAATTCACCATTATTTTATCAAAGTTCAAGCATTCAAAACGCAAACCATCACTATATTTCATAAGAGAAAGCACAATTTCATACAAAACAACGATAATTAAACAAGCAACGAACAAACATGACATGTCACGTACTTATTTGTTTGCCACAACCTCGGTTGTGGCAGCGGTGGAAAAGTGAAACTATGACAAGGACAAACAATAACAGCGCTTTCTCTGCTACTCCTACTGAAAGATACATAAGACTATCCCGTTCGGTCATTTTCCCCCACTCCTCATGACCGATCCAGTTATACTAGATTCATGGTCGGAGGCCAACTCATTTTGGGTCGCTGAGCCAACAGAGTAAGTAAGTATATAACATATACAGTATACAGTAAATGTACTCACCGGTATGCGGTTCCTGTTTGACCTTGATTTCGTCGACCCGCAGCTTGGGCTCCTTGCGATCGCGGTCCTGAAATAAATTAATACATTAATAAATTATATGGAGATGACACCTGTCACCCTACCCATAGAGTATGAAAAATATTATAAGGCGTCAAAATGTCTTAATACGGTACTGTGTCCGGCCTGTGACATTACCTTATCCTTATCCCTGCGCTGTCGATTGTGGTCTCGGTCTCGCTGCTTCTCCTTGTCCTGGTCGCGCCGGCGGGAGTGACAGAGACAGACTGTAGTGTTACCTTGTCCTTATCCCTGCGCGGCCACTTGCGGTCTCGGTCGCGGTCGCGGTGCTTCTCCTTGTCCTTGTCGCGCCGGCGGGAGTGACAGAGACAGACTGTAGTGTTACCTTGTCCTTATCCCTGCGCGGCCGCTTGCGGTCTCGGTCGCGGTCGCGGTCGCGGTCTGCGCGCGCGTCGCGGTCGCGGTGCTTCTCCTTGTCCTTGTCGCGCCGGCGGGAGTGACAGAGACAGACTGTAGTGTTACCTTGTCCTTATCCCTGCGCGGCCGCTTGCGGTCTCGGTCGCGGTCGCGGTCTGCGCGCGCGTCGCGGTCGCGGTGCTTCTCCTTGTCCTTGTCGCGCCGGCGGGAGTGACAGAGACAGACTGTAGTGTTACCTTGTCCTTATCCCTGCGCGGCCGCTTGCGGTCTCGGTCGCGGTGCTTCTCCTTGTCCTTGTCGCGCCGGCGGGAGTGACAGAGACAGACTGTAGTGTTACCTTGTCCTTATCCCTGCGCGGCCGCTTGCGGTCTCGGTGCTTCTCCTTGTCCTTGTCGCGCCGGCGGGAGTGACAGAGACAGACTGTAGTGTTACCTTGTCCTTATCCCTGCGCGGCCGCTTGCGGTCTCGGTCGCGGTGCTTCTCCTTGTCCTTGTCGCGCCGGCGGGAGTGACAGAGACAGACTGTAGTGTTACCTTGTCCTTATCCCTGCGCGGCCGCTTGCGGTCTCGGTCGCGGTCGCGGTCTGCGCGCGCGTCGCGGTCGCGGTGCTTCTCCTTGTCCTTGTCGCGCCGGCGAGAGCGGGAGCGAGAGCGGCGCCGGCGGCGGCTGTGTGACGACATCGGTTATGTTACATGTTACACAAAATGAAAAGTTCCGAAACATGAGGGCTACACTAAATTTGGATTTTTATAAAAACTAAATTTACCTAATACCAACCAAACTAACTAATAGAACTGTCACTTTGGTATCTTTAACTTCTAGGCACCCAGAGGTCAATAAAAAGGTCTCCCGTTCCAAATTCACTTACAATGAAAAATGTATATCATCCTTACAATTTCAAGAGAACTTCGTTAGCACTTGTCTTGTTTCAGTATCAATATTGATACTTCACGAATCTAAAGGCCAGAGCAGACCTGCTGCGTGTGCCGTGCGCTAAAATGTTGGAGCCGTGCACGCACGTCGCACACGTCACGCAAGCTGTGTGCCGTCTCTCATAAGGATCTGTATATTACAAAGCGCACGCGTTCGGTTGACATGATAAAAAGATGGTTAGGTACTTCTCAGCCGGCTCTTCGTCCCTCGGTCTGTCTCGTTCCTTCTCGCGGCGGCGAGAGCGGGACGTGCTGCGCCGGCGCGGTGAACGCGAGCGGCTGCGCCGGCGCCCACCACCTGGATACAAGCAATAGCATTCATTTTTCAATAGCATCAATTTGATGATTTGTTTTAGTTTTAGTCTTTGTTTTAGTTTTAGTCTTAAGTTTAGTTCGTTCTGGTGTTGGTTTTTTCTGTAACTTTCGTTATAAATATATTTAAAAAAGGCGGTTATTAATATTTTGTTTGTCTTAATTTTCTGTTTAATAATGTTTGTATTTTTATGTCAATGTAAATTTTATTTGTGTGTCGTTGGCGTACGTGTCGCCATTATTTTTTAGATTAAGCCAGGTCCCCACAGAAAACCAGCGCCACGGTTTGCCGCGGCACTATGCTGAGTGGGGATCCTTTTTGGCGTCCAAATGTTTTTTTGTCTGCATGCTTTTCTTTTTTTTATGTACTATGTTGTGGCGTCAAATAAATGTATTTTCTTTCTTCTTTCTTTCTTCTTTCATGGAAATCGTTTTCAGTTTTCAACACGAAACATTCATTGTTTTATTTTTATTTATTTTATTTATGGGTGAAAAGATACGGCTACCGTGTCTCAACACGCAAACGGAACATCAGCTGACGTTCTTCATTATACATTCCCCTTAATCAGGTAGTTATCGCCCGAAAAATCTTGGTTATGACCGAATTGTTGCTCACTTGCGCGTCGAATATGATTAAGGAAAAGGTATAATGAAGCCTCGTGAACGTTAGCGTCCATACAAGTATAACGTCAAACCAGTATATGTTATGTACAATCTGTTTAAGCTAACTTATATAAATATCTTCATAGAAATTTGACATGAATGATGACATCGCTACACTTTGTTAATGCAAATGCCATGGAGACTTAGCTTGTTCCGACTCTAGTATATGTACTTACGCGGCTCGTCCCTCTCTCTCTGCTCGCGGCTGTAGCGTTCTCTTTCACGCTCGTTGTCCTCGCGGCCCGAGTGCTTGATGTTCACGTCGGCACCACCTCGCCGGGTTCCGCCCAGTCCGCCACCTGAGAAACAAAAAACCAGGTAAGTTAGAAAATTACCCTTTGACCGCCTAAGACGTCTAATGAGGCGCGCGGCTACAGACCAATACCAACTTTCGTGCATTCTGATAACGATCACTATGACGCGCCGCGCAAGATAACCGTAGCGTTAAAAGGGTAAGACCGCCCACTTATTATATTCTAGTGGTAAGGCGTCCATGGAATGAGGGCTATCGTTTTTTTGCTCACCAGTTGGCGCCTCTGTTGATGGTGGTCCAAAAGACTAAAGAACAGCTATCAGTCATTGAAGTGACAAGTGACATTTCGAACTTTGCAAAGACCACCATCTACACTAGCGCCCCTAGCGGCGAATTCATACGCGTTAGCCCTCATTCGAATCCTGCCGGTTTAGGGCTACCCCACACCAGCGTCTCCCGAGCCACTGCGTCTAGTCAACTCTATGGCTGCTGCTTGACGCAACGTTGGCGCAACTGCGCAGCGACACCATTATCCATAGCGCTGACTAGACGTCGGCGCTCAAAAGACACCAGTGTGGGGTCTCTGGGGGCTTAATAGTAAGCAACTTAGCTCTGGGTTTCCGATGGGATTCAATAACAACTTGAGCAATTGAATGTCAACATTAGACAAGAACTTCTAAGAATTTTCCTATTTCCTTTAACGCCATCACTTCACAAGGCGACCCTGCCGCGTGGCCCTGAACCACAGGGTTGAGTATATTCTAAATATGAGCATGAACTTGAAACCATGGGTATGTTGGTGGCCGCTTGTTATTAGGTGGGCACAGGGCTGTACTCTTATTTGACACCGAAATTGTTGAAAACTGACGAGCCTCCTTGGCAGCCAGCCAGCCCTTGACTATGGTGCTACATGTAGTAGTGATAACTCACCGAGCCTCCTCGGCAGCCAGCCCTTGACTCTGGTGCTACATGTAGTAGTGGTAATTCACCGAGCCTCCTCGGCAGCCAGCCCTTGACTATGGTGCTACATGTAGTAGTGATAACTCATCGAGCCTCCTCGGCAGCCAGCCCTTGACTATGGTGCTACATGTAGTAGTGGTAACTCACCGAGCCTCCTCGGCAGCCAGCCCTTGACTCTGGTGCTACATGTAGTAGTGGTAATTCACCGAGCCTCCTCGGCAGCCAGCCCTTGACTATGGTGCTACATGTAGCAGTGATAACTCACCGAGCCTCCTCGGCAGCCAGCCCTTGACTATGGTGCTACATGTAGTAGTGATAACTCATCGAGCCTCCTCGGCAGCCAGCCCTTGACTATGGTGCTACATGTAGTAGTGGTAACTCACCGAGCCTCCTCGGCAGCCAGCCCTTGACTCTGGTGCTACATGTAGTAGTGGTAATTCACCGAGCCTCCTCGGCAGCCAGCCCTTGACTATGGTGCTACATGTAGTAGTGATAACTCATCGAGCCTCCTTGGCAGCCAGCCCTTGACTCTGGTGCTACATGTAGTTGTGGTAACTCACCGAGCCTCCTCGGCAGCCAGCCCTTGACGGTCCGCGCTCGCTCCACGTCGACCAGCACCCGTTTGCCGTCGATCTTCTTGCCGTCCGC
Source organism: Cydia strobilella (assembly GCF_947568885.1). NCBI lineage: Eukaryota > Metazoa > Arthropoda > Insecta > Lepidoptera > Tortricidae > Cydia > Cydia strobilella. The sequence goes on along the minus strand of NC_086066.1, from coordinate 6,242,612 downwards.
GTGTTTGTACGCCGCTGTGGGTGTTATTAGTCGGGTTAGACGGGCCTTTGAAGACTGATCGTGACGGCCCAACGGTATTTGACCTTGTCCGAATTTCAAGAGCATAAAGGAATACTAATAACGCTTACCATGAGGCATATCGTACATTGACCCTGTACGGAATTCCTCGTGGTAAGCGTCCTTTCTTTCATCATCCTGCAAAAAGAGATGAGTGGCGTAATTCAAGGTCATGTTTTACCTATCCTCGGAACGTCCAGTTCTAATGTAAGTTCCTTGCCACAGTATGTCGCCGCCACCTATACGTTTTGCGTTACTTTAAACGTCTTAATACTAACTTGTCTTGCTTTTTCCCATATCGTCGTGAGGCTTTTTTAGAATCCGCAGAATTTAAAACACACGTGGAACCATGAGAATCACAAACCTTAAAATATGGGCTGAAATAGTTTTATTTTTTTATTTTTCACATCTTAGTGCCACCCACCACACCAAAAAGTGTCCAAAATACAACTTATATGTGGGTTGTCAGTCAGTTAGTAGTTTAGAATTTAGATAGACAAGGTCAAATTAACCATACTGGTGTTGGAAAAACGATGTTTTCATACAAATAATGTATGAAAGTTAACGTCTAGCCGTCACAAATCAGTCATAAAATAGTGTTATTATTTACGTGGACTGTAATTCGTACAAAAGATAATAGTTATTATAATTTTGAATATATTGAATTTGTGTGAAGAAGAACAGTCCATGTAACATTGTATTTTCACTGCTACTGTAGATTTTTCAGTAATTTTGAAAAGAAATTCACTGTGAAAATAATAACACTTAAAACAATAACAACAGTCAGTTTACCTTTCAGTTGAATATAATAAATCATTACTTTCAACACAAGTTGAAAATAATATTAAATATTAAAGTAAGAAATAATGACATCAATTTAATTACAATTGAGAATAATGATAGTAATAACTCAATCATATTTCAAAACAATATCACATACTATTAAAGTTGAAAATAATGATCATTACTTTCAACTTTAATGACATTACCTGTAAACATAGACATAAATAGAAATCATACCTACTGTCGTACCTACCATGACCAAGCCGAGAGACGCCAGAACGAAATCGTCAATTAAAAAAAGTACAAATTGTTTTATACCCACCATCCGTTTGAAACTTACCGGATTTTTACGTTTTACCATTTTATCCAAACCCCGAGGCATGAGCGACCGCAACTCCCGATAAGAAATGAGGTTTATGTTACATCATTTGTATTGTACACACATTTTTAATCTTGAATCTGATTTAATATCAGATTTTTTATTTGTTTTGGCTTTCAATAGGCACATTATCTCTTGACGTGAGTCCACCATCTAGTGACTCTGCTTTAGGGGCACACATTTATTACGTATCTTGTTCGTGTACACAATCGATTGAACCTATGGAATAATTTATGATATTTTGACAAGCTTTCAAAAATCACAATCACTTTTTTAGTATAGTTGTATCATCTTGGTCAAAAAAAATGTAAATATCGTGATTATTACAATACTAGAAAAGGTGCCAAATTCTGAATTTCTCTATTATATAATATTGTCTTCGGTTACCGCGATAGTTACTCATAAAATAAAACTATGAAAACGGATTAAATCGCGTATATTGAATTTATAATACACCCGTAGTTTTTCCTCAGTCACCCGTTGACCACGAAAGCTGCAAAGGGTTCGAAACGTCGGGATGTATTATAAATTCAATATACGCGAATTACGCGATACAATCCGTTTTCATAGTTTTATTCCTCTATTATAATTAATTTTGTTTACTATTAATTATTAACTACTTTTACTATTACATTATTATAATTAGGGCTGACGATATTGGTATGTTTTGGCTTTTTCTTTGCATTTGCATTTTGAAATAACGGTGGATCAAGAACACGACAAGTTTTGTTATTGTTTTAGACTATGGTTCATATTATTTAAAAATACCTAAATACCTCAGATTCCTAATTCGTCGAAAATCGCGGCGCCCGCTCACGCCCCGAGCCGCAACTTACGCTTTTCTCAACTTACACTTTTACTTACTCTTTTAACTTTTAGCGACGCGAAGATACCTTTACCTGGTGCTCTATAGAGCCAATTAATGCTTGCTTACACCCCAACTATTAGGCAAGAGAGAGTATGCAGTGAAAATATGTTTGACAAATAATTTTTAATTATAAATTTTACTTGAAATATCATTATTTGGTCATTTATGTTGATAATATTCATTATTTTTGGAATAATACGTAGTTCAATAATTCAAATACTGAATTAATGACTGCGCACAATCAGGAATTACATTTTTATTTTGATTTAGCTCTTTACACAGCTGTACCTACAGTTTTATATTTAGTTTCTTGCCTCTTAAAAGGTAATGGCTATCTTGTTTCCTAAACAGTAAAGATTTAACACGTCAATACAATTTGGTATTTTGTTGATAAGGAAAATACATATGAACGTCAAGCCCAATAAGCTATAAAATAATATAATAAGTGCAAAATTAAATAAGGTGTTTCAATGTTTCTACTTGTTTTTGTGTCATTTTAATATTCAATTTCAAATGAAAAAACTTAATATCTCTCTGCCTAAACAGTTTGAATATAAGTAGCTTTATCAACGAATTCGGTCTACTATAATTAATAAGGTTTGGTTGGGTTTTTAATAAATATTTGTATGTTGGCATCTTACCACATACAAACCTATTATATGGCCGGTTACTCGAGTGGGGTCTTAACGGCTGGGTCTGTGATATAAAATAGAAAATGCCTTGTTAATCATGTACTCAATTGTCTAGGTTCCGTGGGGACCTTTCTGCGGGGGTCTTTAAAAATATATTTCATATCATTTCACTAACAATGAGATAAAAAAAGAAAGCACACATTTGTATTTTAAGCATTTGAGCCCACAAACTCAAGAAGATATAATCTGAAATAAGAGCGTAACATTAGTTGATTCGTTTTCGTAAAATTATAAACGTTAAATTGTGTAGTTGCCTTTGTTTTACAAATGCAGAACTTAATAAAAAGAGTAAATTATCAACAAAACAAGTTGTTATTGGTATAATTGGTTTTAATAAATGTATTTTCTTTCTTTCTTCTTTCTTTCAATTGTATTCATAACCAATTTTCTGGAACATCCTACATCCTAAAGTTCCTTTAAACACATAGTCTGCTGACAAAGTAACATTTTGTATATTTGCGGACTAAACAAATAATTATGATTCATAAATAATGAAAAACGATGTACTATACAATCAAGTAGATATAGTACATTATATTAGTAGCATTGGATATATTTACAAAAGGATTAAACCATGATATTCTCTTCATTAATAAATGTTAAGCTGTGTCTCATAGATTTTTATTTTTTAACATATCTTTGGAAATCACCCCGCATAAAGGTCGATAACTCTCCAAATCATTATTTTCACAAAATAATGACACTCTTTAATGAAGAGTTTAGATCATATTCATAAATGTGTCATCATTATACTTTACTTAATAACCGCCTATAACGAAGGGAGTAATAATGTAATAATGATAAACTATGATATCATTAAGGGAAAAATAATGATAAATAAATACATAGATAATACGTCGATATTTCAATAAGGTACCCGAAAGTAAAGAAAAATGCAAAAAAAATGTCATACACATGTATGAACATGACATATGTTAATACGAGTCAGGAATATGTATGGTTCGTGACTTTGAATTATATTTTTCAGACATATAATTAATAATATAATATGCTTCATGACAGTTCTTACTATGTACACCCACTGCTCGGTACAGGAAGTATTTTATCTTACAGAAAAAGTTCGTTAATTATTTGTTGTCTAAATCTTATCAGAGAACTCCTCATTTTTAATTCTGCTCTACCTCTATTATTTTATAGGAAAGGTTAGCTAAAGGGGCCCACTGACTATCAGTCCTTATCAAATTCTAACTAACAGGCGGATATCGTCCAGTGGACTGATAGTCAGTGGGCCCCGTAAGATCTCTCAAGATTTACTATGTTGATGGCTTGCTGCAATTGTCCCTTATATGACTACACTTGCTCAATTTTCATGTTCATTACTAAAAACCCAAGTTTAACCGAGCATTACTACTACTCCTACTAGACAGTGTGTAAATCACTGAACGAGTAGCGTTGAAAATTACGGGAAAATTTCAAAACGGCTCGTTTTTTTCAAGTTTCTTACGAAAAAAACAATGCAAATTTCAGTTACAACTTACAATACTTCCGAAAAAAAGAATAAAGCTGAATAAACCAAGTTTTTTTCAAAACTTCTGTATTTTTCAATATTCTTAATTAGGAATTTAAACAGGTAGGTTAAGGTTGCATGTCTAATGTGTTTCTTTATGGGCTTGACACTGTCATCACTCATCAGTGGCATTGTGTGTGACATATTTAATTTTTCTGAATAGAACTGGAAAAAACCGAAAAGACCGAAATTTTGTAAAATTGTCATCCTATGCACGAGGCCATGCGCTTGGTGAGGAATAGAAGTCTATGGAGGAACCTGGTCTTCAACAGAAGAAATGATGTCAAGATCCTCAGCATTGAGGGAATGACTGAAGAGAACCGAGCAGTGTGATTTTATCCGTCACGAACCATACACCCTGTATACATGCGCGCGCGCACAGTACTCACAGTGCATGTCGCGTTCGTGCTCGTACTCAATGAACGCGTAGCCTCGCGGCTTTCCGTCCTCTTTGTTGTACACCATGTATATCTGGAACACAAAAAAAATTAAAGAAGTTTTACCTATAGCACAGAATAAATACAGAAACTAAGTACAGAAAGTTCAGAAACGCGTCTATTACGACAGATATGACCGCTAGGTGGCGCATGCGCGAACAGGCGTCCGTTCCGAAGCGGTGCGGGGGCTGCTTTTGTTAGAAAGGGACTTCCACTTGTATTACAAGCTACAAGCTTTTGATAAACGGGGCACTGGTCTACAACTCACAGAGTCACTAGTTAAGTATTAGTTAATGTGGTTCAAGTTGAGCCATTAGCCAGTAGTACTATTAAAAATAGTGTTCACACACGCGGCTTAAGATAGTATTAAGTACTAACATGTATGAACCATTTTAAGTCTGAATTAAACGAATTTTATTTTATTTATATATTTTAAATCAGATAGAAAGAAACTTGTTCTCCGCCAACTGGGCACACCCTTAGTTTATGTGACAATGGTGCCTAGATCCATAGAGTAACTTATACTAGAGCGGTACTGTCATAGTAAATTTTGTAACCCCAGTAAATTCACTGCCATCTGTCGACACACTTTAAAACTAAAAACGAAGATTTATAAAAATACGATAGAATGTATTTAAATATAGATAAATGATTTTTTTTATTTGCATTAATTATTTTTATGATTTTGACCCATGTTCTTTCACTGATATGCGTTAAAATTTTTAAATAACAAACGAAACCGTCAACGCCATCTATACGAATGTAGGCCAAAACTAGTAGCGCCCTCTGAACGAGAATCAAATTTTCTTGATTTTCGAGGCACGTTTTTTCCTTAGACTGTATCCATCTATTACGGAGTTATATCTATCTTTGCTAGATCTCAACAATCAATTAGAATATTTACCTTTTTAATGGCTCCATAGCCTTCAAATTCTCTCCTCAGTTTAGATTCTGATGTGTCATAGTTCTGTAACAAAAGAAATTGTTATTATATTTATTTTGACTAAAGAGCTATCACTACATAGTATAAAACAAAGTTGATTTCCGCTGTCTGTCCATCTGTCCCTATGTATGCTTCTTCTTCTTCTTTGAAACTACGCAACTCCGTTTTTTAAAGTTCCGTACCCAAAGGGTAAAAACGCGACCCTATTACTAAGATATAATTATTCCTGTGAAATGTGTAAGTAATGTTCTATAAGATTAATATATATATAATGTATTAAGATAATAATAATGTGTTGACATATAAAATACTTCTATTTTACCAATAAAAGTTTGATTGATTGATTGATTGACTTCACTGTCCGTCTGTCCATCTGTCTGTCACCAGGGTCTATCTCATGAACCGTGATAGCTAGACAGTTGAAATTTTCACAGATAATGTATTTCTGTTGCCGCTATAACAACAAATACTAAAAACAGAAGAAAATAAATATTTAAGTAGGGCTCCCATACAACAAACGCGATTTTTTGCCGTTTTTTTGCATAATGGTGCGGAACCCTTCGTGCGCGAGTCCGACTCGCACTTGGCTGGTTTTTTAAATAGATAAAGTGATACAAGAGGAAGGGCTATGGGCTATGTGTATAATTTGTAAAGGTTTTGTGTAAATTTGTTGAACTACCCGTGCGAAGCCGGGGCGGTTTTGCTAGTATACTGTATTTATCAGTATGGGACCTGAAAATGCTCCTAATCCCAGAATTGTCCTAGTTTGGATTTGGAACCTGTCTAGGAAATATTCAGGCAGGCATTTTAGAAGCTTCCACTTAAAAAATAAAATAAAAAAGCCTTTATTTCCAAATTTCCAATTTTACATTAAAGTTTTTGCGTGTTGTTAGTAATTTTCTTATAGCTAGTAGTTAGTGTTAAGTTTGTGTATGTTATTTACTAATTTAATTTAATTTGGACCCCTCTTTGAGTGGAGGCCTCCTCCAATTCTCTTCATTTTTCTTTCCCTGCAGTTTCATGTCATTTTGTAGTGTTTTTATGCGTACAGGTTCTTCATTTGTTTTGAAATTGTTTTTTTGTTCAAGTTTCTGTTGTGTAGTTTTTTGTTGTTTAGTTTCGCTGGGATTACTGGTTAGAGTTTTGTTGCGCATGATTTGTTTGTGGTTCTTTCGTTGGAGGGTTGCGGTCATAATTCCCCACGATGACCGCTATTCGTCTTGGGGAATGATAGTTTATGTTGGTTGCTTGATCTACTGTGGTGTGTTTCCGGGGGTCTGTCGTTCATTGCTATTCTTCGCTTCGTTCGCTCGTGGACTGATATGAATTTGCCCTTGGGCGGTTCATGAGATCGAAAGCATTTGTCTTATATATTTTATTTGGTGCCTTCTGGGGCACTTCTTCATCGGAGTCTTTTTTTGTTGGTGTTATCGTTGGTGACCTTTTTCTTTTTTCTGTTGCGTTTGATCTTTCTCTGATTATGAGTCGGTCATAGCGAATCAGTGCGTTGTTTCATTTTTTGATCTCTTCTTGCATCTTTGCTTTGAGTTCTTTTCTTGTGTTTAAGACGTCTTTTGGGAAGTCTTCTGTGACATAGGTGTCCAGGGGAAACTTTTTGTTGTTTTTTAGCAGTTCTGTCCTTCTCCATGCGAGGGTAAGTTTTACTAGTATGGGTCGACGTTTCTTTTCTTGCTTTCTGCCCAGTCTGTAGACGTCACTCAGTTCCCACTTATCAAACGGTTCTGATCCCGCAGCTGTGCTCACCGTGCTGAATGCCTCAATGACCAGTTTTTGGAGCTCGTTATTATTTTCCTCTGTTTCATCGATTCCATGAAGAATAATATTGTTCCTTCTTGTTTCTTTTTCCAGGCTTCGGACTTTGTTGTTTAGAGTTTCTACTTTGTCTTTCAGTACCTTATTTTCTTCAAAGAGTGGTTTCAGCTTGTCATCGATTGTGGAGGCCAAATCAGTGGTGAGTTTTTCCTTTTGTGCCTTCATTTGGTCTTTGTATTCTTCCTTCATTTTATTTATATTTATGTTCATGGTCTCCATTTTTTTCTACTAGTTGTGTTATCAGTTTTTCCATAGTTGTTGAAAATTCTACTAATTGGTAGGAATTTTTAATATCGTGCAACACTGGGCAGTACTTGGTAACACTAATTCTGTCTTTGGTAGCTTTTTGTACTGGCAACTTCTTATGTATTTGACAGCTTAAGTGTCATAACACCGGATATCGTGTTTCGATATGTGACAGTTGACTTCCGGTTCGAGCGCCATCTTGATAGTTAGCATCGTGATTAATTACTTTGTTTTTTGCTTATTAATATTGTTTAAAGTGTAATATCGATAGCTTATTATACAGTAAACTAATGTGGTAGTGTGCAGTGAATGGAGAATTAATTTTGAAGCGCGTTTAACCACCATCTTGGAGTCAACGGCCGGTAGTCCACGTGCTTCTTGTAAAGACTAGCTATCGATTTACAAGAGCTAACAAATCACCGTACACTGTCTTGTACAACCGTACAATTTTTGTCGTTTGTAAACCTCTCAATACCTTGATACTGGCGAAATAGTCCCACTGGGCTGAAGCCATAATTTTAAAAGAAGAAGAAGAAGAAGAAGATGTGACAGTTCGTAGGTTATGATAACTAGTTATACGTATAGTTATGTTTGTTCTTGTTTTTTGTTTTCGCGCTTTTCGGTTTTTACGCACTGTTTTTGTCACTTTTAGTTTGTGATTTAATTGTCACTATTTATATTTCGTACCGCCGTACACTTTCCGTAACCAGATAGTTGTTATTTCACTAGATTTTTAATTAAATTTACGCTGTAGCACAGATACGGTTCGTTACTTGACAGCTCCCGGAAGTGAACTTAAATAAAAACAATTTTATTATTTATCTGGGAAATTTGAACTTATTGTCCAGTCACTTTTTAACCACGTAACTTTTTAATGCTGACAAGTGACAATTACAACACCTCCCCAAGTGAAAATATGCATTGTTAAAGCCTTTTTAAGCCTTTATAAGGCAGAGGGAATATATTTCCCTCCTTTATGAACTTTATTTCAAATTGATAGGGTTCAATTTTGCATTATTTCTGACACTCTTATGACTTATAAAGGAAATTCTCTTAGATCCAGGGTCTGCAATCTGCATTGTAGTTTTGTAGTTTTGTATATTGGGATTTTTACTTACAATTCTGGCCACAAACAGCGTCTTGAAAGGGTCAGCAGTGGCCCTCGCGTTAGCCACCGGGTCCCACAGTGCAATCTCTTGTTCCAGCTTATAGGCTGTCTGTTCTGCGCGCTCGCGGCGACGACGCTCCGCGCGCTCCTCTCGGGTTTCCACGCGGGTGGGCGGCGGCGTTTCTGATGGATGCTGAAATGTAGGTTTTAATAATACATTGATTAGGCAGGTCCACACAATGTCCCACTTTCCAAGGAAATTATGAGTAGTGGAATTAGTAGAGATGAGTATCAGCAGAAGTGCGGCCCTGATGTCTCACACGAGGCATGTCTTCAAGGTGTAAGGTGATTAAGTAATTAAGTTAGGAACAAGTTTGGGAATATACTATATATATATATATAACAAGATGGCATATAGTCGAGAAATTCGGACGGGCACCGCCGTGGCGGGGTGGCCTAGGGGTTCATGGCGTTAGCCACGATAGCTAGACGCCGGTTCGAATCCGGCCTTCACTACTGGAGGGCTTCGTCACTTTTTCTTTAATATATGACATCTATTACAGTTTTTAATTTATATATAGTAGTGTGACTACTTAAAAAAAAAAAAAACATCAAAATATTTAATAAAAATAATTTGATTTGTTCCCTAACTTGTTCATAGATGGCAGCACCAGTCTCTCTAGCTACAACGTAAATCCGTAAGGAGTTCGTTTAGGAGGTGCAAGCGCGCACTGCTTGCCCTTAGAGCTGGTCAAAGACGCCTAGTCTTACTAAGATGGCATATAGTCGAGAAATTCACATTTTCTTTAATATATGACATCTATTACAGTTTTTAATTAAGTTAGATTTAAGTTATATTGCAGTGCCCTACAGGGTTTCATAGCTGAACCAACAAAATGTACCAACTTGTATAACTTATGACAGCAATAAACACACTGATTACTGAATTCCTTGCTTAAAAATCTGCAGGCAGAGTAAATTTTATGTATACGCTTGAGTAAGGTAATGATGATTACCAGTAATAGGAGGAACTTCATTTTACACTTATAACTTAAATACTAATTTTTAAACCACTTCCTGGTATCTAGTTCGGGTCTCTATTGTTTGACATAATTATTGAGTCATAATGTAATGATTGTCAAATTATCATTAGTCATAATTTGGTTTTTCTCAGAAACGCGTAACTTTTCAGGATTGCCTGAACAAACCTAACCTAACCTATCTATAGGATAACCCGAGGAAAATCCTGAAAAGTTAACAATATGACAATTATTACATTATGACTTTCAATAATTATGTCAAACAAAGGGACCCCATCTAGTCGAGTTGAAATTAAGAGTATGGCCTTAATACTGACAACAATGCAATATTATGCTAACATGGAGCTGATCTGTGATGCAGTTGGAAAGTAGCCGATGGAGCTCCTCGATGGAAACCACAACACATCGAGAAGCTCATTTGATAGGCCTCGAGAAATACTTCATAGACATGCAAATGGGAAGTACAGTCAACAGTACTACCGTACAGAAAGGCCACTTCCTACAAACCCATAGTTTGACAGCAATTCAGCGTTGAATCATGCTGTTCCTTTCTAATGTATGGCACTATCCCTTTCGGCTAATTAGGGCTGTCAAAATTAAAGTCATTATCTTATCTGTGGTCATACACGCAAATAGACATCAAGTTGTGCCAACCCTAATAATTGCTTGGAGCAATGCTGAGCTGAACGGAGCCGAGTTTGCCTAAAAGGAGGAGTGTCTCCCAACTGGTATCACAAAGAAAAATTTGACAGTAACTTCTATTCTCAATCATAATCATAATCATTTATTTGCACATAAAAAGGGTTTTACATAGATATTATAAAAGTTACATTGGTCTAGCCTTTTTAGCTGTTTTTGGCAGCATGCAAATGGGTCCTTATAATACATTAATTCACACAAATGCTCAAAATACTATTAAGTACAAGTGCTAGTCCGTATGATTTCAAAGAGATGTGAAAATCATCAAATATGGTATTTAGAAAGTGCAAGATGAAAGCTCATATGTATGTATTGACTGAAAGCTTTGTTCTTTATCTGCAATGCAGTGTAGGTTAATTTCAAGAGATCAATTAAATCAACATCGATTATCTCAATTTCATTCATGCTAAAATTATGTAAGCAATATCATGGTCATTCAACCATGCGAAATTCGTATTTTCAAATAACGGGAAAAGCAAAAAGAAACTAAGAAATGTCTAATGAAAAGGAAACTGTCGTATAAACTTGAATTTATACGACATCTGGATCCAAATTCACACGATCGTGCCTAGCCAAATAATTACCCAAATAATTACTCATCATATATTCCTCGCATAAAAGATGTATAAGTTAAAAACTAACCTCAAAGATGTTGAGAAAAGCGCCGACGCCATCGTAGCCTTTTTGTTTTTTCTCATGCGGGAGCTTCGCTGCAGGCGGCAAATAAGGGATAGGATCCCTCGCCGCAAACAGGGCAAGCAAATTAGGAGGTAAAAACTGCGTCATGGTTACAACCTAATGCTTGCTAATGCTTAGCGTTAGCACATAGTCCACTGTGAAAATACACTTAATTTGCTAAAACTCTACACGGTGACGCTTGGTAACTCAAACCATGACGTTATTAATTATAGTTTACTTGCACTAGCTTGATTTAACGACACTTTTTAATTAAAATCACAACGAGCAACGAATTGAATAGCAATTCCGCAATACTCATTATTCATGCAGCGGCCGCCATGACAGAAAACGCTCGAGCTAGCTGGCATTTTTTTTGCGATTTTTGGGTTGCGTTTTGTTATTGCATATTGTTTTTGCTTTATGCGCATCAGCCGAAAATATTTTTTTTTATAGTCTGGCAAACCGATGGTCAATAGGAAGATTTTAACAGACTACCGCACCGTGACCTTGGTGCGCCGATCCCATAAGAGATCTCTTTCTCGCTCTCACTTATGGGTGCGGCGTAGGAAGTGTCCTTTCTGTACTATATTTATTCTGTGGTTTAAGTTTCCGATTTAGGCCACAAGATGGCAGAACCTACAACGCGCAAGGGAGCGTGCATGCACTGTAGGGGGCAGCAGGCAGCACCTGCGGGGCGTGAAGTGTCAATGACACGTTTAAGTTTCCGACTTAAGTCACAAGATGGCAGAAACTCCAACGTACACTGTCCCTGTAGGTTCTTTTTGGATTTGCCGTAATCTTCAAATAAAATAAAAACTTTTATACAACTTAAATTTTATTATGTCTTATGACAGTTGTGAATCATAATTTATGTTAAACAATACTTATATTTCTTGTTGGTAAGAGTATTCATATTACAATAACCAAAACAAACAAAGTTTTTGACTTATACACATAGGTATTGTTCGGTCGCCATATATCGAAGCGGCGAAGGTGCTCGAAAATATCTGAACACGCACTCTAACGCCTTGACAATAGAGGCGAGTTCAGATATTTGTGAGTACTACCATGGCCGCTCCGATATATCTGATGACGACTATTACTCGGTTACCATGTCTGGTCAACGCTGCGTGAGAAACAACATCGGTGCGATGACTGCCTAAAATTACATACTTACATGGGTTGGCAACTTTCAAAGATTTGCATAGATGGCGCCATCATAGTTTGCCCCTTTTTCTATGAGAGTTGGCTTAAAGGGCTGGCATCCGAAGCATAAAATTCCATTAAAAAACAAAAATTTGACACAATTCTAGGGACTGCCAGGGCAAGCTATGCTGGCGCCATCTGCTAAACACTTCGACCGGCCAACCCCATTCGGTACGGATAGTGCGCATAGTATTTTTGAAACAAGGGTAGGCTGACGTCAATACGATTTTGCGAGATTTGGCGTTTTAAGGTTATACATTTTATGGAGATGTGAGGTATTTGAAGGTATTTGAGCGTGAAGGAAACACAGCAGTACAGTAGACGGTCCGTTTATTACTGACTCATACAAAAGGGGTGCGCAAGGAGCGACACCGCGCCCGCGCCGGTTTGCATGCATATATTACAAGATGACACCTGTCACCGTACCTATTGAGTTCGAAAATACTATAACTATGGATGGTATAGAAAGGATGCCAATCTCTCATGGCAGAATTGTTGCAAAAGTGACCGCTTTCAGCTTTAAATAATAGTTCCTAATCTCTCCGGTGACGCTAGGTAGGCTCTGGGACATGAGTTTAACATTAGTATTTAAGTTTTTTTGTTACTAACACCTCTATGGGCCATGCCTGAAAATAAATGATTATTTAATTTTAATAACATGAACCATATAAGGCAACAAATAACCCGACCAAATTACGTAGGTTGTTTTTGGTAGTATTTCGGTGTATGGTGGCGCCGCCTAATTACTATTTTTTGATGGACACTTTTCATACATAGAGATTTGGCTCCTTTATATAGTCTCCATGACTAGTTTAAGACAAAGATGATTCTTTGTCTATGTTTGTAATGAGACAGTCCTTTGACAAACTATACCTACAGCGCTCTGGTGCGTGAGCGAGAAAGCGCTGTGCACGTATATAGTGTCCCGCTCGCACACCTGAGCTGTATTTGGATCGCATTAAATGTAAAGACTAACTTGAACATGGTTTAGTTTAGTTTATAAAATCATTTGTATTGTCTATTTCAAAAATATTCTGGCTCTCAGTACTTTTTCATTATTAACCGAGCGAGACTGAAGGTCTATGTTTTAGCTCAAGCAAAACTACTTTCTTATGACTGGCCGTTCTCTTCTACAAGTTTTTTTTTTGATAATTCACTTATGTATGGATGGTATAGAAAGGATGCACATATCTTATGGCAGAATTGTTGCAAAAGTGACCGCTTTCAGCTTTAAATAATAGTTCCTAATCTCTCCGGTAGCGCTAGTTAGGCTCTGGGACATAAGCCATATAAGGAAACAAATAACCCAACCAAATTACGTAGGTTGTTTTTGGTAGTATTTTGGTGTATGGTGGCGCCGCCTAATTACTGTTTTTTAGAGATTATAGATAGAGATTTGGCTCCTTTATACAGTCTCCATGACTTTTGGAAATTTTTCAAAATGGCAGAACCACACAGTATAGCTCACAGAGCCACTAGTTTTAACTTAATCCATAAAATTAAATGCTTTGACACAACAATAACACTTAAATATTATAATTTTATGAAACAAAGTAAAAATAAAGATTTGTCAGAATTTTAACGTCTTCTCTTATTACAGTAGCGAACCGCCCCGGCTCCGCACGGGTAGTTCAACTAATTTACACAAATCCTTTATAAATTATACATATAAACCTTCCTCTTGAATCACTCTATTAAAAAAACTGCATCAAAATCCGTTGCGTAGTTTAAAAGATCTAAGCATACATAGGGACAGACGGACAGACAGCGGAAAGCGATTTTGTTTTATACTACGTAGTGATATATACTCTGGCATTATACATATATACTCTGGCACACCCACTTAGTCAATAGAATAAGGTGGCAAATTAAAAAAATTAGGCGCGAAGAGTTGACTTCCCATAGAAAATTTGAATTTCGCGCCTTTTTCTACTGACAAAGTGGGTGCGTCTGAGAGATTGCTCTGAAACTTTGTACTTACAATAGGATAAGGTATATCTATCTCTGTAATTAGTTTATGTAGCTTCAGATACCATAGTTAAAAAAATACAGCGAATTTAAGTTTTTCATACAAAACTTGTTTTTGCTCTATTTCGTTTGTTTTATAAACTGGAGCTATATAAACTAATTACAGGCATACATATACCTCATATCACTGTATGTGCAAAGTTTCATTACAATCCAACACGTAGTTTTAAAATGAGAACGAAACTCCGTTTGTATGGGAAGGTGCAATTCGGCCGAACTTGCTGGGGACTCTTAATAATGATTCAAACATTAGAGGTAATTTGTACTAGTATTAATTAGGGTCATATACATTTTATTGTATGGTTAACTCGTTCGCGTCTTTCCTGTAGACACCGCAACGTTAAGAGAATCTTAAGCTAATTTTTACACTGTACCTTGAGACTCAAATAAGAAAACCCTTATATTTATGTACCCGGGTCGTTACTTTTTACTGTATTGTCCACAGGAGAGATCTTTTTGTAAAATGTGTTAAACCCATTAGGACCGTGAGACGCTTGTGGTTAAAGTGGACGTGTATACACGTCAACAGAGGTCGATGCACTCGATGGGTTCGGTAAAGTCGTTGGGCACGGAGCGAACGTCCGATATGACCCCCATGGGGGGCGGCTGCATTATTCTCTCCTCGGGGTTCGGGTCGGTCGCGTCCTAAAAATTATAATAAGTTGGCAAAATTAATATTTTGGTACAAGCTTTTATCGCTGACTGTACTTTTCTTTCCACAGGCAACTAATACTCATCAAGACAATTCTAAAAAAACCCAAACACAATTAGGTTGCGTTGTTTTATCACAGAGTTCCTATGACCACCTCCTGTCTCCATCATCAGATCAGCTCGATGGTACCGTAATATTGCATTGTCACCCGACTTACACATGTATACAAATTTTCAGCTTCATCGGAAACCGGGAAGTTGGTCAAATTTAACTTGCAAGATTTGATCCGTACAATAATAGTTACATACATACTTACATAGGTACATTGCAAGTTAAGTAATAGCTTACCACAAAAACTTATTAGGTAGGTATTGTATCTATAGTAAATACTGTAAATAGTAATACAGTGAATACTCTAGAATAGTTCTAAGATAAAAAATAAGGCTAAAAAAATAAGTGCATTCCTATTGCCAGGGAGGTTTTGGGATTATACTGAGCAACTTTTACTATGGGACGAACCACGAAATCGCAAAAAAAAATACCCTCCCATAGAAAATAGACCAGCCAAAATGTATGAAACAGGAAATTTTTTTTGCTATTTCGGGGTTGGTCCCATAGTAAAAGTTGCTCAGTATAATCCCAAAACCTCCCTGGCAACGGGAATGCACTTATTTTTTAGCCACCCTGTATAATAAATAGGGAAGGTGGATCCCATGCCTATGCTATATACTGTAGGTTTACCTATATTTTAGGAAATTAAATATTTTCTTTTTTGCCGTTTAGTACAGCTTTGATGTCTACCGTTCTCCATTTCTCCCTCAATTGCTCAAAGGTTAACTGGAAGATCCCTGAAAGGGATAAGTTCGCCTTTGTACAAATACAAATAGTTTATTTCCAGTAACATTAGAGCATGAAATGATGCGTTTTTCTCTTGTTACACGACTGCCCAAAAAAGGAGTGTATTGTTTTCAGCGTTCATGTTTGTATGTATGTGAGTTTCTTTATTCCACCATAACTTCTGAATGCCTTAACCGATTTAGATGTATGATATATCATTGGAATCCTTACGTCATCCCGGGTGACATAGGCTATGTGACGTCATTATAAAAACAACATGGCGGACTTAATACGCCATATTACGCCACCTTTAGAAAAAAATATCTTGAAAACCTATCGAGTGGGATATCAAAATGAAGAGCTTTGAAAGACGATTAATAATATATATGCAACATGTGGGTTTAAGTCTAATTTTGAGAAAGTAAGAATTTACAAAATATTTTTTAGCTTTTCAGTTCGCTTTTAAACTGCAGTCGTGTTTTTTTAATTTTTAATTAATTTTTTTATGTTTATTTTTGTACAATAAAGAGTTACTACTACTACTGCTACTACTACTACTACTAGGTACTACTTACCATAAAAGATATCACATCCATGGGTATCTTATCTTCCCAATCCACCGTCCGATTCGTCTTCAAAACCGGCCTACTCGAAGCCTCCACTTTATCCTTCGCAACATCATCATCATCTATTATCTCATACCTAATCTCACACCCGCCTTTAGCGTTCTCACTTAACAATAACTCTACTTCACTCAAAGTTTTCTCCATAGAACCCCCGCTACGCTTGCGTTTCTTTTTACTCTCACCCTCATCGTTGAGAACTATATTCAAATCGTTCATTTTGATTATTTCCACATTTGAGTTTTGTTTCTTTTCTTCCATTTGAGATGCCAAGAAATTGTAATATTCACTTTTTTCTTTTTTTTTATATGTTTTGATTTCCTCTTGCGTTTGTAAAGTGTGTCGTAATATTGAGTAATTATCCTTAGCTGGAGTTGATTGTGGGGACACAACATTTTGTATGTTTAGGGGGTCATCCAATGTTCCACTGTCAGCGAAAGCCGGAGTTACATTTTGAATGTTTGGAGCGCTCCTCACTATGCCATTGTTGAGTATTTGAAGTTGTAGTGAAGGTACGTATACATTCCCATCGAGGCCGTGAACCTGTAAATTGAAGAGGTCATATGTAACGTTTTTAGGCAGCAGGCATTGAAAATGAGTACCTCTCGAGCGACTTTTATGCTACCGTTAATAGGATTACTTTTACTTATAACCAAAGATAGATATAACTCCGTAATAGATGGATACAGTCTAAGGAAAAACCGTGCCTCGAAAATCAAGAAAATTTGATTCTCGTTCAGAGGGCGCTACTAGTTTTGGCCTACAGTTGTATCGATGGCGTTGACGGTTTCGTTTGTTATTTAACAATTTTAACGCATATCAGTGAAAGAACATGGGTCAAAATCATAAAAATAATTAATGCAAATAAAAAAAATCATTTATCTATATTTAAATACATTCTATCGTATTTTTATAAATCTTCATTTTTAGTTTTGAAGTGTGTCGACAGATGGCAGTGAATTTACTGGGGTTACAAAATTTACTATGACAGTACCGCTCTAGTATAAGTTACTCTATGCTTATAACTCTGTTCTCGTGTAAGTGACTTGTATGGCTTTTATGAGAATAAATATCTTTAAACCTAACCTAATGGGTAATTAGGGTTCCGTACCCAAAGGGTAAAAACGGGACCCTATTACTAAGGCTCCGCTGTCTGTCTGGCTGTCTGTCTGTCCGTCTGTCACCAGGCTGTATCTCATGAACCGTGATAGCTAGACAGTTGAAATTTTCACAGATGATGTATTTCTGTTGCCGCTATTACAACAAATACTAAACACAGAATAATATAAATATAAATGGGGCTCCCATACAACAAACGTGATTTTTTTGGCGACGGAACCCTTCGCGCGCGAGTCCGACTTGCACTTGACCGTTTTTTTTAATGACAGGTAGGGAGTGCCTATATCGATAAATTAAATAGGAAATATTAAGCGAAACCCTGCGTAGGGGGCGCCACTACCACAATCTGAGGGTGTATCGCGAAACGAGAAAATCTAAATTTCGTTATCTAACATCTCTGTCATTTGCATATTCGAGCGATAAAGAGGCATATAGCGAAATTTCGGATTCGCGTTTCCCGGTAGGTCCTCTGTGAACAAACCGCCTTGATGCAATAATGTCATATTTTAGTTCGTCATAGTTTAGTGTTTGTCATCAGTATATATGTATAAAATACTCTATGGTTTACTAAAGGGGCTAGTGCTGCACTCTGATGGCAGAATTTTGCAGTAATACCCCCCGCTAATTACCTAAGTTTTGTTTGTAACTGTATATTACTACAAATTAGACAGCTCAAGTAGATGGCATTGTACGGTGCCATTAGATTTGTCGTTACTGGAGCTATAGCTAGGAAAACACTGAGTAATATTTGGACATTAAATTGTTAAAAATAGATAACTTAGGAAATTATAATTCCCATAAAGTGTAAAGTAAATAATTATATTTGCAAATACGTCTCCTGAAGTAGATGGATAAACTTTATTGGACATCGAATTCTAAGTACAAATAGCGGACTTAATGCCTTAAGGCATTCTCTACCAGTCAACCACTGGGCCTGTTAGGTTTAAGATATTGGGGGTAGATGAGATTTTCTCGTCAGCCGGTTGCACCCGGCAACAGGCCTGTCAGTCGGAATATAGCCATACGATAAACGACCGTGTCTCATTTCTCGGCACCCTTTTCCCTCCAAAATAACAGGGCCAAAAAGAGACTGCCGTATATACAGATATATAATATTAAATTGAATTTATTGAATTTGTAATGATATATGTAATTTTATTTATGATTCAAATGATTTATTGTATTTTAATAATGACATTTATTTTATTTTTGATTGTCATTTAATGATGATGCTAAATTGCTTAAATCAAAGATAGATATAACTCCGTAATAGATGGATACAGTCTAAGGAAAAAACGTGCCTCGAAAATCACGAAAATTTGATTCTCGATCAGAGGGCGCCACTAGTTTTGGCCTACTCTCGTATAGAGGGCGTTGACGGTTTCGTTTGTTATTTATAATTTTAACGCATATCAGTGAAAGAACATAGGTCAAAATCATATAAAAATAATTAATGCAAATAAAAAAATCATTTATACATATTTAAATACATTTTAACGTATTTTTATAAATCTTCATTTTTAGTTTTAAAGTATGTCGATAGATGGCAGTGAATTTACAGCGGTTACAAAATTTACTATGACAGTACCGCTCTATCTTATTATATCCTCTTTGCTTAAATTGACATCAATTTTTGACATGTTTTTGTTTATACATACTTATATGACGATCCTTATTGAGATAGAAAATTATTTTAATTTATTTTATATTTCTTAGTATGTAATGTTTGACGATTTTTTTTTTAAATCTAGTTTTTATAGAGGCTTTGGACACTCTAGGTGAACATGTCAGCCTCATGGGTGCTTTCATAGTTCCCTACTCAAGGGAGAGGTCAATAAAGTGGTAAACAATGATTGCTTTGTCCGATATAGGCTCTGCCAACCAACAATTGATCTGTCCATTGTGCATCT
The DNA here is from genome assembly GCF_947568885.1 of Cydia strobilella. NCBI lineage: Eukaryota > Metazoa > Arthropoda > Insecta > Lepidoptera > Tortricidae > Cydia > Cydia strobilella. The sequence goes on along the minus strand of NC_086066.1, from coordinate 6,222,946 downwards.
AGCCCAGACTACCAAAAATTCTTTTTCTCAAGTCTGTGTGCAAACTGTCAGAAGACTGATGACTTGTCTCACGTGTTGTTGGAATGCGTCCGGAATTCGGACTTGAGAAAAAGAATTTTTGGTAGTCTGGGCTCCATGCACAATGGACAGATCAATTATTGTTGGTTGGCAGAGCCTATATCGGACAAAGCAATCAGTGTTTACCACTTTACTGACCTCTCCCTTGAGTAGGGAACTATGATAGCACCCATGAGGCTGACATGTTCACCTAGAGTGTCCAAAGCCTCCATAAAAACCAGATAAAAAAAAAAGTCCGAATTCCGGACGCATTCCAACAACACGTGAGACAAGTCATCAGTCTTCTGACAGTTTACACACAGTGGTGAAGATTTAACACCCATCATTCACAGAAACTTGTTTGTAGGGATGTGTCCGGACCGGACTCGGAAAGCTGAGACTAACACTTTTCTAGCGAGGTTGGCAGAATCAAACCAGGGTATCCAAAAGGGTCTATCTTAGATTGTTCTGTACCAGATTCCAACACTCCTTGATTTGACGATCATAAGAAGATAAGCATAATTTTGACATTGATGCAAATTTATAGTGTAATTTTTATCCTTTTTTTTTTTTTTTTTTTTTTAATGTGGTTTTTATGGAGGCTTTGGACACTCTAGGTGAACATGTCAGCCTCATGGGTGCTATCATAGTTCCCTACTCAAGGGAGAGGTCAATAAAGTGGTAAACACTGATTGCTTTGTCCGATATAGGCTCTGCCAACCAACAATTGATCTGTCCATTGTGCATGGAGCCCAGACTACCAAAAATTCTTTTTCTCAAGTCCGAATTCCGGACGCATTCCAACAACACGTGAGACAAGTCATCAGTCTTCTGACAGTTTGCACACAGTGGTGACGATTTAACACCCATCATGCACAGAAATTTGTTTGTAGGGATGTGTCCGGACCGGACTCGGAAAGCTGAGACTAACACTTTTCTAGAGAGGTTGGCAGAATCAAACCAGGGTATCCAAAAGGGTCTATCTTGGATTGTTCTGTACCAGATTCCAACACCCCTTGATTTGATGATCATGATAACCTATCGCCTACAAATTATCTGCTTTGCCCGAAGGTTGACTGGTAGAGAATGCCTCATAGCATTAAGTCCGCCTTTTGTACGATTGTATTTTCTTTTGTGCAATAAAGATTAAATAAATAAATAAATAAGAAGATTAGCATAATTTTGACATTGATGCAAATTTATAGTGTAATTTTTATCCTGAAATAAATAAATCTAAACTCACCATAGGATGTAAAATAATCTGCTTAGTCTCCTTATCTACCACCCGTACATGCTGCATCTCTGGGTCCACCGAGATCTTAGTGTTGGCGTTCAGCGTGGTTGTGGGCCCCGGCTGTCTGGGCGCCAATGGTGACAACGCGGGCACCATAGGCGCCAACGTGGAAGCCATTACTATGGGCGCCAGAGGCATCGCTGTAGGTATGGGTGGGTTGGCGTGTTGCATTACTACCGTGTCTTGCCTGTGAATTTATATTTATATCATTACTATATTGATAAAAATAATAATCGGGTATATCAGGAACATATCTGAACCAGGCCATTCAGGTCATTCTGGACACTATAAATAAGTTGACCAAGACAATGACTGTGGGTAAGGCCGCGGATTGGTCGCATGCGACCAGAGGTGCGGCAAGCGGTGACCGCCGAATTCATTCGTCTATACCTTTTTTTCGAGCCGCTCTGTGGCTGCCGCACGAGCGATTGTTTGGTTATCTTTAGATGGTCCTGTGCATCCAGTCCGCGGCCTAAGATATTCGTTATCTGCCTCTCTATCGCTCGAATATGCAAGAGTGATGAGTGATAAAGATGCAGATAACGAAATTTCCATTAGTCGAGTAGGATCTCTGACCGTTGCGGCGGTGAGGGCACCACCAGCGTGTCGGTGCGTCGCAGCTCGTAGCGCGGCACCGCACGCAGCGCCGCGTCCAGATCCAGGGCTCGTCGGGAGATGCTTTCATCGTTTAACACCTGACAAATGGAAAAAATCTTCTTTAATAGCCGGGTCCACACAGAGCGAGCATACGCGCGAGGCAATTTCCTCGAGCACAAAACGTCGAGGCACGTCTACACTGGCCGTTTTGTGCTTGAGGAAATTGCCTCGCGCGTATGCTTGCTCTGTGTGGACCCGGCTATTAAAAAAGAAGGGAAGGTTTGCCGGCCGCTCAGTACTATTTTTAAGCAACTTACTCACACTATGACGCATGAAGCGTGTACAGACGTGCCGTTCACACATAGAAACGCAAGTGATTTTTTATGCATTTGTCCGAAATAAAGAAATTTTATTTATTTACGTATAGCGTGTCCGCCTTGTGCCAATATTATAGCTTACCTTAGGTAGTAACTTTCACTTGTCCTCGCATTTTATAAACATGAAACCAAATTGCACCCGTCAAGCTGGGGCATGCCAATAATATCTTACCTTAGGGTACTTGTCCGGTGCCGCCACACACTTGAGAACATTCTGCCACTGCACTGCACCCATGTTGGTGAACAAATCGCTCACTCGAGCTGCCAGCTCTAGGGTTCTCACAAACCGCGCCGCAGATAGTGCTAGGGCTTCGCATATGACACATACTTGGATTGGCCCCTGAAACCAAGGTAGTACTTTAAATTATTATTTATTAAAAGCTCTGCATTTTGAGATTAATAGGGTAGTTAACAATTTTTAGGGTTCCGTACCCAAAGGGAGGAAAAAAGTACGGAACCCTCGGTGCGCGAGTCTGACTCGCACTTGGCCGGCTTTTTTTATGAATGGTATCAGTCGATCAGGTTTATTTTGAGGATCAAATGTCTGTATGGGACCCATTGTCTTAAAGCAACACAAAAGTCACAAATGATGGTCAAAGTCTGGCATCGCCACTTTACTGAGCAAACGCTCTAACACAGATGGCAACACATTGTGACGTCACTGTGTCACTTTGCTTAAAAGCCGTTTCGAAGTATGGAAAACAAGGAAATTGCGATTTTGCTGAAATGTTGCGTTTATGTATATTGTTGCTGTACAATATTTTTTTTAATAAAATGTAAGGAATGGAACGAAAATAAAAATAAAAAGTTTTTTTGCGAAACTCAGGTCTTGTATTTTTTTTTATAATCATAATCATTTATTTAATTCCAGACAACAATGGTCCACAATAATACAAATTAAAAATTACAATTAAATTAAAATAGGTCATAAATTAAATTAAAACAGGTTATCAATTAAATTAAAATTACATAAATTAAAAAATTACACTAAATTATAAACAATCATTTACTTGCTGGAGCCCGTACATGAACACTTACACAGTGACTCATATACGGGCATTCCAGCCGGTCTGCGATTTATTATTTCCATAATTTTTTTAAGTTTCCAATGTATTGTGATAAATTGCTCATTTTCTATCTATTTAACTAGATTAAGTTATAAAATTCAACATGAAGTCAAAATAAAGTTATTTTTCTTTCTTTTCTTTTCTTTCTTTTCTTTCATGTGTCAACTACCCTATTATCACATTTTCCAAACAAACTGATATTCTTTTTGTGTACCCTTCAAGTATTAACACTAAACTGACTTTCCTGTGGAATGTTATTAAATCTGTTTTGTAAGTAGAAGTCTTAGATGACTTGCCACACCATTTTACACTGCAAAATCCCATGATTTCCCAGTTAAATAAATTACGATTTATTTTCCTAGACACGCGCACACTGTTAACAGGTCGTGAATTTGGACGGAAGTAATCGGAGCGGCGCGCGATCATTATTTGTGGTATTTTCTATAAAAAGGGACCTTATTGTCGATGGCGCTTACGCCATTATAAACGATGCTCCGATATAAATACAATGCCGCGCGACGCTGTGCGGCGTAAGCGCCATCGACAATAAGGTCCCTTTTCATAGAAAATGCCCCATTTTAAAAGCGCTATTGCTCGCACGAGTGGTGACCGCGAGTCGTCCTATAAGCTCTGTCTGTAGGGGTTGGTCTGTGTTCTCGCTTCATGTTTTGCCCCTATTTACCACAAAAAGCATCGATATAACAAGTACACTTACCTTAAAACGTATTGCCAATTTATTTATTAAGTTTTTCGAATGGTCAGGCTTGACGAGTCTCGTCTCCGCTGTAGACCGAAAACAAATACGGCAATAGTGACCCCTGCCGCGACTTATCGACTCGTGTATTTGTACAATACCAATTGTACTCATGGCGGAGGATCTAACATCAATTTAGCGATATACTATGCGGGTTCTTAGTTATAAAACGACTTTGTTGATATTTTTGTGCACAGAAACGATAACACGCAAATATAGCAATCGACTTGACAATGACATTTCGACGATTTCGTGTGACAGCTAGTTTTTTTTAATTTCACAGATAAGTAAGATTTTGTGCGAGCCCCATCATCTTTATTTAATGCTCGTATTTTTTGGATAGCAACACTGTTGAATGAATGCGAATACATTAAACATCGCACATTGCAGTGAATGATAGTGTACCTTATGTCCATGTATTAGCTTACATTATTAAATATCAGCAACAATTAACTACACCGTCTACTTTGTTATACGTTATACTGAGTAGAATCCCCGAATTATGGATGGTAAATGGTATAGAAAGGATCGCAATCTCTTATGGCAGAATTGTTGTAAAAGTGACCGCGTTAAGCTTTAAATAATAGTTCCTAATCTCTCCGGTGGCGCTAGTTAGGCTCTGGGACATGAGTATAACATGAACCATATAAGGCAACAAATAACCCGACCAAATTACGTAGGTTGTTTTTGGTAGTATTTCGGTGTATGGTGGCTGTCGCGACAGTCGATCCGATCGAGTCAAGTCGGATCGGTTCGACAGTGTCGCGAAGATTTAAATAAGATATTGTCTATGGTTTAACATTTCGATGAGACAAAAGTTTTCATATTTGGGTAATAACGGCCATTCTCTCATTAGAAGAAGAAGAAGATAGATCTAATAATGTGATCTGATATAATGTGTGCTATCAAGTGTTATTATCAAGAAGCCAAGAAAGGCGACGCGCAGAGTCGGTGACCACATGGGCTGGTTTACCTGAAAGCTAAGTGTTTACTGCTTTGTACCTATTGTCTTATACTATTGTACAATTATCTTGATTTATAACTTAATAGCCATCTTGCTGGTTGCCACGCGGTAATCCGTGGATCCAGTAAGTTTGTACCTATGAGTTCACGATGAAGGTCGTGGAAGTTCTTTGGAGCCCATCTTAGGTAAAGCGGACTAGGTAATTTATCAATATGTAAGAGTGACCACAGTGGTGGCCGGCTCTAGGAGTTCTGTGGCCTTGGCTGCTAGGTTCTCCTTTATCCTGTGCAGGAGTGCAGAGATGACTACGGTCGCTTGGTATTCCTTTATCAGCACGTATTATGCATGTACTGAGTACACCCTTTGCGAAGGGCGGCTACATTGGTAGCCGATATAACCTACATCCGGCCGGGTAAGATGGTTCTCATATATGTTATAGTAACTAATAGATATCATTTGACACTTATTTATGATTGATGGAAGATGCCATCATCCTTAGAAACATATAGACATAAAAGATAGAGGTTTAAACTCTCATACTTAGTGGTAGACACTTAGTGATGCGTCATTTCATATAAACCCTTTTAACCACAGATGGTGCATAAGGCAGATGAGCGAAGCAGATTATCAAGACTACAACTGGACTGTGAGGTAGGACTAACCACTCCTCAACCCTCACATGCAATACCATTTATTCCTATTGTCGCGGCGTTCTGGACTATTATGGTAGTCTTGTATATTTGCTTGTCTATAGTGTTCAATACGAAAGCGTCGCGACAGTGGCGCCGCCTAATTACTGTTTTTTGATGGACACTTTTCATACATAGAGATTTGGCTTCTTTATACAGTCTCCATGCCCCGAATTTTGCATTCGTATAAATTTGATAATCATAACAAGCCTAGTCAAGGTAAACCTACTACAGTATAATCACAGAAATAGTTAAATCATAATAATATGTGATCGAACACAAAACTTTATTCTCCAGTGTGTTAGGCCCCAGACGCACGAGAGCTTAAAAAAAAAGAGTTACGTGTTGACCCACCCATAAGGGCCATAAGTAAGAGCGAGAAAGAGATATCGCTTTCTCGCTCTTACTTATAAATAATATCACTTTATTTCAGACAATAGTCCATATAAAAAATTATGCTATAATATTCTTATCTAACTTAAACTAAGAGTTGGTTTTCAGTCGCCATTACAAATGGGTGCGTCGCACACGCAACGCTTATTAAGGTCTCGTGCGAATGGGGCCTAAGGGTGTTCATTATGCTTGTATCCTATTCAAATCCTATTTATCCACTGCCAAGTCAGAGCAACCTCAGCCTGGTCGGAGTCTAAATCTAGAATTTTAAAGCGGCGAAGTGACTACTGCAAAAATCGAAATTTTGTTATCTGCCTCTCTATCACTTGAATATGCAAGTGTGATAGCGTGCGGTAGGTATTTTCTATACCCATATAGGGCATCGTGACCAATCGTGAGTCGAGACGCAAAGTTTAGGAACTTTTGGCTGGACTCTCATTTAAATTCTAAAAGAAAACCTGTCTTACCTTTTTACAGGCTTTAAATTCAATTGGTTATTCAATTAAATATGTATAAAAGTGTACATCTGGAGCATAGCACTGTACGGAAGCGAAACGTGGACAATGAGGCAACGTGATAGGAAGAGGCTGGAGGCTTTTGAGATGTGGTGCTGGCGTCGAATGGCAAAGATCAGTTGGACTGAAAAGAAAACCAACGAAGAGGTTTTACGTATAGTAGGAGAGAAGATGAGTTTGTTAAGAACTATAGATAATAGAAGAGGAAAGATGCTTGGGCACCTGATACGACACGACGAATTTATTAAAAACATCATAGAAGGGAAAGTTGAAGCAAAGAGGAAGGAGGGAAGACCAAGGAGAGCGTACATGCATCAAATAAAGGAAAAACTCAACGTCATGTCGTATCAGGCTCTCAAAGAGAAGGCAGAGGACCGCGAAACATGGAAATTGCTCCACCGACAAGAGACTACTCTTAAATATATGATGATGATGATGACAAACAAAAACATAAATAATCATCAGAGTATTTATTCAACTTAAACTTAAAATAATAATTAATAATCAAAATGGCACAATTACAAATCAATAAGTTTAACAAATATTAATTGACTGGCATTTTCAACTTAATTCAGGATTTTCAAACTAGCGACCCGCCCCGGCTTCGCTCATACAAAACAAATTACACACCTAAACCTTCCTCAAGTAGGTGAAAACAGCATGAAAATCCGTTCAGTAGTATTTGAGTTTATTGCGAACATACATACATACAGGCAGACGCGGCGAGGGACTGTTTTATAAGGTGTTATGATATTTATATGGCACAATAACAAATCAATAAGTTTAACAAATATTAATTGACTGGCATTTTAATAAAACCTATCAATTTCATTCAGGATAGTTCCAAATGAATTTGCTTTGAACGTGACTTTTAACCTTTTCGACCACGTCACCGAAGTGTCGAAACTGAAATGAACTTTATGCACATGCACGTAGGTCTATGTTGCTCTGTGGTCTTTGACCGATTAAATCCGTCTTTGGCGTTGGACCTGCGGTGCCGATATATCCGTCATAGGCGTCCAAAAGGTTAAGCGAGTCCTCTGTATGGCAAAGTTCTTGGCATAACTATAACCGACGTCTTATTTTAAATCATGAGGCTGGTACACAGTACACACAGAAAAAGCCGCCTCGCGAGGAAATAGGGGATATTACAGCAATGTTCTGCCGCCAGAGTGTAACTACCACATATTGTAAACCATAGACTAACTTATACTTGCTTATACATAACCAAGGGCCTGACACTCTTTGATAGAGAAAGATAGTCTTATTGCGATTCCTATAAGAGAAAAATAATGCCATGCTTTGTCTTTATCACCGACCGGGCATTTTTACACACTTTTATTTAGCTTCATTGCGTATATACCTTTGTATGTATATATATATATAGTGCTTCAAATCTTGAACCTAAAATTTGAACCACTTCCCGGTATCTGATTCAGTTGAAATTTGGAGTACTATCGTAATACCGGTGACAATGCAATAATATGCTAACATGGAGGTGTTCTGATGATGCAGCCGGTAGATAGTCAAAGGAACTCCTTGATGGAAAAACACAAACACATCAAGTTTAGGCTCATTAGAAAGGTCTTAAGAAGTACTCGATAGACATGCAAATAAGAAGAAGTACAGTCAGCAATAAAAGTGTGTCACAAAAAAAAATTGACAGTTACTTGTTTCATGGTCGGGTTATGGCATCATAGCAAGGAGGCGATGGCGAAATACCGAAATTTATGAGTGTCAATACATGAATATGACTTTCTCTTGCCCCTGGTCGCTCGGTTTCATGTCTATAACTACTTGTATATACTATGTCTATGTACATAACATACTATAGTTTTCACTACGACTGATGCATCAAGGCCAAGGCGGTTGCTTACAGAGTCTACCGTGAAACGCGAAAATAGAAATTACGTTATCTGCTTCTCTATCGCTCGTGATAGAGGAAGATAACAAAATTTAGATTTAAGTGTTTCGCGGTAGACCCTTAGTTTGTGCAAAGATAGATATAACTCCGTAATAGATGGATACAGTCTAAGGAAAAAACGTGCCTCGAAAATCAAGTAAATTTGATTCTCGTTCAGAGGGCGCTACTAGTTTTGGCCTACAGTCATATAGATGGCGTTGACGGTTTCGTTTGTTATTTAACAATTTTAACGCATATCAGTGAAAGAACATGGGTCAAAATCATAAAAATAATTAATGCGAATAAAAAAAATCATTTATCTATATTTAAATACATTCTATCGTATTTTTATAAATCTTCATTTTTAGTTTTAAAGTGTGTCGACAGATGGCAGTGAATTTACTGGGGTTACAAAATTTACTATGACAGTACCGCTCTAGTATAAGTTACTCTATGGTTTGTGCTAGTAGCGCCCTCTACGCAGAGTTGTGCGTAATATTCCCTATTGCCGCGCAAAGCAGCTCGGTACATGTAGACGTGCCTCGGACGAAGCAAACGCACTCGCGGCCGCATTGCCTCGGGCGAGACACGTCTCAGACCGAGCTACTTTTCGCGAGGCGGCTCGTTCCCTATTCCGATTTTCGGAACTCTACCCTAGTATTCTACAAATACTTAACAAAAATATAATCACAGCACCTGTTATCTATGTAATATATATAAGGAACATGCTGCAGTAACGCCATCTACAATTAATATATTTATAGTTTGTCTATAATATTTTCACATATAATTGGATACAGTGACAGATGTGATCTCCATCATGAAATAGGTACCTAAGCGGGCGAGTTGATCAAAATGATTGAAATTGTGTTTATAGTATTTCTCAAACATCATGGGTACGGTGGCAAATGTCATATCAGTATTATTTTGTGAGTATTTGCGTTTTAAGATTATAAATGGTGATGACACGTGTAACCGTACCTATGCTGTTTTAAAAATACTATAAGGGAACAATGAACACATTACATTGTGAACAAATCGCCCGTCTAGCGGCTACTGCTGCTGAACGTACCTCTCACTATTGAAGATTGTCTTGTCAAAAGGGTTTATTTTTGTATGGTTTTCGAGAAATAGAACCCTTTTGAAAAGACACTACTCTATTAGTATATGTATCGGGTGATACTAGATCCTTAACTTTACTAGATAATACAATAACAAAAGAAAAACAGACAAATCTAAATAGACTGCGCATTGTGTCATGTCTTTTGTATATAATGAGCTCTTGAACTCCACCACAAATTTGTTCTTTAAAGTAAAGCGTGATAAGGTTCTATTTGGCCTGAGATAGTGTCGCTATAAGCTGCATTTTTGACAATCTTTTTTTGACATTTTTGTGGTAAAATTGTGATACCTTCTCTTCTTGTTTACTTCGGTGACATAGTGCCACTGAAATTCCGCAACATGACGAACGCCAAATAAAATCTTGCCAGGGTATTTATTGGTACATGGTGGATTTTGGCGCGTTTACGTAATCTATTTAGATTAGATCTGAAGAATATAATAGACAATAAACATCAAGCAATATAGAACCCCTTTCAGGAGTTTAAATTTAACTTTGAATAGTTTTATGGCAACACTGTAGAGTAGAGGTAGACACAGATACGAGTATAACAGCAAAAATATTCAGACAAATCAAATTACTCATCGTTTTTTTAGCATTAGAAAAAGGGTAAACATTAGCCGGGTCCAAACAGAGCGAGCATACGCGCGGGCTAGGCAATTTCCTCGTGCATAAAACGGCCAGTGTAGACTTGCCTCGGCGGCGAGGCTCGCGCGAGGCAAGTATACACTGGCCGATTTGTGCGCGAGGAAATTGCCTCGCGCGTATTCTCGCTCTGTGTGGACCGGATATTGACGAATCTTTTTATTGAAAAATAAATCACAGCAAATATGTAACATGTGTTAAGCAAATACATATTATTATGATCATTTACATTCTTTTGGTTTCATAAGTAATAATTAGTTACTATTTTATTTAAAGCGTTTTTCAATAAAAAGACTCAAGATTGTTTACCCCTTTTCTAATGCTAAAAAAATCAAAGTATAATATTTTTGCTGCCGACTCACGCACGTAAGTCACTTATTTAACATAAACATTAATTATAATTTAAAAAAAAACGTTGAAAAAGAAATGTCATCGTATTTTTAGAAAATACTACAATTATTATAGTTATCATTATTCACGTTTTCCGTATCAATAAAATCATTTTCTTTATTATCTTTGTATACGTTCTCTAAATTATAATTTGGTTCTCTTTTTATTTGTACTAGATTATCTTTATCACAGCTATTTTCAGTGTTTTCGTTTTCCTCAATTAATTCTCTTTTTATATTTATATTCATGTATTGGAACTCTCTTTTTATGTTAATTATATTATCTGTAGCCATTATTTGGTTTTCTGGAGGCTCATTCGAAACTACTTGAATATTACTACTAATATCATTAATGTTAGTGGTTGTTGTATCTTTCGGAGCAGATGGCTTAGAATCCAAATCTTTTTCATCAACAATAGTAGTTCTTGGTGTGTATTCCACAAAGGATGGCCTAGAATCCATATCCTTTCCGCCAATATTAGTGTTTGTAGGTGTGTCTTCGAGAACAGATGGCCTAGAATCCATATTATAATTTTCACCTACTTTATCATTATCAATTTCTGTTTGATTTACAATGCTGTCTGCATTAAGGGAATCATTCTTTTCATTCTCAGATCTAGTATTGTGTTCTGTCTCGTCTGCATTCTCAGTTGGGTTATCTGTTTCAACATTAGTTGTGTCATTAGATAAGTGTACTTGGTTACATACTTGTTCTTCACGCATAACTTTAGGAATTTCCTTCTGATTGTTATTAAGCTCAATGTGTCCACGATTTTCAATGCCTGGTGGTAGAGATGGAAGAAAAAGGTCGTCGTCATGATCTTCATTATTTTCTATTTCTTCATTCAGAATTCGAGATTTATTTATATTAACCCCGTGACTATCATTTCTGTTCAACTCTGTTTGGGCGTCATTATCTTTATCTACTTCAATTCTGTCATGTATATCTTCAATGTTGTTTAAAGTTTCATGTGTATTATCATTGCGATTGTTAATGTGTGATATTTCATTTAATATTTGTTCATCATTTATACCATTAATAGTGTGATCTATACCTGTTTGGGCATTGCTAGATACATTGTTGTCTGTATAATCTTTGCGCATATTATTATGTCCTGTTTCTTCTTTGTCTGGATTGATGCCTGTTTCCTCATCTGTTAATAGTGACTCCACTTCTGGAACTAGTTGATTACTAGAACTTGGACGCATTTCTTGCCTTAAAGACCGTCGTTTAGAAATATGAGAAAAGTCAGTAGGATCATACAACCAAGATTTCTCTTTTTTTATAGCAAATTCATTAGATGGTTTGTCAGTCGTCGTTTCAATTTGGTTTCTTATATTCTCGATATCAGTGTTAATTTCTCTGTTTAACGCTCCAACATCCCATACTTTTAGAAACCCGTTTTCAAAGGGGTTATGGAATGGGTTTATTAACAAATTTGGCGCAACTAATTTTAATTGACCCTCTTCGTTTACATCAGGAGGTTGGGTAACTGCATCTGAGCAGGTTTCTGTATTTTCATAAGAAATTGTGTCTTGAGAATCGTCATCGGTCATTTCATTATTCATTTCTCCCATTTCGTGATTAGGTCTATTTTCATCTTCATTTGTATCATCTTGCTCTGTTTTTTCTATATCTAATGTAGCGGCTTCCAAAGCCATATGTTCTTCGTTTGTGACGCCTGCGTCAGCTGCTGCCATCCCTATCGTATTCATGTTCTGTTTGCCAGCCTCATCACTGGAACTTTGGATTGCATGTTCAGTTTTTATAGCTCTAATCTGAATATTGTTAACACCTTCATTTTGGCCGTCGTCTTCATCACTTGAATCAATTTCAATGATTTCCTCGTCAGAATCAACCACAATAACTTCAGGATGAATATTTTCTATAACAATTCGTATTCCGTTCTGATGATGTTCAAAGGCATGCGCCACTAACTCTTTTTGAGTGAAGAAATATTTGTTGTTGCATTTTAGACAAGGATTTTTGGCATCTTTTCCAGGGCATATAATTTTGTGTTTATCAGCAGTTTCTTTTCTTACGAAACAAAGACCGCATAAGCATTTATACAGTACATTGGAAAGATTACCATTACTGGTGCTCGCAGTATTTTGCAATTTATTAGCATTAAGTACTTCATTTAATTCTTTATCATTTTCATGATTGAATAACACAATCTTATATGCCTCTTCGCTTTTGTGATTCTTTATATGGTTGTTTATAGCCAATCGATTGTTGAAGGTCCTTTTACAAATTTTGCAAGGATAACTACACTTAATTTTGACACAAGTGTCGTAGTTCACAGTATGGTTGTACACCGCGGCCGGCTCTACAAAATTATCACATTTACAACATTTGTAAAGTCTGTATGAACCTTCATGCAAGACCCTCATTTTAACAGACCGTGTGTGTGCATAAATGCTTTCAGATATAATTTTTTTCACTACAGGCTCGGTCATATCAAAACAATTGAGCCAATTTTCAAAGGACAGGAATTCATATCTGTATTTAAAGTATTTAAACGATTCTCTGTGTATTTCTTTGTTTCTGTAATGCAAGTCAATGTGTTTCTTGTAGCATAATGGTTCAAACTTCAAATCGCATATTTCACAAATTTGTGTCACAAATTGTATATTATTTGTTATGTGGTTTTGTGAATGTTCAACAGCAGCATCGTAGGAACCTGTAGAAATATCACAATTGGTGCATGTGAGTATAACGTTATCATCATCTAAGCTCACTACTGGAATGCTTTCTTCAGCATTTGCTACTTTGTTTCTTGGAGTTACTTTTATTTTAAGCCCCTTTTTGTGGCCTCTAGCATGCCTTTCTGCTTCCATCTTGTCATAAATTTTAGTACCACATTTAGTACAAATGAAAACATGAACCCTCCCTTTTTTACTTTTCATCACTTTCTCAACAATGATATTTTCAACGTTATCTTTACGCTTCTTGTTATAGACATCAGGATGTTTCTTCTTAACATGTCCATCAATGTCTTTAAAGAGGAAATTCTTGTTACAAATCTTACATACAACTTCAAAACCATGTTGTACTTTCATGTGCTCATCGAATTTGCTTTTCTCTTCAAAATAACAAGCACATTCTTCACATTTGTGCATTTTATCTTTAAAATTACCATTATTCACGTTACTGGTGACAGCTGTAGCTGTATTATTTGCTTTATTTTGAGCATCAACAGTGATTTGAGTTGGAGCTACATTTACATTTGCATTAACTACATTGCTATGAGTAGTTCTATTATGGGCATCAAGAGCACTTTGCGTGGGAGCTAAATATGCACAGATAGGACATTGTATCTCTCTGAAAGAAGCATCGAGACTAACTACAGTGCTGTTAACCAAGCAGCCATGGAACCTCTCTGGGTTCATCTCCTTATGAATACCTTGGTAGTGTCTGAAGAGTGTCGTTTTGTTGGCGTAAAGTTTGTGGCAGATCTGGCATTCTTCTTTAACGTTCGGCTTAAGTTCTGCTGTCGCTGGTCGCTGGATGCCCCTGAAAAAAGAAAGGTAAAATAAGTGTTGGTCCTCCAAGATATTGCTGGAACGATATTGTCAACAATTGGGGACAAGTAGCCCAGGACCGTGATGGGAAAAGGAGAACAGGAAGACAAAGGAAAAGATGGGAAGACGAAATTAGAGAAATAGCTGGACCATTATGGAGAAGGAAGGCCATGAACAGGAAGTTATGGCAAATTCTAGGGAAGGCCTTTGGCAAAGGGCAGACTGACAATGAAATCGTCCCGATGTCAGAAACACAGATTAGAATAAGTTAAATATATATAAAGATGTTTTATTGTAAAAAAATAAGTCAGTAATAAAGGCTTTATTTATTTATTTATAGCCCAGGACCGAAAAAAGTAGCGCTTTACTGAGCCAACAGTGTAAGTAAAATAAATTTAAGAATAAGTACCCACGCTGTCTGAAAATAATTTGTCATAGTTCTAAGTCTGTAAAATAATGGGCAGGAAATGATAATTAAATTAAATATAATTAATTAGTATAATTTTAGATTTAATTGTATAGTTTAAGGTTAAGTTTGATCTCACTGCGATGCTATTAGTCAATGTTATGTACTCCATAAATGTCATATATATCAGTATTTATTATATATTTAAATCCAAACAAACTTTAAATTACATTACACTGATTTCACTCCCTACTCACAACAATGGAAATCGAAATAGTCCATTTCCATAATGAAAGTTTCGCTTGTTTCCTGTAAAATTTTGCTGAAATTTCCTAGAACTGAGATAAATATGCACCCGCAACCAGGGATGCGCATCGTTTGCGCATAGTTGTATAAAACCGCAATTTATATGCGCTTTAGCAAACATCCCTGATTTATGCCCATCCTCCCCTCGCTAAGCCTTTGAAGAGAATAATCAACTTCCTCTTGAGAGGGACTATGACCCTCTAAATGGATTTGGTGGGAGGAAGACATCATTAAATAAAAGAGTTTAATATTACCTGTTTCCAGAAAGCTGTTGTATTCTATCAGTAAGAAACCTCAGCCCATCTTGAATCTGCGACAGCTCTGTCTGAAATGATGGCTGACTGCGGGCCTGGTTCGGCTGGCTCGGCCTGACTTGGGAACCGCTGGGTGACGGGTTCATGGTGCTTGTGACCATTTGGGAGCGATTGGTGGAGTTGCTGCGCTGTTGTGTCCGGGAGAACTGAGATGGTTGAAGAAAATCCTCATCCTCCATTTTTGAACTGTAATGACAGACAGACACTTCACATTTATATATGTAATTACAATGTGATGTTGCACCGCCTACAAGTTATCTGCTTTGCCCGAAGGTTAACTGGTAGACAATGCCTTGTAGCATTAAGTCCGCCTTTTGTACATTTGTATTTTCTTTTGTGCAATAAAGATTAAATAAATAAAATTTATATATTATATAAAATTTTACACTAGAGAAAAACTGGGCAGTACAACAATAGGATAAGGAAAATAAAGCGCTCAGTGCAATGGTGGTTTTTGTATTTTTTAAAACGCTGATATATTAAAATGCTAATGATTTGTAATAAGATAAGATAAGATAAGATAAGATAAGATACATTTATTGATAAAATTGTACAAATTTTACACGTCAATTCAGCCATACTATAATATACAATGTCAACCATATAATTATAATAAATTTATACTACGTTACAATATACAATTTGTGTTCGTAGTTCTATTGATAAAGTTCATTATTACAATTATTATATTTATTATTCGTTATTACAATTATTATATCTATATCTCAGTTTTTTATCTAATGTCAGGGCTTATTACACTTCCTTAAAATAAATTCATTCACACTGTAGCAACACAGGTCAAGCAACATTTTTTTAATCTCATTGTAAAATATTTTATCGCTCGCCGAGGTAATTATGGATTGATTATGTTATGCACAGTTTTGGGTATGAAGTTATTATGGTCAGCTACAGACTGGGTGCAAAGATATCAGACCATGCTAAGTTTTCATGCCAAGTCGTCAATTATGGCGCTTATAGGGAATAGGGATATGTATGCGTTCTTACTGCCAAGTTTGTGCAATGTTAGAGTAGTCAGAGTTTAACATTATTGATATTGTAACATGAGCAAGCGCTGGCCTTAGCGCTGGTGGCCTAGCGGTAAGGGCATGCTACTTTCAATCCAGAGGTCACGGGTTCAAACCCCGTCTCGTACTAATGACTTTTTCGGAACATGTACGAAATATCATTTGCTATTTACCAGTCGTTTTTCGGTGAAGGAAAACATCGTGAGGAAACCGGACCCTAGTTTACCCTCTGGGTTGGTAGGTCTGATGGCAGTCGCTTTCTAAAAAACCTACCATTTCTTGGGATTAATTCCCAAGCGGACCTCAGGGTCCCATGGGCCGTGGCAAAATGCCGGGACAACGCGAGCAAGATGATAATGATAATGATACTGTAACACATCCATGGTAAATCAGTTTTCTAATAATAAAAAGGAAATTAGCAAGTAACTAGTCGTAATATTCATAACTAAAAAAATATTGTGTAATTTGATTGTATATACTAGTAAAACGAATCAAAGTAATCCAAAAAACTGACCCTACTACTGACCCCAAAGATAAGGACCAAGGTCAGACGTAGTAAGCGGCGACACTAAAACAGTGAAAAAGTTATTAAAAATCTTACCTTAAGACACTATTTAATTCATAAAACTATTTTTAAGCACTGTACAAACCTTTAAAGATAAAATTCTTAACTATTATTCATTTTTAGCAATGTACGCGCAATATACAAAATGTGGCGGCCCGGCCGGATCCGTTTGGTTTTTCATTTCATTTGATTTGACGTTTTCGTTTATTATTAATTCTTTCGTCCAATGTCTTCACATCTCAGAATAATGACTAACTTCACATGGTATTCACAAACGAGCCGTCATTGACAATCGAGCGTACGTTCAAAAATATGAATATATTATGTAAGTACGTAATGCAAACAATGCATCACCTAAAATCATCACGGTAATTAAAATAGTTTATCTTTACAAATCTTATAATTTTTAAATCTCCTTGTCTTATTTTACGTATTAAAATAAAGCAGCAAAATTTTATATGATTTAGAAGTTTGTTACTGAGTGTGAACACAATGAACTCCGAACGCTCCTCAGATGGCTCACCTCAGATCAGACAGATATTCAGGAGAGTGGGAAACTGGGAATGGGAAATTCCTGGAATTTCCAAGCTAAAGACTAAAGTATTTAGTAATATATTGACAATATTGTTGATGTTATTGTTATCTATCACGCACACACTTCCTATTCCTACGTAATGTACCCGATTAGGGTAGGATACCGGATACCTATTGCCTTATTGTATTATTACATTGTAATATTCTGTTTATGTTATGCCGCTGTGGCTTAGTGCGCATTTCTAATATATACGGGAGTGGTGAATTGGTGGTGTTTTTTACATTGGAATCTGAAATCACAAACATAAAACTTATTTTGAACTTGAACTTGGATTTCACAAGGTGTACTGATGTGACAAAACTTTTTCCCGCGGTTATTGAGCGTTGAAGTAAGTATGCCCATGAGGATATTACCAGGACCCCTTCTTCTTCTCAAGCGAATGGTTGTTGTCTCAATAATGAACACACTCCGAATGATAATATTTTAAATATTCTCATGGCCGCCTTGATGGATTTCATCCGGAGATGGTCTGATGCTTTACCGAACAATGTCTTTGGCTTAGTTGAACAGTTAATTAGTCTTGTTAATTCTTGCAAAAATGGCTCTTACAGTAATGCAATGGAACACTAGAAGTATCCGAAATAAAAAAGCTGATTTATGTTCCCTTATTAATAAATTTAATCTGTCTGTTGTTGCCATCTCTGAGACGTGGCTGCGTCCGGGCTCTCGGTTTAGGGTTCCTGGGTTTTCATGCCTCAGAGATGACAATGATAATGGTAAGGGAGGTAGCTCTCTATTTATTAAACGTTCTCTTACTTTCTCTTCGATTTCTCTTCCTCCTCATTCAGTAGGTATGAACATTGTAGCGTGTAAAGTCTCAAGTATAACATGTGTCTCTTTATATATTCCTCATCCAAACTGTGTTCTCATTGCCGAATTGGAGTCTATTCTTGAGGCTCTACCTGGCCCTTTGTTGGTGATGGGTGATTTTAACTGCCATAATACAATGTGGGGCTCAATTGTTTCTGACTCCATTTCGCCCCGTTTGTTGAAGTTGTTTGATGAAATTAACTTGTGCTTGATGAATGATGGCTCCCCCACCAGGAGATCCCCCCCTACTCAGAACCCTAGCCCTGTTGACCTTACTCTAGTTTCCCCTAGTTTAGCTCCCCGTCTTATGTGGGAAGTCCTTACTCACTCACATGGTAGTGATCATCTTCCGATCCTAATTTCTCTCCCGTCTGTGACTCCTACTCTTCCTCCCTCTTCTCCCCCTCTTTTAAAATTCAGGCTGGATAAGGCTGATTGGTCAGAATTTTCTTCCTTTGTATTTGATGGTGTTAATTTGCTTCCCCCGGTGTCGGATGATAATTTCTTGGAGTTGTATTTTAAATTTGTTGATGTTCTCTCTAAATCAGCTGATAGGTGTATCCCTTTAAAAAATTCTTCCTATGGTAAAATACCCTCCCCTCCGTGGTGGGATGCTGAATGCACTGATGCTATTAAAAAGCGCAATCAGGCAGAGGATGCTTTTACTGGGGATTTGACTAGTTTAGAAAAGTACTTAGAATTTCAATCTGTTAACGCCCGGACTAAGCGCCTTCTGTCTATCAAGAAGCGCCAAGGCTGGACTCGTTTTTGTGAAAGTTTGTCTCCTCGCTTCCCTTCAGCTCTTGTATGGAAAAATATTAGACGTTTCCGTGGTTATATGTCACATAATAATTCTCTTTCTAATAATTCCTCTGGTTGGTTGGAAAATTTTATAGACAGACTGGCCCCTCCTTCAGTTCCATCTCAGGATTCCCTTCCACTATCTTATCCATCTGTACCCTCTAGGGACAGAATGGATGAACCCTTCTCTTTTCCAGAATTATTATCTGTACTAGAACATCTCCGGGATTCTTCACCTGGTATTGACGAAATTCCTTATTCCTTCATCCAACGTTGCCCTGACTCATCTAAATTATTCTTTCTTTCTATAATTAATAAAATCTACATCTCAGGGATTATTCCAGATACTTGGAAGAAGCAGATTATTATTCCGATATTAAAGCCGGGTAAAGATCCTAATGATGCACTGTCATACAGACCTATTGCACTTTCGTCCGTCTTGGCTAAAATACTAGAACACCTTGTGAAGAATAGGCTTGAGTGGATCTTGGAATCTAGAGGAATCATATCTTCCTCCCAGTTTGGGTTTCGTAGAGGCATGGGTACTATGGATAGCCTGAGTATACTTACTTCTGTTATTCGTACTGCATTTTCTAGGCGTGAATACGTTTTAGGTGTATTCCTTGATGTAACGTCTGCATACGACAATGTTCAGCTATCGATACTCAGGCAGAAAATGTTACAACTGAGTCTGCCGGTAAGAATGGTTAATATCATATGCAATCTCTTTATGGATCGTTCCATTACTGTCCGCTTCCAGGGTTCCCTTTCCCCCGCTAGAAAGGTTTGGAGAGGTCTCCCACAGGGATCCGTTCTGAGCCCCATCTTGTATAGCCTTTACACAGCGGACCTTGATAAATCTGTTGATTGTTTCTGTGATATTCTTCAGTACGCAGATGACATTGCTCTTTATTATGTTTCTAAGGATGTCTCAGAATGCACAATTGCTTTAAACTCTGCTCTCTTTTACCTTCATTCCTGGCTTACAGATCATGGTCTGTCCCTATCAGTTGCCAAAAGCTCTGTTGTTGTTTTTACACGTAAATATCGTATTCCTGACATTGACATAGTCCTCAACGACGAATTGGTTCCTGTAGTAGATTCGGTTAAATTCTTGGGCCTTTACTTGGACTCGCGCTTAACCGGTGTGGCCCATTTAAATTATTTAAAAAATAAATGTGAAAAAGGGGTTAATGTACTGAGATCATTGTCTGGTGCTTGGTGGGGCTCCCATCCCTTTTCACAAAAGCTACTATACAATGCTATTATAAGAAGTCACTTCGATTATGGTTCTTTTTTATTGGAGCCTTGCAATAAGGCTGCGCTATCCCTTCTTGATAAAATTCAATCGAAGTGCCTTCGAATTGTTTGCGGAGCCATGCGTTCTTCTGCTACTAACGCTCTCCAGGTGGAATGTCTAGACCCCCCATTAAGTTTGCGGAGACAATTCCTGTCTGATCGCTTCTATTTCAGGGCAGCCCAGCTTTCAAACCATCCGCTTCTTTTTCATCTAAATAACCTGGTAAACATTATCCCTACTTCTGATTATTGGACTAATAAAGAACTTCCTTGTCTCATCAAAAGCTTTCAAAAATTATCTGACGCAACACCTATGTGGACCTTTCCTGTTAATCCAGTGTTCCTAATTGATTATGATGCTCTTTTGTTTCGTCCAAATATTATCTTTTCTCTTGGTATAAAAAAAAATACTTCTGGTGCTAATAATGTCTTTTTACAAGTCATTGAGGAAAAGTGGCAGAATTTCCTTACAATATTTACTGATGCCTCGAAACTCTCAACTGACCTTGCTGTTGGCTCTGCGGTTTGGATTCCGCGTTATAAAATTATATTAAGTTTCAAAAGCCCTCCTACCACATCGGTGTTCACAGGGGAAGCAATATCTATCTTTGAAGCTGTTTCATTCATTCAGTCTCACAAAATCCCGAAAGCAATAATATTATCTGACTCCCTTAGCTGTCTTCAAGATTTACATAAGTTTCCACTTCGCTCCAGGGATAATCTTTTTATCATCCTTAAGACTAGACAGTCCCTATACCAATGTTCTCTACTTGGGCTTGAAGTTGTTCTTGCTTGGATCCCTAGTCATAATGAAATTGATGGTAATGAGCATGCAGATGCCTGTGCTAAACAGGCGATTGAAATTGGTTGCTCTTCCTCTTATTCCAAGTGCTATATGCAGGACCTCCGCAACTCTGCTAAAGCAGATCTTGTCAGACAGTGGACTGAAGAGTGGGAGATAACTAGCAAATCCACTGGCAATCGCTATTATAGGATCCAACCGAATATTCTTGTCAGACCTTGGTTTTTCAAATACCATAAGATTCACAAGTCAGTTACCTCCTCTATTATTCGTCTTCGACTTGGCCACAATACTTCCCCTGCTTGGCTAGCTAAAATCCATATTCTAGATCATTCATTATGTGAATGCGGCCTGGAGGAAGGCACTCTTGATCACATCTTCTTCAACTGTCCAAATACTCATGCCAGTTTTTATGATTTTCTTCCTGACTATATTCAACGTCCTGTTAACATAAACCATATCCTTACTTTGGTTAACACTACCTTTGTTTATGTCCTTGCTAAGTTTATGAAAGATTTTAATATCAAGCTTTAGCTCCTTTTAAAAGTTTTTACCTGTTTGTTTTCCCAAACTTTCCTGTAATGTTTTTCTTTTTAAAAAAAAAAAAAAAAAAAACCTGATTCTGGCAGTCGGCTCATTACTTTCTATAGTTTCTATTGGTTTTTCTGGCCGTCCATTTTTTCTATTTTTATTCCTATAGTAGTTTAGATTCTTCAACCGATCAAGCATCTACACGGACTGGATCAAGTTCTGATTCTGAAATTCTGCTCCCACAACCTTGATGCTGGCAAAATTGTCCCAATGGACAGATGCCATAAGAACCAAAAACTGAACTGAACTAAGTATATTTTGTTTATGAGTCATACATGTTTCTATGGAATGTATGGATAGAATAATAATAATATGAGTAGACCTGAAGTGCTGATAGTATGTAAATGTGATTTGTAGTTTTGTTTCAAGCCTTTAGATTGTTTTTAGGGTTCCGTACCCAAAGGGTAAAAACGGGACCCTATTACTAAGACTCTGCTGTCCGTCTGTCCGTCTGTCCGTCCGTCTGTCTGTCTGTCACCAGGCTGTATCTCATGAACCGTGATAGCTAGACAATTGAAATTGTGATGTATTTCTGTTGCCGCTATAACAACAAATACTAAAAACAGAATAATATAAATATTTAAATAGGGCTCCCATGCAACAAACGTGATTTTTTTGCTGTTTTTTTCCGTAATGGTACGGAACCCTTCGTGCGCGAGTCAGACTCGCACTTGGCCGGTTTTTATTTATATTTTAGATTTTTACAAGTCTGTTTCATTAGTGCAAAAACTGGTGCAAAAGTGTTGAGTACTACATTATTCGTTTGTTTTGGTTTAAAGTAGTAACCATTTTTAAAAAGCTCAAGTGTTACATGGGGCATTTTCCATGAAAAGGGACCTTATTGTCGATGTCGATTGCACAGCGTCGCGCGGCATTGTATTTATATCGGAGCGTCGTTTATAATGGCGTAAGCGCCATCGACAATAAGGTCCCTTTTTATAGAAAATACCACACATGTCTTGTAAAGATTATAATTATTACGCGCAGGTGTAAAATATATAAGTGGTTGGCATAAGTGTTACGTGGAAAATTGTACCCTTATTTACTGGGGCCACATTATTTTGAAGTTATTCAACTAAATATGCGAAAATTAACCATTTAACAGAGGCCAACCGGCTGACCAATGCAGCAAAACATTGAGCAATTTTCGACTTTAAATACAACATATTCAGTTTCTATTTGTGAGTTCCTATAATTGGCTCTGTATTGTTATTTAAAAAGTTAACTAATATTATAAATGCGAAAGTGTGTCTGTGGGGTGGAAGTTTATATGGGAAGTCGATAAAAAGCAGATTGGATAAAAAATAAGCTACCCAAACTACTAACTCTACGCGGATGAAGTCGCGGGCAAAAGCTAGTATTTCATAATTCCACGAGATGTCTAAGATAAATAAATAAAGAAATGTAGGTGCCTTTGACGTTTTAACCAATCCTTTTTTTTTTTTTAATCTGTTTTTTATGGAGGCTTTGGACACTCTAGGTGAACATGTCAGCCTCATGGGTGCTATCATAGTTCCCTACTCAAGGGAGAGGTCAATAAAGTGGTAAACACTGATTGCTTTGTCCGATATAGGCTCTGCCAACCAACAATTGATCTGTCCATTGTGCATGGAGCCCAGACTACCAAAAATTCTTTTTCTCAAGTCCGAATTCCGGACGCATTCCAACAACACGTGAGACAAGTCATCAGTCTTCTGACAGTTTGCACACAGTGGTGACGATTTAACACCCATCATGCACAGAAATTTGTTTGTAGGGATGTGTCCGGACCGGACTCGGAAAGCTGAGACTAACACTTTTCTAGAGAGGTTGGCAGAATCAAACCAGGGTATCCACAAGGGTCTATCTTGAATTGTTCTGTACCAGATTCCAACACCCCTTGATAAAGCTTGTTCTCCAAAATGGTATTCCCATTTCTGTAAACATCTTTTAAAAAAAGGAAGTAACTAATACCTTAATAACTCATGCATTTGATTTTGAAAATCGTTAATTTAGTGTAGTCTAAGTGTATTTTGTAGTCACAGTAAATTTACTACCATCTATAGACACACGATTAAAAATAAAAAATAAATTTACTTATAAAAATACCAAAAAATGTATAAACTCGTAAGTATTATATGGATAAATGATTTTTTTATTTGTATTTATTATTTTTATATGATTTTGACCCATGTTCTTTCACTGATATGTGTTAAAATAAGCGAAACCGTCAACGCTATCTAGCCGAGAATAGGCCAAAGCGCTACCAGCGCCATCTATGCGAGAATATTTTTTTCTTGATTTCCGAGGCACGTTTTTTCCTTAGACTATTCATCTTATACGGAGTTACATGTCTTTGGTAAGACGCAGCGATAGTCATGGTGCATATCTTACGTGTAGTTGGATCGGTGGGTAAATGTCACGATTTTATCGCATGCCCCGCAAGTAAAGTCGTGAAGTATACGTGATACGGCACGTCACTACTAGATCTCGGGCCAGGAACAGAATTCCATGAACAATCGCCTCCCGGGCGAAAACTCGTATAGTGGTTAACGGCTATGTATGAACCCTCGTGAACGTCAGCTGCCGCTCCGTTGGTGGGTTGAGGAATGGCAGCAAATAGTCTATTATAAAAAATTTGTCATCGCCTCCCGCTTGATACTTTGTCAGATGATAGTTTAGATGCAAACAAGCAAGTTTTTTTCGCGATTTCTGGGTTGGTCCCATAGTAAAATATGCTCAGCATGACTTATACAATCACCTTGCAAACACCACCTCTCCCAGAAGTCGTCGGCAACATCAAGGGTCTGCTAGGCTTCCTGGAAGAGTTGGGTTGGCAAGAGTAGTGCCGGCAACCCATCACGCAAAATAGGCGCAATATATGACGTCGAGTTGCGGAAACCAAGCCCGCTAAAACCTATAACCTATATAAACACCATGTATACATACACACGAAAAAATAACTCGTGCCTTTTTAGACAGAAAACTAAACATCATTTTATGTGTTGTGTTGTTACAGGTAAACATGGATTACGACAGTTCAGATAGCGACGATGATCAGAATATTCATAATCGCCAGTTTTACGCTAGACAAACGGAAGCAGTGGTTGAATGCGTGAAGTGGGTATTAACAGTTATATCAAAAAATTCCGCGGAAAGTATAAAAGAAGTTAAAATACCCATTCGAAAAGAAAAAAAGGAAAAGCTAAAAAAGTCCAAAGTTACTGATGTAAATCAGCATATTCGAGCTTTGTGCGATACGTTCAAAAGCATACCTTCTTCATCGAGATGCCCTCAACTAGAGGTTCGCGGACCTTCCAGACACAGTAAAGCGGTTCCTGTAACCAATAGACACAGTGAAGCAATTCCCGGAACTTCTAAACACAATGAAGCGGTTCCTGGACCTTCTAGACACAGTGAAGCAATTCCTGTAACTTTTAGACACAATGAAGCGGTTCCTGGATCTTCTAGACACAGTGAAGCTGTTCCTGGAACTTCTAGACACAGTAAGGCAATTCCCGGAACTTCTATACACAACCACGCCGTTCCTGAACCTTCTAGAGACAGTAAAGCAATTACTGGAAATTCCAGACCTAACATCGAAACAGCTCCTGTGTCTTTAAAACATGGCACAGAAAGGGTTGTACCTGAAACTTCTAGTTTTAAAAAACAAAGCGAGGACATTACAAAAAAACACACGGACACAGAATCTTTTGGAGCAGGTCCTAAAACTGCTACAAGTAGCGCAATAGAAGACCATGGAACTTCTGAAAATTGCACTAACGCAACCTCTGGTATTCCTAGAACCCATGTGGAAGTGGCTACAGGATCTTCTAGAACTCATTCTGAAAGATCAAAATTTTCAACAAGTCATTCTAATGTAGCAGAACCCAGAACTCACATTAAAACAGTTCCTGACATTTCAGGCAGTACTACAAAAACAATGCCTGGTACTTCTAAAAATCCCTCTACCAAAGCTCCAGTAACTTCGAATAATAACCCTGAAAATGTAGCTGAAAGTTCCAAAAGTTTTACAGACGCCCTTAAAGAAACCTCTAAAACTCTCACAGAAGCACATAATAGAACTGCTGAAATTCCTATCGTAGTCGGTTCTGGAGTAGTCCTCAAATCTTCACTACAAAACATGGAAACCGAGATATCTGGGACTCCAGCAAGTCGGTCTGATCAGTCTGATGTAACGAAATCTGGAACCTCGGGGCACACTGAAGTAGTTGTTCCTGGTGTTCCAAACGGTTCTACAAAAATAATGTCCGGAGCTTCTAAAAGTCCGATGGAAACAGGCCCTGAAATTTCAAAACAATGCCCTAATAACGTTGTAACTGAAACTTCTGCAAGATTTGTCAAACCCGTTGAAGAAATTTCAACAAGTCGCACAGAAACAACAAACCCTATAATTTCCCGGAATCACACAGAATTGATGGTCTCTGGAACCACTGGAAGCTACACTGCAGACCGTGAAACTGCTGAAAGTCACACAAAAGACCACCATGGAACTGTCGAAAGTCGGACTGAAGCAGTATCTGAAAATTCGGAAAAGCATGTGATAGTAGGTCCTGCCACTAAAACAGTAATCTCTGAAACCATGCCTGGAACAACTAGAAATGGTTCTAATGCAGAACTGCATTGGGATTCAAGTAGTAAAGCACATACAGAATCCTCTGAAAGTAACAATATAGCTGTTGAATATAATTCTTTACATAGACATGACGAAGCCCCACCTACAGAAGGTAATTCACAGATCTGCACTAAAATTAAAGTTGCTACTACAGAAAGTGAAGAAATAAATAATAATATTGCAGCAACGAAAAGAAACACCGAAAAAAGGAAACATACCAATTCAATTGACGATGGGCCGAAAAGAGCTAGAATTGATGATAAATGTACTTTATGTGGTAAATCAATCAGTAATGAGGAATTTGCCAAACATTATAAGGAGCAACATGGCATACACCATGAAATTCAACATAATAACAGGAATTTCGAAAACAAAATTCAAGATTTAGACAAGAGACTACATAACACAAATAAAAATAAAACAAACAATGAGCAGAATTATAAAATAACAGTTGATAGCAAAAAAAGAACGGCAGCTAGGTCATCTTCTGCACCGAATGAAGATACTATACAAGATGTTGTTAATTCAACACTTGGTATAATCGCGAATAGTGATGATTTCGTAGAACCAGAAGAGAAGAAAAAAAGAACATCAACGAGGTCGTTTTCTGCACCAAATGAACGCATTGAACAACAAACAAGTTCTACAATACTAAAAGAAGAGACTAACCAAAATAAAGTGTTGGATGCCTCTGTCATTGATTTGACTGAAGACGATGAGCTCGGTGAACCCAAACCATCTACAAATATAACAGTTCCAAAATGTAGCCCGAAACCTGCAGATGATTACCAAATATTGAACGATAGCCAATTTATTGATCCTAGTAATGATACTAGTTTATACGAGCCACCTGGTGAGAATGAAACCAAAATCGCCGAGGCTTTTCTATTGGAAAATGTAAAAGCTGAAAAAGCTGCCAACAATCAACTTGATAATGATATTGAAGTGGTAAGTGATGTCTTTCCTACATTGTCAAATACTGAAAAACCGTCTGATATTGAACGTTACACAACTGCTAAACAAAGCACAGAGCAAATAATAAAAGGTATCGATCAGCGTGATTCTTTTAAAAACCAAAATGATAGTGGAAAAATTGTGTCTGAAACACCCGGAAGAGGAATAGGCATAATCCCTGGGTTTCCAATAAGTAACACTAAAATAAAAGATGAAACTTCCATAAATATCCTAGACCTAGGAACTGCTAGTCACTCGCAAGCTTCAAAGCCGAAAATTTCCAAACAGCCCAATTCTGCTAGACAGCATACTTCCAACACGAACAAATTGATATCAAGTTTTCCTGGGCTTTCTATCACCGTCAGTAGCTCTAAAGATTCTGTACCAAATTCATCTCTGTCTGTGTCTTTGCCGCACTCAACTACTATCACACCAATACCAGTGACGCAAATAGCCAGTAAATCTTCTGCTGTAAAACATAGTACCAATGCCTCTACAGATGTAGCCCAATTGGGTACATCTTCACGTTCAACGCCAAACACCAAAGTGAGCCCGAATATAACTACATCACTCTCAGTGCATTCAGCTTTAAAGCAACAGTCTCTGCCTTCCACTTCAAAAGTTCCTGTATCTAAATCAAAACTGAATTCCGTAACTCAAAGCACATCCAAACGTGCTTCTGATTCCGCCCCAGTTTTGCTTCCAAGCCGACATTCAAACACAAAACCAAGAGAGCATTTACCGACTCAAAAAAATCCCGCGAATATACAAGATGCACATATCTACCAGCCTGTTTTAAAGTCGACCCACCGTCGCCCCGTGTCACTTATATCGCAAGCTCGGGATAATTCACGACATACTAAAAATATACTACCTTGTAATATCAATCCTACTCCATCTACTAGTAGATCAGCACCAAAACAACACCCAAGTACAACAATACAAACAAACACATCAGTTTTTCAGAACACCCCAGCAACATCGGCTCCTGGGCATCCTGTACAGTCTCCTCAAACACAATGGTATCCACCATTTTTAGTAGACGCCCTAACTCGGGAGCTAAACACATCAAGTTCAAATTTAGCATCAAGAAACAGAAACGCAAACCGAGCTTTCACCGCGGTAAATGTTCATATTGCTCATCCACAAACACACAGCCGGCAGAGACCTGTTGAACCGCACAATGAGAGAACAGAAAGAACCGCTCAAAGATTAGCGGTAAGAACTGTAAACAATGTACGCTCTTTATCGAATCTAACACCCATAATATACCAACGACCAACAGACAACCAAAGAATAAACACTACTCAATCTTCGTCTAATTCAGAAGGACGGTCAAATCTCTTCCCAAGACATCAGTCGAGATTGTTAGAACAAAGACCACGCCCAATTCAGAATAGTCGTACTTGGCATACACCAGTCCACGAACCTAGAACAAATAATTAATACTATTTAAATAGTTATTTACGATACAAGTGCGGAAAAGCAGAAATTACCTATTCGCACGTGTATCGTACAACGTTTTACAGTACATATGGCCCTTTAAACTTTCGACATGTGCACGAAAAGTACTCTTTTCCGCACTAGTGCGAGAAAGTAGCACCATATGTACTTTTAAAAAAAAAACTTCAAAACAAAAAGCACTAGTGCGGAAAAGTAGTAATTTCCGCATAATATGGCTCCGTAGGAAATGCACTTTTCGAGCACATGCATTGTAATAGTTATTTACGATACAAGTGCGGAAAAGAGGAAATTCGAAACGAGTGGCGATAAATTAAAACACGACCGCAGGGAGTGTTTTAAATCGACACGAGTTGCGAATTACCTATTCGCACGTGTATCGTACAACGTTTTACAGTACATATGGCCCTTAAAACTTTCGACATATGCACGAAAAGTGCTATTTGACGCACTAGAGCGAGAAAGTAGCACCATATGTACTGTAAATGTAATTTAAAGTACGATCCAGCTATGTTATCTTACTAAGTGCAACTTAATTCCATTCAAAATCAGGTGATGACACTGCTTGGGATATGTATGCATTATAACTGCCAAGTTGATACAAACTTAGCGTTATTGGAGTCTAATAATTTGGTATACAATCGGTGGTAAAACTTAATTTACTCGTAGTCCAATGGGTTTGGCCGGTCCAAGTACTTTACATATGACGCCAGCATAGATTTACCTGTCAATCCCTAGAATTGTGTCTATTTTGGAATTTTATGGCTTGGATGCCCTTTAAGCCAAATTTCATTAAAAAAAACTGGAGAGGGAAACCTATGCTGGCGCCATCTATGCAAGCAAACCTTTGATAGTTGCGAACCCCATTGGAAACTCCGAGGAACGATTTTATTAATTATATAAATTTTGAAGAAGTTTTTTTTTATCGTTTCGACATGTCAAATCGATTCTTTAGTATCCACCGCCTATCGTATTAACGTATTATTATCGTATAATATTGATTATAATTTTATAATTTGTTTAGAAATATTCGACAATAATATATTTGTTAATTCATTTCAAGTTGGCGCAGTGATACGCCAGCGCGCGCGTAGTTTGTGTAGTACCTACGTTGACAATTTTTGTCTAATATTAGAATAGTAACAGGGGCCCGTTTCTCAAAATCTTGTAACTTGTAATACAAGCGGATGTCACTTTTTGACAGCTTTTGTTAGGGACTTCCACTTGTATTACAAGTTACAAGCTTTTGAGAAACGGGCTCCAGAAGGGCTCTGTCATTTTGTATGGTGCCCCAAGGGTCTATTAATTAAACTGTATTAAATTAATAATATTACTGCGTTGGCATCTCATACGATTTCACTGTACGTAATATTTTTTTTGTAATATCATCAATAAATGTTTAGATATACGGATATACTTTGGTAGAGTGCCATTACAAGAATATGTTAGCTGTAAGTAACGGTATTATTCAAATAATTATTTAGTTTTTAAGTTAAACAAGTTAAAAGACTATCGTTTAATATGATTGTCAAAATTGTCTACCAAAGTGATTTATCACAATGACAACACATATATCGCCGCTATACTTACTCAACCTCGTATCTGCAGCACTCATTTGATGACAAAAACACCCGTATTCCGAATGAAAGAAAAGCGACATTTCCATCAAATGGTTGTTGCAGATATGAGGTTGAGTAAGTATAGCGACGATATCCCGTTTTAATATTATGTGTAAGTACAGTCAACAGCATTAGTTGCTAAGCGGGCGAGGTGTTCAAAATGATCTTGACGCGACTTTATTGTTAAGAGAATAAGAGCGAGAGCGTGTCAAGGTAATTTTGAACACCTCGCCCGCTTAGCAACTTCTAATGCTGACTGTACTATAGGTATCTATGTGTACGTTTTAATGTGTATTTTTTCTAGTCTTTAACATGTTAAAAACTTAATGTTAGGAAGAACATTTTTACGGCGAAAACTAAGGTGCAGATAAGAGGGTGGATATACCTATAACCCTTACTTTCTTCATATTTATAAAGTCCGTCAAACGGAAGAGAATGAAGAAGACATAGTGTGCTCACTCCATACATCGGTTTTGTTACCAAAAAGACTATTAATTTCGTAGTCGACATGTCGAGATGTCACATGTGTCGCGACTGACGAAAAGTGTATTGCTCAACAATTTATAACTAATATTATAAGCAGGAGGCGTTGAAAAAAAGAGTTCCGGTTAATCCGGTTATAATATTAGCTGAAAATCGTTGAGCGCGTTCGTCGCGACATCTATTGTCGAGTAGCAGTACTGATAATTCCGCTACTTGACGCTAGATGTCGACTACGAAAATAATAGTCGTTTTGGTAACAAGACTGATGTATGGAATGAGTACTCTATGTCTACTTAATTCTCTTTGGTTCTGCCAAAGTCGATGCAGAGTTAGCTTAGACGGACTATAGGTTAGGTACATTTCCTGTTGTACTGTACTTATATTATATTTGTGCCATAACGTAACTTAAAACTACAAAATTAAAAGTGCAATTATAGTGCTAAGTGCTATGGTGCTTTCAAATTAATTGTGACGTTTTCAACCAAAAGGTACCACATTGTCGGTTGTCGATAAGGTTGATTTTAAGCGACAATAAGTACCCTTTTGGTTGAAAATGGCACAATTTTTCATTTCTCTTGCTCTGAAAGAGGGTCATTGTTGTTCTAAAAGGTGTGCAGAAAATGATACGTGTCTGCACTAAGTACGATTTTTTTTAATTTTTTTACGATAATCAATTGAAATTTGAGTTTAAATCTATTATAATTTCTTTATTCGACGAATATAATTTCCATTCTGATATTTGACTCTCCATTCCATAAATAACGATACTTTTGCCTAAATCGTTAATTGAAAGTTCCCTCAAGAAATACTATAAAAATGTATAATTAGTAATGTTTTTAAAAAACACATTCATTTTACTTTCCCCGTATTCGAAATGAAAATTAGAGTGTTTAACTCGGGTGAAAGGCATCATTTCAGCCTCGGCCTATTGGCGTTCTCACTGCGTTCGAGCGCCAATATACCTAGGCAGGAATGAGTGCCTTTCATCCCTTGGTTAACAATCTACTATTAAAAATTAGTAATTTATCGTGATTCTGCATTGTTCTATGTGTACATAAGTGCCTATGGATGTGCCTAATAATAACTACGTGGTCAATTTCTTAGATATAAATGCTGTTTTTATATTTTCTTACAATTGATAAGACTACAACATTGTTGATGAAAATGACGGTAGAGTTAAACCATGCTAAGATCGCAGCGATTTGGATAGCACACTGCAATAGAAGTTTGACGTTTAAAATACACCAACTAAAACTATTTTTTCTACTCGTCGAGTATAATCTGTGTATTACAACTTCACATGCAACACTACAACCTTACTCTTTTCAACGTTGGATAGTCTATGGCACTTCCGACTCAAGCATAAGAATTTTATCGATACGGTTTAGTCAATTATAAAAAATTTTGAAAATGGAACTTCATACATTTCTATAAAATATTTCTTGTTTAAGGAGACTCGATTCAATGCAAATTAGCCTACTTAAACACGCTGCTGCGTCGCATCTGTTTTGTGATTGGTTGGCCAACAAAAACATTTTATTTTATGTTGTAGTAGAAACAATTGCTTCATAAGTCAGAAACGCGCATGTGACACCCTTCATATAGCAACATCCATACCCTACGAAAACCGTTGCTTGTTAGTCTCCATAGGCTACGGTGGCCAAAATCAAGAAAAAAACTGTCTTAAAATTGAATTTAGCGCGGAGCAGGTACCAGGGCCTCATGAGTTACGAGGAGGTGTCGTTGACCAACCCGCCGGGGGCGCCGGGCCCGGCGGCCGGCGCACGTACGAGTATGAAGGTATCGCGGGCTGCGGCAGCTCGTGTATCTTAGCTGTATACTTTTGGTTTCGGTTTGGTTTGGTGGTATGATTCTACTAGTTGAAAGTATTATTTTTTGTCTCGTAGAAAAAGTATTGTATACAATAGTGATATAATCAAGCTTTTCAATCTCGTACCTTAGTTAAGCAACTCAGCAAGCTTCGTTGCTTAAACACGGTACTCGACTGAAAAGCTCTCTGTTATATCACGATTGCATAAAATACTAATTATGAATTACGAATATATATACAGATTGTATATAGATTCGTAATAATAGTTTTAGTTATACTAGAATAAGTACTAATATTTGCATGTCTTAAATTGACAAAGCATGTGAAACTCTCTTCTATTGTAATTACCTTTGTAACCATGTTTTACGCAAATAAATTTTTGATTTCTTGCACATTCTGTGCTATCAAAATCGCTGCCAAGTTAGATTGGTCTAACTTTACGAGCACTATATAGAGCTCCTAATATATCTTCTCTACCACATTTATGTACCAAGAGAAAGATTTACTTTTTTTAAGTATAAAACTTATGGCATTACACTGATTACATTATTGATTGATGATTACACTTTTGTTTTATTTATCCTCGTAAGGCCCAATGTGCATTACAATGTACACTCTGTTTCAATCTAATTTGAACCTTACACTAACTGAATTAAGTAGCATTTCTTTTGTTTCAATCAAACATTTATTCAGCAAATAGGCCACAGGGGCACTTTTACATGTCAATTTTTACAAACAATAAAATTAACCCAAAATTACAAAAAACAATTACATAATTATAAATGTCAAATTACACAAGAAAAAAAAACTAATAAAAACTATACAAATAACAGAAGTACTAAAATTGTTTAGAGATGTAAAAGTCTCTAGGTGTCAGAGATAAAATGTATATATATAATAATAAAAAAAGATCATCAAATTATCCAGAGATGTAAAGGGTCTCCGAGACTTGAATTGTTTTATAATTAATAAAAAGACAAAATATTAAATCAGACAAACAGACAAGAACCGAATGAAGTGCCAATGTTTTCTAAAACAAATGAAAGTCACCCTAATCTTCTATGCAACAAGGTTCAAATTAAAAATAGGGAAACTTTGTATGGTGGGCCTTACGAGGTTATACTCGTAGTATACCTACTAGACTAGGCTGGTAAAAAGAGGTTATGAGGGCAAATCAACTTTTTGACCGACACAAATCTCTCCACAACTTTTAAACTTCGTAATATTTCACCTTTAAGTAATGTTTCAGTTTATGGTGTAGGTATATGTGTTATGGCATTCAAGGGTCCAGCTTTTAAACCTAATAAACAGAAACTATGTATATTAGAAGCCCGATTTCTTGGTAGCTCCAGATAAGTTTTGAGTACTTATACTCATCAGAGGTCAAATCTCTCTCGCAGGCTCACCTGCAGCTGTCACAATGCGCACCTGAAAAACCGAAATGTAAATGTATACGAAATGTAGGTATAGTTTGGTTTGGTTCCGCTGGCTGGATACCGAATATTCGGCCGATGTTCAGGTCGAACACTCGATATCCGGCCAAACAACTATCCGTTGCATCTCTAAAACCGTCTCGTGTAATGCGGAACGGAAGGGTCCTGGATTTTCCCCAGGCTACCATCCCCCCCACACAGTCCTAATTGCCCTAGTGAAATGGAGCCCGTCAGGTAAAAAAAAATGCATCTCTAATAAATATCGATACTAACTACTGAAAATACCACGAGTCATCTTGGGGACAATGGGCGTGGCCGGTCGAAGTATTTTACAGATGGCGCCAGCATAGGGTTTCTATCATCATCCTGTCCAGGCCGGTTTCGGCCTCGGCGACTGGGTTTTTCTGGTTAGTGAGAGCGACGATCGTGAGCTTTCAGGTGGCTGACGTAGCCTATTTTCGCGGTAAATGTACGACCACACTCACCGCAGGTCAGCACCCCTCCGACAAAATTATAGTTTATGACCGCAGGTGGTCGGGCCTTTAACTGGTCACGCTTCGCGTCGAGTTCGAATCCCCTCTGTTCTTCAAAGGCTTGCACTTTTGAACTCACTGTATGCCTCCACTTCGGCCGATCTTGTGCCGAAGTCTCCCAGTGCGATGGTTCAATGTCACATCTCCGCATGTGTCGCTTCAGCACATCTTTGTAGCGCAGAAGTTGGCCGCCCTGTTTCCGCTTCCCACTTTGCAACTCTGAGTAGAAGATGCGCTTAGCAACTCTGGCATTAGACATACGGGAGACATGACCACACCATCGCAGCTGTCGCCGCATTAGATAGGCTTCAATGCCGCTGACATTAGCACGACGTAGAACCTCGGTGTTCCTGACACGATCTGACCAAGAGATGTGCATAATGTCACGCAGGCATTTAAGGTGAAACCTATCCAATGCACGAATGTGTTTTCGGTAGAGACACCACGTTTCAGAGGCATACAGGAGATTGGGCAGAATTATTGCCATGTACACAGATACCTTTGTCTGGAGCTTAATGTCATGTGACCGGAACACCTTGACGTGCAGTTTGCCGAAGGCAGCGGCAGCCGCTCCGATTCTGCTGTTAATTTCTTCGTCAAGGTGGCACTTGGATGTTATTGTGCTCCCCAGATATCTGAATCTGTCTACTTGCTTAAGAGAGTCGTCGCCGAGCCTGACGTCAACGGGCGCTAGTGTCTCCAACCCCATGATTTCGGTTTTCTTGACACTGATTTTAAGGCCGAAGCGCTGACAGGACTCATTGAGGCTCGTCATAAGCGTTTGTAGGCTATCTGGAGAATCCGCCACAAAGCAAAGGTCGTCTGCGTACATTATCTCCGTAATAGTAGCTTGAGATACTTTCGTGCGCGCCTTTAGTCGTGCTAGATTAAACACACTGCCATCAGTGCGAAAACGAATACGGATGCCGTCCGCTAACGTTTGTAAGGCATCTCTGACGACAACAGCAAAGTAAATTGCGAAAAGAGTTGGTGCCAAAACGCATCCTTGCTTGACGCCACAAGTGACACCAAAGTATTTAGAATTTTCGCCCCTTACGCTGGCACAGCATTGCATGCCGTCGTGCAGAAGTCTAATGAGCCTGACAAACTTAGCCGTGCACCCCCGTTTCGCTAGCACCTTCCACAAGGCTTCACGAGGCACGCTGTCAAAAGCTTTCTCAAGGTCAACAAAGCAAAGAAATAGTGGCTGACCTTGTTCTCTGCTCTTCTCTTGAAGCTGACGGATAGAGAAGATGGCTTCGCAGGTGCCTCGGGTAGGTCGGAAGCCAAATTGTGTCTCAGGCAATATGTCTTCTGACAAAGGTAAAAGGCGATTCAGCAATATGCGAGCAAAGACTTTACCCGGAGAAGTTAGGAGAGAGATGCCCCTGTAGGAGTTGCAGTCTGATCGGTCGCCTTTGTTTTTGTATAAGGACCTGATGCGGGATACCCGAAATTCACTAGGAACTCGTTCCTGCTCCCACATCTGCTTAAATAATATCCAGAGAGTCTCATGCAACTCCTGTCCCCCATATTTGAGCAGTTCTCCAGGTAAGTTGTCGATGCCCACAGCCTTTCTATTTTTCTGCTGTTGTATTGCAGTGACAACCTCTTTCAGGGTCAATGGCTCATCAAGCTTTGAAACGATAGGGAGCGGCGCTAATGAATTTATGTACTGCATATCTGCAGCACGATCGACATTAAGCAGGATCTTGAAGTGCTCTCCCCACCGATTCAAGACGTCTTGCTTGCTGGTCAGCAACTTCGATCCGTCTTCAGTTTTTAGCGGAACACTGCTGCGAGTAACCGATCCGACAAGCTTACGCACTTCCTCGTAAAACTCAGACAGCTGGTTGGTATCTGAGAACCATTGAATGCGTGCGGCCTTGTCCTTCCACCACTTGTCCTTTACTTCGCGAACTACTTTTCGCAGCGCCGCACTACTGCGTTTGATGGTTTCCGCGTCTCGACCTTGGCGCAGGATCTGTCGGTGGTTTCTGACTGCATCTGTCAAGGCATCGTCATTGTCGTCAAACCAATCCTCGCGCCTGCTACGCTTTATACCAAGTATTTCTGAGGCAATATCAACGAGGTTTGACGACAGCGCTTGCCAATGGGCCAGAGAGTCACCAGTCATTAAATTCGATTCTCGAATTATGTCATTCACCGCTTGGATGAAGGTCAATTTAATTTCTGATCAATTAATTGTCAATTTGATTGTTCTGTATGAGGTTCTGTATTCCGTAAAGATCAAGTAAAGATTTGACAGTGTGCCTTTTAGAGTCTGCATAAAACGAAAAAGCGTAAAGAGAGCTGTCACTGTCAGGTCAGAGTCAGGGTCTGCCGGGTCTGCGGGAAATAATCGAATATTCATTATTCGTGTAGTTTTGTGTAATTTATTTTCTTTCTGAATAAAATATCGAGTGTAACATTGTACATGATTTCAAATTAAAATACTATATATACCAATGTAGTATCATAGACATAGATTGTATTATTGCCTTACAAAACATGCCAATAGAGGAGGTAGTGAAAAAAGAGCCAGTTTGGCTCGATGGCTGTGTGGAGATTCCTGAAGAGGCCATAGAAGAGATAGAAGACTTGTACAAGGACCACAAGATTAAAGAGGAACTTGTGTTGGGCCCAGAATTGACAGTGAAACCACCAGAAATATCAGGTAAGTGAATAAAAATAATAACGTAAGTTCCCGCGTACTTGTACAGTCGCCATGAGATATATCGGAGCGGCCAAGGCTCTCACAAATATCTGAACACGCCTCAGGCGCTAGAGTGCGCATTCAAATATTTTTGAGCACCGCGACGGCTGAAATTTAATATCTGATGGCGACTTTCCAAGTACAAGTAAATTCGAGTTTTGAACTTGTGTAGGAATAAAAGAAAGTTCCAAATATTGTGTACAAAATCTTTAAACTCCGCGCCGCCGTGGCCATGCACTTTTGCAGCTGGGTGTACATACATAGTTTAAGAATTATTGCAAGTCAGAGTTTCTTATTTTTGTCACTAACACAGTCAAAGTTCATGAATAATCCAAGGTACAGTCGCCATCAGATATATCGGAGCGGCTGGGATGCTCAAAAATATCTAAACATGCACTCTAACTCTAACGCCTTGACAATAGAGGAGTGTTCAGTTATTTGTGAGCACCTTGACCCCTCCGATATATCTGATGGCGACTCTACTTCTAGCAGACATCAAATCGTCATTGTATTCATTGATAATTGCCGGGTCCACACAGAGCGAGCATACGCACGAGGCAATTTCCTCATGCACAAAATGGTCAGTGTAGACGTGCCTCGGCCGAGGTGGTGCACGTTGGCCGTTCTAGACCCGGCTAATGGTTATTGGTTATTGAAATAATGTTTGTAAAGTAAAAAGTTCAGCCAAATTGTATCACTTTTCTCTTATGTTTCAGAAGCACAGAAGATGGAATCTGACTACAAAGTGAAGCTGGAACTGCTGAAGGAGGAACC
Organism: Cydia strobilella; assembly: GCF_947568885.1. Classification (NCBI taxonomy): domain Eukaryota; kingdom Metazoa; phylum Arthropoda; class Insecta; order Lepidoptera; family Tortricidae; genus Cydia; species Cydia strobilella. Next base: position 6,184,724 of record NC_086066.1, on the reverse strand, counting down.
CTGTGAGGAGCTTGCTTGTAAACAGGAGAATGCAGAAGACTCTAATAATGAACCTTTGGCACATTTAGAAAATTCAGGAAAGGTTTACTTAAGTGATGACAAATCTAACAATAAGTCTTTTAAGGGTCAAAAGGGCCAGCGATTAAAGTCAAAACAAAAGAAAGAACGCTACAACTGCATATATTGTACGGAGAAATTTCAAAACAAAAAAGGATTAACAAGACACGAGCGAACACATGATCAAAAAACATACTCATGCGATATATGCGAAAAACGTTTCAAGTGCTCGGATTACATGAATAAGCATATCAAGCGAGTTCACACGAATGAAAGGCTGTATAAATGCCATTTTTGCACTAAACGGTTTAAAGTGAAAAATGTATTGACAGAGCATAATAGAACGCACCCGAAAACTTTTGAATGTGATTTGTGTGGTAAAGCATTTTGGTCGAAGAAACGTGTAGCAACACACATACATAAAACGCATAGCTATTGGAAATGCGATATATGTAGTAAGCAGTTTGAAGTTAAACGGAAACTCATTCAGCATCTGCGGTATCATATGTATTCAGAGCCCAAAGCGCCACAAATAATACTCTATTGGGAGAAATTAATAGCAAATGAAAAGAAATTAACTTGCAATTTGTGCCAAAAAATATTCTACCAACATTCGAATTTAGCTAATCATATGCTGAGACATACCGGTGAAAGACCTTTTAAATGTGAACTATGTGAAAAAACATTTATGTCTAAACAAAACTTGGAATCCCACTCATATATTCACACTGGGAAAAAACTGTTCAGTTGCAGTTTTTGTCAAAAGGAGTTTACACAAAAATCAAGTTTGATATATCATGAGAAAGAACATACAGGCGATCTACGTTTTGCGTGTGTGTGCGGCAAGAAATTTGCAAAAAAATGGCGTCTAGATGCACATTCTCTAGTACATACTAAAGAGAGACCTCAGTGTAATATTTGCGAGACACGGTTCAAATGCACAACTTCGTTAGGAAGACACATGCAGATGCACGCCGGACTGACGTTTTCATGTGACATTTGCGAAAAACAATTCAATACCTTACCTAAATTGAAACAACACAAAAAAATACACGAAGGGATAAGATTCGAGTGTGTGGCGTGTAAAAATAAGTATACTTTAAAAAGCACCTTGGCAGCTCATTTTAAGAAAGCTCATACTGAAAATACTGAAGATTGTGAAGATGGCACTTTGATTGTTGGTATTTAGTGTTTACCAGGGCACTTTTTTTGAACTTACTTATTGATTTTTTCCCGTCAGATTTCTATAAAATTTGGTGGATAGATGGAGTTCCTTATTCTGTATACGTACATAATAAGCGCAATTTTACCGTACCAAAGATAATTAAGAAGACATAGAGTGCTCACTCCATACATCAGTGTTGTTACCAAAAAGACTATTATTTTCGTAATCTACATCTAACGTCAAGTAGCGGAACTATAAAAATTTGGCTGTTTCATACATTTTGGCTGGTCCATATTCTACGGGAGGGTAATTTTTTTTTCGCGATTTCGTGATTGAACCCATAGTAAAATTTGCTCAGTATATTCCCAAAACCTCCCTGGCAACGGGAATGCACTTATTTTTAGCCACCCTGTCTAATTTTTAGTTTTGTACAATTATAAGTTGTGATCTCATGATCACTTACAACTAAAGTAGGTAATTAAAACTCTTATAACAATTCAATGTCTTTATTTGTTACAAATTATACGTATTCAGTATTCATATCACACTTTATTTTAGTGGCTTATTTATAAAAATTTATACATTAATACTTTCCTTCCTACTATCATTTCTATGGACGTTTTCACTTATTGCTGTCGTTTGCCAGTTATTTCTTTATTCTACAAAACTGTGAAACTCTTACCTCGGCATTCGCCATCAGATATATCGGAGCGGCCAAGGTGCTCACAAATATCTGAACACGCCTCTATTGTCAAGCCGGTTAGAGTGCCTGTTCAGATATTTTGAGCACTACGGCCGTTCAGATATATCTGATGGCGACTGTATATTATTGCTCGGGCCGTTTCTCGTGTACGCTGACCCTCCTACCCTCCCTGTACTCCCTAAGAGATCTAACTCTTATTAAACCGATATATACGAGAAATTATGTAGTCTAATAGTAGTTTATGTAACTGCTACATAATGAAAGATTAAAATATGAGCGTAGGTTTTTGAAACGAATCAAACGAATGAAGTGAGTTTCATAATAAGATCACATAATGAGTGTTTTATGCCTAATCATGTGCAATTACCTACACTGTTTTATGCGTAAGCATAAATTTTAGGTCTGTGGTTTTATGTACGCACGTATTATTAGGCTCTCTATGATGTGTTCAGGAATCGCATGTTACGACCGGCATTGCGGCATCGTTGCTCTATCGCGAATATTAGGTAACGTCTCTGAAATATCTTGATCGCTCATTTTACACTAAAATGGAATTATACTTAGTTAGATTGTAAACTAAACTAAATACCTTATTAAAAGCAATTAAAAAGACGTCCATAGAAATGACTCGTAGAGATATAAGATGGTGTGCGTATATATGGAAGTATGGTTATATAATATATATATCTGTGGTAAGGACTGAGAAAATAAAACTTTGTTGCGTGATTATCTACAAAGCTACACTTATTTTATCAATTTACGAGAATAATTGATAATAAATTTAATTAATAAATAATAAAATAAATAAATATTGGACATTCTTACAAGAAGGCTTGTGTTGTAGGTACTCAGACAGATAATACAGAAATACACACATGGAAACACCCATGACTGAGCAACAAATATCTGTGTTCATCATACAAAACAATGCCCTTACCGGGATTCGAACCTAGGACCATCGGCTTCATAGGCAGGGTCACTACCCACTAGGCCAGACCGGTCGTTAAAAACGGGGATGGCCGGTTGAAGTATTTAGCAGATGGCGCCAGCATAGCTTGCCCTGTCAATGCCTAGAATTGTCAATTTTATTTAATGGAATTTTATGGTCTGGTTGTCAGCCCTTTAAGCCAAATGTCATAAAAAAAGGGGCAAGCTATGATGGCGCCATCTCTGCAAACCTTTGACAGTTGCCAACTCCATTCTTTGCTAATGGGGTTGGCAACTGTCAAAGGTTTGCATAGATGGCGCCATCATAGCTTGCCCCTTTTTGTATTAAATTTGGCATCCAGGGCATTAAAAAAACAAAAATTTGACACAATTCTAGGGATGGACAGGGCAAGCTATGCTGGCGCCATCTGCTAATTATTTCGACCGGCCAACCCCATTACTTAGTTCCCCAAATATAAAGTCCCACTAAAATATGCCCTTTGACCGCCAAAGACGTCAAGTGACGCCCGCTACAGACCAATATCAACCTTCGTGCATTCATACAAGGTTCACTATGACGCGCCGCGCACGATAGGCGTAGCGTACAAAGGGATAACGGAACTGGCACTTAAAGATTTGCCACTCTGGATGCGTTCTCACAGCTGTACGTGGTGATAGCGTTTATTGTAATATGTATTTTTAACTTATCTCTGTCTCTGTCTTTTGTATGTTATATTATATATTATTTTGTTGTTTTTCTTGTTACCTGTCGTGATTGTTTCACCGGATGGTCTCACCGGAAGATCAGCGCTGGAAGTCGCCAGCAACATGCTGAGGTGAGACCATTTCGTGGCACTTTTTCTTTTTATTTATGTTTCTCTGTTTTGTATAATTTTCTATTTGTGTGTGCTAACGAATAAATTATTTCTATTCTATTCTATTCTGCGGGCAGCGGTCACTTCAATTTCAAAGGTTGCTGTCAATGTTGTTCATACATAATGCGGGTTTGACCTGACCGCTAACCGCAGAACGCATCCAGTGTGGCAAATCCTTTAATACAGGTTGTTTTCTTGATAACCTGCATTCGGAAATAAATTTTGATGGCTCATTATTTTAGAGGCGGGTAAATTGTCAAAAATAACTAAGAAAAAATAAGTAAAACAAAAGTACTGAATTTGTATAAATTATATTATAATAAAAACAACCAATAAATGAAAAAAAAAACTTTAAAAATGCCTTTAAGGCAAGCAAACCAAGTCTAGAAACATAAACTATCAATCGTGCCTACAACCGATACAAAGATTAAGTTATTTCTTTAGTACAAAATTAAATTAGTCTTAATATACATTTAGACGAGTTAATGATAAAGACTGGTCTTCATGCAATTCTAAACATTTGACTATCCGTAGACAGAACTTTGATTCAGAACTACAACTTCTACAATGATATCTATAGCGTCGAATTATGATACCAACGACAGTTCACTTTTATATCGTCGCTATACTTACTCAACCTCATATCTATGCAACAATCATTTGATGGAAATGTCGCTTTTCTTTCATTCGGAATACGGGTGTTTTTGTCATCATATGAGTGTTGCAGATACGAGGTTGAGTAAGTATAGCGGCGATATGGAGTAGCTATCGCGTAAAATGTTTGTAGACATTTTGACCCGATGACGTATTATAAATAGATGAACACCGGTAGCATGCACGAAAAAGTGTCACGTTGTGGACATATCTCCATGGTAACGTTTACGGCCTTTTCATCAATGTTTTCTTATGATGTTATCACGCAAAATTATCGTCCGTAAACCGACTTTACAGACAACCAGTTTTTTTGGAAGTTTAGCACATTAACTTATTTAGAAATGTAACATTTAACTAACAATAATACGGTAAAACACGTCTTTAATTATTGAAGAAACTGTCGTAGACAGCATCATTCGACGCGATAGGTTTAGGAGTCTTTATTATTTACTCGTCTGTGGTTGGCAACTGTTATACAGTTATTTCAGATTTCTTACATTAGTATAGACAGTAACATTGTTATTTCATTAAATATCTGCCATCTTAAAGTATATTTGAGTAATTCCGAATCACTCCCAAACGTCGTCGGCTAATCAAAAATTGTTTATATAGTTCGGCCCAGGACCATCTCATTTCAAACATAGACAGAGAATCATACTGTCTTTGTCTTACGCTAGTACTAGCACCCAAAAGAAAGGGATAAGCATAGTTTTCTTTATTCTTATAGTTGGTCAAGCAAATCTTGTCAGTAAATAAGAACAAAAAACTATACTCATCCTTTTCTTTTGGGTGCTTGTACTAGTGTAAGACAAAGATAGTATGATTCTCTCTGTCTATGTTTGAAATGAGACAGTCCCTTGACAGACTATATTTACTGACAAGTTGTGGCAAGACTCAAGAGTCCATTTTCGGATATACCCAAATATACCTTATTTAATTTTCAGGCATAGGTACAGTCGCCATCAGATATATCGGAGCGCCCGAGGTGCTCACAAATATCTGAACACGCCTCTATTGTCAAGGCGTTAGAGTGCGTGTTCAGATATTTTGAGCACCTCGGGCGCTCTGATATATCTGATGGCGACTGTACATAAATAACTACTTTTAAAAGGACTAGTCACCAATGATTCGGAAATTAAAAACTATTTAAAATTAATTAAAGTTTTTGTTTATTTTAAGTTATCGATCAAAAGAAATAGCTAAGCGGACGCGGACGAGGTGGTAATGATTTACACAATCTTACTTGCTATTATTAAAGTAATTTTAAGATCATCTTTATCACCTCGCCAGCTGTATGCTTTCTGACCTAGCATGGATGGTATATTTTTTTTATTTCATTACAATTTATAGGTAGGTACAGTCGCCATCAGATATATCGGAGCGGCCGAGGTGTTCACAATACCTGAACACGCACTCTAACGCTCTGAAAATAGAGGCGCGTTCAGATATATGTGAGCGCCTTAGCCGCTCCTATTAATCTGATGGCAACTGTACATACGTCTGACGCATGATTTGTGCGATCTAAAAACAGCAAAACATTTACCTTAAAATTATGTATTTGCGCTTTGAAATTACAGAAAAATACATATACAAAGTTGAAAATGACGTTATATTTGTTGAGTCCATTTCGTAACTAGTTACGAAAGTGAAAATACATATTATTTTTCCATCCCATTATTATAAGTAAATAAAAAACTGAACGGACACAAGAAAACGTGTAATCAAGACAAAGTACCTACGATACCATATTTTCCTACTTCGTAACTGAATAAAAAAATCAAAGTTAAGAAATGTCTACTTTAGGCATTGTTCGATGTGAAATTAGGCATATATATGAATAGATAGACATGTTGAATTGATAATAAATAGTGAAAAATAAGCTGAAACACCTTATGATGAGTAATAATGTAAAAGGTACATTGGGGTAATTTCGAAAGTGGATAAGATTGAAAATGGCAAATATCTACTAAACTAGAATCACTTTCTAATGTAACAACAGTAAGCAAGATGCCTTAGCAACCGTTGCTTTAGCGTAAGTGTTGCTAAAGTATGAAGTGCATCCGGTTTTATAGATACTTGCCGATTTCAAAATTATCCCGCTTTCGAAGTTAACCCCATGCAATGCCAAGCAAATTACTAAAATGATATATTTAGTGCTATAAAATGCTAAAAAGTATTTTTGCTTATACATTATGAGAACATTTAATATTTAAGAAAGACAATATAATATGTAAAAGACGAATCTCACTTTTGGACATACAAATAAAAAAATACCGTTTATATGAGAAGTAAATTTACTTAAGATATTTATATATAACACACAAACAGTAGTACAGATTAGGTATCTACATATTTTATAAATATATCCTGTATTCTTTTGTGTCTCTTTGTAACACACAAATTACATTAGTGTGACTACGTAAAAACACAAATTTAATAAAAATATTTAACAATTTGACTTGTTTCCTAATTGTAAATGTCAATAGTTACTAAATGGAAAAAACATTTCGATTTAATAACTGAGATACTTTTACTTAATAAAGTGCCTATTATTTTATAAAATAGAAACCTAAAATTCAGTTAACTTAAAATAATTTATAATGTGTTGAAAATGGCTTACGAAAATGAGATCTTAGTTCTTCTAAAATTTCTATAATTTTTTCAAGATATTTTTCAACACACTTGCTCATAATCCTAGATATTAAATCCGTGTGCTTTTTGCATTATATAATTATCAAACTTGTGCGGAAATGTATGATAATCCGATTAACTTTTTTTTATTGTAGATTTAGTAACTGTTTCAACAATTAAAGTTTGATTAATACTTATATAAGTTTTGATTTTTCCTCGCAAGTGTGTTGAACAACGTCGTATGAAACACGTGTGCTTTGATCATTACACACATCGGCTTTCTTTATTGCGCGCGCGCTTGTAACGACCAACGTAAGATGCACTACATTATCGCAAGCCATACTTTTAAGGACGGGATATTAATTAATTAGATAAATAACTGATTGTAGCAAATATTTGAACTCTCATTGCACTAATATGGCCGGACATAACACATGTTGAAAAAAAAAACAACAAATAAAACTACACTTAATACACATATGTAATAAACATATTTGAGCGATATACAAATCGCGTTCTCGCGTTCGTTTGTCATTTATCGCTGTGGATAAAATCTATTATAACGTAAATTAGAAAAATAAATAAATACTGATAAAAGCAAGAATACAATAAAGGAAAACAAAAATATAATACTTAAAAATTAAATACTTTGAACAATCATTTCATCAATGGCGATTGGTAACAATTCTCAACAAAACATTATTTTTAGAGAAAAATTCAAATCCTAACTACTTTAAGTACATTTAATTCGTATTCCGAATACTTTTAACTTAATACTTTACAAAATTTCAAAATCAAATCTCCTTTTTTTAACACAAATCCTTGGGAATTCTAAAAAACCCTTCGCATGCGAAATCGGTAATTTTGGTATCAAAATCTTTAAGTGTCAATATACAGCCGAAATCGTCTTAGCATCCGAAGAGCTTTAATATCTCACCGTAGGTATAGTCAGTCATAAATGTCTAAGTAGTCAAGGTCAAATACATGTAAAAACTTTTTTGTCAACATTTCCAATAACATCTATTTATAGATGCTATTATAGCCGTCCACATGTCAAAACTTGCCAAGAAAAATGAAAAATTGATTATTCATGCCGGTTGTACACACTCATCGAGACACCCTGACACAGGCCGAGAACAAGTGTGTTGTGTACATAGTGCTCCCTCCTCGTCTCGTCTCGCCGTTCTCCGATTGGGTCGGAGTCGGAGTGGTGAAGAGACTCTTGGCGAGAGACTTTCGAAGAGTGTGTACATATAGCTCACATCAAAATAACGATTCAAAAGGAATGGAATGGGAGACCTTAGGCCTCTGGGCGGTTAGAAGTTAACTGACTGTACTTTTAAACATATAATCGAGATGAATAGATATGATTTTATTTATAAACCCCTTGGCGTATGAAACATCAATTAATATTTATACTTATGTCTATAACTACTACTTCCCATTTCCTTGGAAGCTACGATGCTTATAGTACAAAACTAGAGATGGGCCGAATATTCGGTAATTATTCGGTATATTTTTCAATGTTCGTATTCGGCCGAATAGTTCGGTTCGAACTGCCGAATATTTACCAAATAAACAATTTTTTTAAGAGCGTCCGCTAGTTAGCGCGGATGCACTTCGCGATCAGCCGGCGCAGCATGGTTCCATTTTCGCCTGTCACTATGCCCGTCACTCGCACTTACGTACTTGTTAGAACGTGACAGACATGGTGACAAACGATAAAAATGCGACCGTGCTACCGCCGCAGGTATGAGACGTTTCATTTTCTTTTCATAATTTCCGTTCGGTCGGAGAATGGTCAAAAACACGTTATGAGACTTATGAGTGCAGACTCCGGGCTAGAATGAACTTTAGGCTGTTTTAGCCTAACGGAGTAATCGGCAAAGTCCATATTCGGCCTATCTCTATACAAAATCTTAATTTAATAGTCTGTCCCAGTAAAAGACTTACATAAAGCGCCAATATGTCAAATATTACAATTACATTACATATATATCTGTCAAATTAATAAAAATAAAGCGAGATTAAATTAGATAATTCTTATCCGTTTGACTGCTATATTTCGAGTACCGATACCGATACCGATACCCGTATGAAATACACCTTCCCACTTCACGTTTAAGATTCAAATTTTGTGGTCGCAAGGTCAGCAAAACTATTAGCTTAGCACCTGCATATTTCAATGTGGGTGCTAAGCTAATAGCACTTACTGTACGTATATGGTGTTTCCAAAGTACTGACGATCCATTTTAAATCATTGAGATATTATTACTATAGAGAAGCAATACCAAAGAATGAAGTCGCAAACGCAACCTGTACCGTGCAACCAAAACGTCGTAAGCGCCGAAAATGGATGAATGAATAGTATTTATTTCAGGACAGGTCCCATATTGTGACATACAATTACAATTATAAATATATTAACAAATAAAATTAGGTACATAATATAAACAAGTCAATCTTAAAAATAAAAAAAATACAAAAAAAACATGGCGCTTACGCGTTTGTCGCCAGATTCACGCTCCGCGTCTACGGTTTGTTATCAAAACAACATTAAGTCATGGCGCAAAATACTGATTCTGAGTGCCGGTTCTATACGTTAGTAATAATAGTTCAATATTTGAAGTAATTTTAATAACAAAACTTCCGTGAGACACAGACATATTAAACATATTAATAACGGGTCACTCACGTATTTTAAGTCGAAAACGCTCGACATGTTTCACTCCTGATGACGCTCCTCGGTACGGAGTGAAACATGTCGAGCGTTTTCGACTTAAAATACGTGAGTGACCCGTTATTAATGTTTAATATTTAAAGTAACCCTACTTTTGGTTTGTAGGTTTTTATTTTGTATGTTATTGTTATTGACGATTGTACTTTACGCCCTCAAAGAATTAGTCAAAATGAATCATATAAGCTATTAACTACATTGTTAGTTTCTTAGTAATAAGTAAAGTAATATACATACTTTAGTACATTAAAAATTCTTCGCTTGAGTGGGACAGAGCTATTTCTGTCTCAAATTTGACGCCTGGCGTCTACTTGAACATGTCAAAAAGACTAGCACTACTCACTGCGACTTTCCGTCCTTTTCACACTTTACTAAATATAAAGAAACGGCTTATATCGCGTTAAGGGCATTATCGAAAAACCCTAAATTCCTGAGTCACTTTTTATTTATTTTATATACAGAGTGGCCCGTAATAACCCGGCAAACTTTAACTACTTATCGCGAGTAAATAATACGTACATATCAACATAACAACAACCATAACACATATGTTCGGCGAGCTGCAAAATTGCATAGACACATTATAAATTAAATCATTCAAAAAGTGGCCATTGAATTTTGCGGCTGCATTGTATTAACGATTATAATCTTTTAAAATATAATGGTAGTATGAAATGTTAAAATTTCATCGACATCGACTTATAAAAAAATCAGTTTTATTTTTATTTCCCCTCGCACTATTTAACTTCTAATCAAAGTTGCCCCCGACAGAACGGGGTACTCGTATGTACATTCATTATGTATTAATCGTCGCGTTCAGGGTTATAGTTTGTCGGGTAACTCTGGCCCACTATGTACATATAGTCTGGTCGCCAGTCTGTCTGTAGAAACAGCAAAAACCTATATTAATCACTTTTGCGCTAACATGAGATTACAATTTCTTTTTAGCGTTTCATTTATTACGTAATACGATTTAGTGGAGAGGGGGGTCGAACATATCTTATTTTTTCTAAAATTATTTATTTGGTAGCGTACAATGTTTCGGTTATTGGGCTAGTATCTCTTTTTAAGTATTGTAAATACTTGTACTAAGAGAATACCGCTCTTCCACTATAGGTAAGATCACAAAGATGCGATTTTATTCAAATTTCTATGAAATTATGACGTTTAAAAAGTATCAAACACGGTGCAGAGTTAGCTTAAATGGGCTCCAGTACCTTTGTAGGTATAAATGAACGTTCTAAAAATGATTTTTTGGAAAAATTAACACTAAAACAAACGTGTATTTGTTTTTTCCTTTAGTCTTACGTAACAATATAGGGGAGAGGGGGTCAGTCTATTCTTATTTTTTCTTACATAGGGGAGGGAGGTGGTCAAAAACTAGCAAAAATCGTCTTACGTAATAAATGAATGGCGCCTTCATCTCTGCCCATTATTTTTCTTTATCGACTATATTTATGCAAAATACACGTATTTCTTCAACTGCCGATCGGCCTTGGTCATATTTGTGCACATCTCTTGATCTCTGAAAAAAAAAAACCATCGCTGTTAATAAAAGTGCAATAAAAAAAAAACAAGTTTACACTATTGCTATTGTACATGCTGCTCTTCTAGATGCCATACTATAGTGCAATTAAAAAAAAATTGAATTTCCAAGTTTACACTATTGCATTGTAGATGCCGCTTTTCTAGATTCCATACTATACGATAAGATAGACAAAATATACATGTACCTACATCGTATGTACCTATAGATGCATAGACTAATGCGCTTGCGCCGAAACCTTGTCAAACCACTCTTGTTCAGTATTCAATCAGCAATCATAATCATAATCATTTATTTAACTCCAGACAACAATGGTCCACAATAATACAAATTAAAAATTACAATTAAATTAAAATAGGTCAATACATGGTCGTTTTACTTCCATACATAATAGTGGCGACGAGGAGGGGACCCAATGCTGGTTGTAGCTGAACTATGATCATCAGATAATAGTTTTTTAGGGTTCCGTACCCAAAGGGTAAAAACGGGACCCTATTACTAAGACTCCGCTGTCCGTCTCGCGAATTCCGTGCACGGCTGAGGAATGTTAGGAATGTTGGGCGTCATGACAGAGTGATGGTGACTGGTGTCATTTTGTACGTACGGGCGCGGCGCACACCCCCCCACTTCCTCGACCTCCGAATGCACGGAATTGGCGCGCGGACAGTACGTAAGAGGTACAGTAAATACGCCGGTTTTCCCGAACGTTTATGACGCAGTTCCCATAGCTTTATCCTTTTAATTTTGGAGTTATTGGAAAACGGTGAATTTCCATTAATAACCTGCAGAATTCTGTATTATACCGTTGAATTTAAAGCTAAGCTATCAAACATCATACTCAATATCGGCTTCTTAGCTTTATTAGAAGTGTTTCAATCAATCTTTAAGTAGTATGGCTCCATCGGTACTGTCGATGATTTCGCCAACGTCAAAGTGGGATCGAATTAATATTTCTAGATTTTCTTCAGCCAGTGTACGGTAAATAAAATTATGGGCCTCTAGGGCTCTAGCCAGACACGGTTAGAGGTAGAAATACCAAATGCTCTTAGAGCACGACGTTGTTCAAAACCGATAGCTGTGGATTTTACGAGAAGCACGTGGACTACCGGCCGTTGACTCCAAAATGGTGGTTAAACACGCTTTGAGATTAATTCTCCATTCACTGCACACTACCAAATTAGATTACTGTATAAAAAAGCTATCGATATTACTCTTTAAACAATATTAATGAACAAAAAATAAAGGAATTAATCACGAGGCTACTATCAAGATGGCGTTCGAACCGGAAGTCCAGAAGTGTTTAAAAAGCGTTACGCAACCAAATGGTATCCAACAGTTTTTACAGTTTGACAGTTGCCGTTTGCCGGTTGACTTACCTTCGGTCCCCCCAACCCCCATTGCCTTTCACCAACTTCTTGTTATGCTTGGCGCCGCCAGGGTTGATGGACGCCGTCAACCTCTTAGGGTACAGAAGGTGCTTCGTGGTTTGAAGGAGCTTTTGTACTTTGCTGATGACTAGATTCGCGTTGCAGTTGGACTTCTTGTGGTGGAGGCCGCTAGGGACAAAAAAAACACGTTACTCCAGTTTTAACCATGGTTATCGTAGAAAATACTGCACACGTTTCTGCCATTTTGGCCCTAATTTATTTTTACATACTTTTTGAAGGTCTAGCAAGTAACTCACTCCCATAATCTTACTCACAGAACTGATTCTGAAAGGAATTAATCCATGTGGAACTCACCATTCACCAATGTGGAACACCCTCGGGCCCTTGCTCATCATGACCTTAAACTTCTCGCGTCCCTTTCTGTTCTGAGAGAGATGAAGCAACGAGTAGTCCCAATTGTAATCGTCGTATTCGCAGAACTGATCCTGAAATGCAGAATTATTTAGTTAGAGGAAAAAATCATTTCTAAAATTTGTGGGACTATCGGCATTACGTTTATTATATTACTGTCACTGTAGTTATGCGCCAGCAATAGATTATCGTATAACATTGCTGGCTGAGGTCGGGATAGTGACCTTGAGTTGCGAGTTAAATTCCGCGCAATATTGAACAAGCAAGCGGGGTTCCTCTTCTGATAACAAAATGATCGAACTGCTGTATATCCACTAGTCTCCCATTTGGAGTTAAATTTAACAAAACTCATAAGACGAGTCCACACAGAACTTCGCGAGGAAATTGCTGCGCGAAGCAGCTTGCTCTGTGTAGACGTGCCTCGGCCGCATTGCATGGCTCGGGCGAGGCGCGTCTCCAGCGAGGCGGCTCCTTCTGTGTGAACCCTATTATAAGTATTTGCGCTCTGAACCAACTACAACCACTGAAGGAAATTGTATGTTTCAAGCTCTAAAACAGCTTGCGCGTGCGTTGTCCGTGTCTGTCAGTATCCAAGTAACAGTGTATAGATAGTATACCTGCAGAGACATGATAGAGTTCCACACGGTCCTGTTGAAGACCATGCCCATGTTATGGATACTGGAGTGCCAGGGTGTGATCTCCACCTGAAAACGTTACGAATTGAAAATGATGTCATGGGAAATTGTGGGATTGGAGGTCATTGAGGGCGTCCGCTAGCTGGCGTGGTTGCACGGAGCGAAACATAGTATGAACTACGATACTGGCGTGGTCGTGTGCGCCGGATCTTACCTACAATACTAATTATAATAAAATAAATGGCACTCGCGTTGACGAAATATTGTCCCACCACGCACAAAAGCCGTAAGAGTGTTTTCACATTGTCCGATATCGGTTGTAGGATCCTTCATTCGCTCCCGCAGTATCACAGTATTCCGCAGATCCTACATCCTAACATGCATCCGACAGCTGACGGAGGTCCGACATGGCTGAAATTATCGGAAGTACCTCTCGGATATCGAATGTCGGATGCTGCTTATGAGAGAAACAGCTGCTAGAGCTGCCCTATGGTATCAAGTCGGCCTTTTTGTATTAGGTTTTTATCAATAAAGATTTCGCATGAATAAATAAATACAGAAAAAACATTTATACATTTTACTTCTGTCCGATATCGGATCTGGCAATGTGACAACGTTCTAACAGCCACTAGAAAACTGAATTAATCGTATAAGTCCAGTATTTTCGCGTAAAATTAAATCCATTCGATTGTATACCGTATTGTAGGCCCAGCTAGGGCAACAAATTTCAAATTCAAACTGATTATGCGTGATTGGGCATAAAGGTAGAAGTATGTCTGTAGATACCTATAGTCTGTCCGTTTTCCTAAGTCAGCCGTCAGCCATAGTAAATGTATGGTGAACTTGATCGTTGAAATTGGACAGGCCATATACTCGTACAAAACAAAAGTTTTACTTCTAAATAGATGTAGTTAGTAATAATTTAATCCTGAGTTACGAAACGGGGACAAAATTTCGTAACTAGTTTCGAAATTAGAATACAAATAGTTTTCTATAAGTACCAAATACTTTTACCGACCCTCCAGATTTAAAACCTACTTTATTTTTTGTTAATCATAATTAAAAACATGCACAAACGTGATTTGTAATTAATAATAACAACTAGATTATTTCATAATTACCAGGCAAATGAAAACCATGAGAAGTGCATCGAAAGCAATACAGGCTTATCTTGGACTAAACATGCAAATATTTATTTAATTAAGATCTATGGCGGTCTACACATTGGATGCGGATCGAGGGCGAGAGCCAGACGTCGGTATAAACGTGCATAGCGCTGTCATGCTCACACACCGCGCGGAGCCGCGCACGGACTACGTTTACTTTAAGGCGCTATTCTATAATTACGTAGCATTAGAAACATAAAGTTTGCACACAGAAAAGTGTACTTTATTGGTAATATGTGGTATTTTATATAAAGAGGGACCTTATTGTCGATAACGCTTACGCCATTATAAACGATGCTCCGATATAAATACAATGCCGCGCGACGCTGTGCGGCGTAAGCGCCATCGACAATAAGGTCTCTTTTCATAGAAAATGCCCCATATGCTAGTTCATTTATTTAAGGCAAATGATACAAATAATGAAATAGGTGACGATACATAATGCATAATAGTATATTTTATCAAAAAGACATACAGTACCAGATCAAATCAGAGATACAAACAAGGCAACGAAAATAATACATTTTCAATAAAAAGGACTCGGTTGTCGATAAGCGCGTTTTCGTAGTTGTCAAACCAAATTTCAATTATGTTTACAAGTTCCTAATTAATTTGAAGGAAACAACAATGTTAACAAATGGACTAAACATAAACACAAGTTTGTCTACATTACAGAAAAGGCAATTTAAATACAACGATTGATAAGAAATGACTACAGAATTTCTAATTCACATAAAAAAACAATAGTGAATCGAGTAAGAATCCTACTAATAAGAAAGTTATAGGTTCTCAAACTTCTCAATATACGGAGTTTCTTTTCATCATGAAATATTCAAGCAAATATGAATTATTTAAATTGATACCCAATACCCATTGAACGTTTCCAGCACGTTTTTAATTGTAGTAGCCGTGTTTTCAGTAAGTTCGTTATTTTTTTATAAAATGTAAGCAATTCAGTAAAATTTACCCGTAACGGTGCATAGGTAGTCTAAACCAAAGGCAGCAAATGCTATGTACAATGAATGAAAGAAAATTATTTATTTCAGACGTATTTATAAAAGTCCATACAATGCTAAGCTAAATACTTTTGCCATTTTTCATAAACATCCGACAAAGCTCAAATAGCTAAAAGTCCTGTTTTTTTCTGTCAGTTTGACACTTGTGTTTGTTGGAAAGAGACAGAACGTACGAGGCCTATTAGATTTATGAATAATGGCGTTAAAGCGTATTGTATCTACAGCTATTCCCATTTATAATAAATTGAGGTTATGAGCAATGTTTTAGCTTTTACTGCTTAATAGTGATTTCCACTAACTAATCAAACCCATTCGATCTTAACCTAAACAATGAAAAATTTAAGTGGAAAAAACATTTTATTTTTATATCTTAGGGACAGCCGTTGAGACGTCCGTGTAAAACTTTTAAATCTAAATCATTCTAAATAGTGAGGACATATAGCCATTCAGGTCAGCTGTACAAATTGAGACTAGAATGTGTTGCAATACTTAATGTTGTTTACGATACCACCATGCCAACCACCATCTGACTTTTTAACCCAAAATATTTGGTTAGTTCAGCATTCGATTCCTCTAAATAAAAACGAACCCATTGAATAAGCGTTCATTTACATAGACCCCTTTTGATTTCAAGTTAGAAGTTTAATATTGATTTTATACGGTTTGTTTTGTAAAACATGCTCAAAACCCCAAACCAAACTACCGTGCTACCTAAGCTTCAAGCTCTTTAACCTTTTGCGTGTACCCGTATAAATTCGGGTACACTTGATAGTTCCAGCTCGTCGAATCCATCTTCCGTCTCCGTCGCTCCTCATTAGCTGCCCGCACTTGCTGGATGTACGACAGAGTCAGCTGCTTCTTTCGCTGTTGCGTGTGAAACATGTTTTATGGTGGGGGTTGCCAAAGAAAAAACCTACTTCGTAACTAGGGAACATTTTCGTAACTGTTCGGCGCTTTGCTCAAATTGACATCTGTAATACCATGGCTAGCAAGAAATATATGATTATGATTATTAAGATGTTTGTTTTATAATTTACAAATGCGTTTTTATATTAGATTTTTTCCTTGGCCAATTATAAACTTATACACTAAAGGAAAAACTTAATACAGGTTTGAGTAAAATATTGCACCGATCAAGAGACTTCACTTATTCTACTTTCGTAACTTTTTAAAAACAAAAGTTACGAATGTGTACCAAATTTTTCAATTTAAATGGACAAGGAAGTAAAAAATACCTAGTTTCTTTAGTTATGCTTAAAATTATCTTAATAAGGATGTTGACATGAATGGCGAATAGAATATATAAAATGTTATGTTTTTACCATAGCAGGGAATATTAGAATACTGAAAATCCAAAGCATCACGTGACTGCAAACGCAAATCGGAGCGTGTGACGTTTGCAATAATTACATGTCTATCTATAAAATGAAAACAGTAAAAAATTGTCAACATCCTATTGTATATGTTTCTCCTTTTAGTGAATATGTATACTGAAACGAAATGGTGCGTTGATAAAAACACAATTGCATTTGTATATTTGCAATTCCAGTGTATGACCATAAAATCGATAAGTTAATTTCATTTACTTGCAAATTTCTAAAACAAATACTAATAACAAAACATCCAAAAAAGTATCGCTTTTCTGGATTTTAATTTCAGAATGGTTTTAATTAGTATGTGTTTAGTATGTAAACGCTATGCCAAGAAATCCAGAGACTAAATGTTTCATACTTGTACTTTTCTGGCTGTCGTACAAGAATTTAATTTCAGTACCATTTCGTACCTTGTCACAGTGACAACCAATACGAGAGTCGCTAGATAGTCGCTAGGGACCTCATAGTCTTCATACTATTGTCACTGTGATAAGAAATGGTGTTTTTTTTTAGTTTCTTGGCATAACGGATGCTTGGTTTCAAGCAAGCTTTTTTTAAATTAATATTAAAGCACATTCAGTGCTACGCACAGTTAGCAAGTGTCAACATTAAAGAAAAAGCTTGTGTTATATCAAAACGAACAACAAAAAAATCTTTTAGTCTTTGTTATATTTGTTTTTATAAATTATAACAGATAGAGTTCTAGGCCACAGTAGAACCATTTCAAACCCATAAAGGCAAAGAGTTGTTTAAAAAGTTGTTCTTAGTGACTTTATTTGATACAAATTGTCTACTTCTATAGGGCCCTCCACACTCGTGCGCGAATTGCGGCGCGAAGCCGCGAACGCGAGTGTGGAGTCTAGTTCGCTAATCAGCATAATCGACTCCACACTCGCGTTCGCGGCTTCGCGCCGCGTAGTCTGGAGCGGGCTTATTGCGTTGACTATATTAATCTGTTTTAACGTTGAACATTGACAGTCGAATTTCGTATGTTATGATTTCCGAGGAGTATTTTAAACTGCACCGACATTGACAGAACAAAGTGTGGCAGTGTCGCTATCGCTATAAGCGTCATAATTTCATATAAATTTGACGTTTATGGTATTTATACGCTGGCAAACTAACCTTTGTCAGTAGAAAAAGGCGCCAAATTCAAATTTTCTGTGGGAGGACAACCCTTTGCGACGACATTTTATTTTGCCGCCTTTTTCTACTGACGGAAATGGCTTGCCAAACTATACCATGCTTCGAGAACACCGGGAAGGGAGTCGGCATTCGCACTATTTCCCCTCTGCCGAAGCACATGCCCAACTGGGCATGCACACAACTAGTGCGGTGCGTTATTATTCACAACGACGGGACTTAATCGCGTAAAATAAGTTTTAAATTTACCTCCGACGTTTCGAGGACGGCGTTGTCCCCGTGGTCTCGGAGAAGACTGGCTCAAGTTGACATCAACATCTTCTAGGCCACGGGGACAACGCCGTCCTCGAAACGTCGGAGGTAAATTTAAAACACATTTTACGCGATTAAGTCCCGTCGTTGTGAATAATAATGAGTAAAAATCGTGAAAGTTGAAATTAGCGCGGTGCGTGTTGTGACTCATCCGTACAAAAAGAGACAGGTGTGCAAGATTTGTCTTTGACGTGTGTCATTTTCTATGTATTTGTGTCGTTACGGATTAGATTTTGTATGTAGTGAGTGAGAAGTGCGACTGTGTGCACGTTTCCTCCCGCAAAAAATGGCAGAACGATTTGTACGGTAAGATATCGCTTGGGCTCCTCCCTTCTGACGTGTCGGAAGACGGTGTTGCTCGAAGATGATTGAGTATACCCACTTTGTCACGTCAGTCTAAACAGAGATACTAGAGTCAAAACCAAGAATAATCTGCAAATTTTGACAGCACACGCAGAGTGCAGGTGTTATTTTAAACGTCAAACTTCTATTGAAATTATGACGTACTTTTTTTTGTAATCGGCTATTATGCCTTTCTAGGAAGTTTCAAAGTATTTGTAATGGATTCAAACTTTCAACCCTTTTTTAACCCATTTAGGGGATGAATTTTTAAAAACGCTGAAATCTTTTTTCTTGTATTTTAATAATATGCCTTTATACGAAGTTTCAAGTTCCGCACTAAAAAAAAATATGATCTCTATACAAACTTTCAACCCCTTTTTCACCACCTTAGGGGATGAATTTTGAAAAACCCCTTCTTAGTGGATACTAACGTCATAAAAGCTACCTATTGTGAAAAATTCAGCTCTCTAGTTTCAACGGTTTGGGCTGGGCATTGATTTAAGTGAGTCAGTCAGTCAGGGCTTTTACGTTTATATATTAGACATGCGCAAAACAGTGCTCCAAAAAGTAATGCTATATCACATCACTTTTTCGAAAACGTAATAGTACACTGAGATATCACATCACTCATCACTCGAAACATGACCCGAACGTGAAACAGCGCTCCGGCGCGCGCGTGATGGTCAAATTACAGCATCTCCTACATTACGCAGCGCATTTACAGTAACCTAGTGACGTAGTGACTAGCGCGTCTCGTACCTATCCGTAATCCGTATCGCCGATCGATTTATTTAATTTATTACGCATTGCGTTTTGTCACCGCTATGTGAAAGATTTTTTGTTAATTCTTATAAATCATTAAATATGCATAATTTATTATTATTTGGATAAAATTGATGTGACACTGATACATGTATGTAATTAATTATGTATGTAAGTTTCGCAGGTATATATACCATACCTGCATTCAAATTGATTTCCCTTCATACTTTACCAAAATAAAATGGAACTCCAGGCTTAGGACTGGCAAACTTCTATAATTATTTTACTATTATTTACAATTTCATTTAAGTATATTTATAATTTAGTTCAAACATACATACACAAATCTAATTTCTACACTCAAGTCTCGGTACGGTACGCACTAATTCACAATTAAATTAAAGGATAAACAAGTAACTCGTACTTAGTTTGCCGCGAACTGCGAAAGTCAACCAAACATTTCATAACAATAATAAAAAACGGTTTTGTTTTCGTCACATTCAAAATCTCAAACAAATTACTTGATTTAGCCGCATCCTTCTCGTATTATAAGAAATCATTATAAGCTCTACGCGGACGCACTAGAGTTTTAAATCTATTGCAGATGCAGAAAATCATATTCGTAAGAATATTAGTGAAATTTGCGACAACTTAAACGCAATCGGCCGAGCGGCCCGACCCGAAGTCTTCCGAAGATAGCCGAAAGAATCGCAGAGCGAGAGCGAGCGATCACTGAGTGCGAGTGCGAGCGAGATAACAAAGCATGGCTTGGCAAACAAACAACTGTGATGACACTATTGCAAGTAGCATTATACATTACGCGCACTGTGTATGGAGTTGAACTGACCATTCATATCAGCGCGTCAATCTATTGAATTTATGCGGAATTGAAACCATTACGCGCGCTTCGGCGCGGGTCGTTCGGCTCGCGTGATGAGTGATACATGAAGTAATGGTTGATTTTTCCGTGTGATACGTAATGGCATATTACGCGTTCAAGAGATATCTCATTTGTGATATTACGAGCATTACTTACACATGTCTATTATATATATATATATATATATATATATATATATATATATATATATAGATAAATAACACTGGCACTGCGTGTGCTGTCAAAATCTCTGCAGAAATTTCTTGGTCTAACTCTAGACTTATATTGACCGGGAACAGAGATATTGAACAGAGATAGTTTGACTCCACGTTTATTAGTTTTGTTTTTCTCACCTTGTCAGCCGTGGCATGGTACTGATACGTCTTGAGGTACGTCCCTAGCGAGAGCAGCTCGCATTGAGGACACGTCTTGTCTGCCGTGGTCCTCATGAGGTTTAGGACGTGGAGGAAATCCTCGGCCACATAGTGGTCTTCTTCGAGGAACACCACCATGCCTGTAAAAGAAGAGTTAATTTCACAAAATATTACATTAAAAAAGCATTTCCGGGAAACCCCCCCCCCCCCTCCATTTGTCTCATTCATTTATTGAGCACGGAGAGCGCTCGTAGCCTAGCGGTAAGAACGTACGACTTTAAATCCGGAGGTCGCGGGTTCAAACCCCGGCTAGTATAGTTAACGCTATCTCTACTGAGCTCGTTCACTTACCTGATCAGATGTTCTCAGACTCATATTCTTGCTTCTCCCTCATCTACTTCTAAATTTTATAATAGCTCTTTTACCTTCCGGGCTGTTCGGCTGTGGAATGCTTTACCAGTAGAATTAAGATTAGCTAAATCTCTCCCCATATTCAAAAATCAGCTAAAACTATACTTTCTATCTCTGCCTTAAGTTGCCATTTTATATATTGTATATATGCTTGTATAAATATATATTATATATATATATATATTGTATTGTATATTTATTTGTGTGTTTTAATACTTATATGTATAAGTAGTAATTGTAGTATGTGTGTTTGTGTTTAATAGTCTCCATATTTAGCTCTTTGCACTACCTGTTGACTTTTGTATGAGTTCTACATTTCCTGCTACCCAAAGGTTGTCTGGAAGAGATCGCTTTTTAGCGATAAGACCGCCTGTTGTTACCTGGTTCTATTTTTTCTTTAAATATTTCTTTGTAGTTTTACATGTATGTAAAATGTATAATTTTGGTGCAATAAAGAATATTTACTTACTTACTTACTTACCTGTACTAACAATGGCATTCTGTTAAACAAAAGCCATTATTTCTTTTGTGTGAGCGCGTGGCCTTTGTGCCTGAGCGCGTGGCCATTGTGTGTGAGCCTCAGGCACAAAGGCCACGCGCTCACACAAAATAAATAATGGCTTTTGTTTAACAGAATGCCATTGTTAGTACAGGTAAGTGAACGAGCTCAGTAGAGATAGCGTTAACTATACCAATGATTTTTTCGGAATTTATGTACGATATATCATTTACCACGACCAAGTATAAAAGTGCCCATTAAATCCCTAATTCTCAAACCTTTCGTGGGCCACTAGCCCAGCTAGCGGGTTAAGGAGACCGCCACCGTACTTGTACATCATAACCCTCCCTTTCCTCTTCCCAACTCCAAACATTTAACTAGGTTCTAGTGGTAAGTTAAGGTTCGAAATAAACGAAACTCTGACACACTCGCCAAGTCCAGCAATCCTGTCAGGGGAAATCCTGACGTATGCCAACTGTACCCGTGCACTGCAGCTGGTTAAATATCCTATTAGCTTTCACCACCAGTGGTGTTTGGTCTGAGTGTACTTGGCTTCCTTGTAGACCTGGATACCTGGAACTGGATTGTGGAGACCTGGGTATAGTTGACTGACACAAGACTGACAGACGACTGACCTGTGTGGGAAGCTGTGCACTGCAGCTGGTTAAAGATCCTGTTGGCTTCCCTGTAGTGCCCATGGAGATCTGGATGTAGTTGACTGACACAAGACTGGCAGATGACTGACAGAGGACTGACCTGTGTGGGAAGCTGTGCACTGCAGCTGGTTGAAAATCCTGTTGGCTTTCCTGTAGTGCCCGTGGAGATCTGGATGTAGTTGACTGACACGAGACTGGCAGATGACTGACATATGAGTACACAGATACTTTTTCGAAGCATCCTTGGGGTATTTAAATTCTTGAAACCGAAACCACTCATAGTATTATGTAAGTAAGGGCTTCTGTTGTCCAAAAACCAGCAGTTTATGTGTAATAATCTAATAATATACCATGGTAAAGTTCATCGTACAAGCACGCACGCACGCGCGCACACACACACACACACACACACACACACACACACACACACACACACACACACAACACACTTTTAAGTAATTATCTTAACAGTATAATAAATAGTTGTAATAGACAAATAGATTCGAGCCCTACACCCCAGCAGGGGGTAACAGGAAATTAAGAAGAATAGACAAATAGTAAACATATATAATACAGATGAATATACTATAGTTGATAATGTCATATTTCTATCATCCTTGCTAAACTTTAAAAATTGTATACGTAACAGCGATCTGATCATCTGTATCTGTTTTTAACTTGTGTACACAACCAACCTTTGCTGCATTGCTAGAACTGGCGGTGGTTTATTCCCTGATCCCTATAAGACAGGTTTACCTAGTTTAGGGCTCAGGACACTATTCCTGGGCTGTCTAACAATAGAATACTCCTAAAAATGTAATTCTACTATGTAATATGACCGACAAATAGTTGACCTGTGTGGGAAGCTGTGCACTGCAGCTGGTTAAAGATCCTGTTGGCTTCCCTGTAGTGCCAGTGGAGATGTGGGTGTAGTTGGCTGGCACAAGACTGGCAGATGACTGACAGAGGACTGACCTGTGTGGGAAGCTGTGCACTGCAGCTGGTTAAAGATCCTGTTGGCTTCCCTGTAGTGCCCGTGGAGATGTGGGTGTAGTTGGCTGACACAAGACTGGCAGATGACTGACAGAGGACTGACCTGTGTGGGAAGCTGTGCACTGCAGCTGGTTAAAGATCCTGTTGGCTTCCCTGTAGTGCCAGTGGAGATGTTGGTGTAGTTGGCTGGCACAAGACTGGCAGATGTCTGACAGAGGACTGACCTGTGTGGGAAGCAGTGCTTTGCAGCTGGTTAAAGATCCTGTTGGCTTCCCTGTAGTTCCCGTGGAGATGTGGGTGTAGTTGGCTGACACAAGACTGGCAGATGACTGACAGAGGACTGACCTGTGTGGGAAGCTGTGCACTGCAGCTGGTTAAAGATCCTGTTGGCTTCCCTGTAGTGCCAGTGGAGATGTGGGTGTAGTTGGCTGACACAAGACTGGCAGATGACTGACAGAGGACTGACCTGTGTGGGAAGCTGTGCACTGCAGCTGGTTAAAGATCCTGTTGGCTTCCCTGTAGTGCCAGTGGAGATGTGGGTGTAGTTGGCTGACACAAGACTGGCAGATGACTGACAGAGGACTGACCTGTGTGGGAAGCTGTGCACTGCAGCTGGTTAAAGATCCTGTTGGCTTCCCTGTAGTGCCAGTGGAGACGTGGGTGTAGTTGGCTGGCACAAGACTGGCAGATGACTGACAGAGGACTGACCTGTGTGGGAAGCAGTGCTTTGCAGCTGGTTAAAGATCCTGTTGGCTTCCCTGTAGTGCCAGTGGAGATGTGGGTGTAGTTGGCTGGCACAAGACTGGCAGATGACTGACAGAGGACTGACCTGTGTGGGAAGCTGTGCACTGCAGCTGGTTAAAGATCCTGTTGGCTTCCCTGTAGTGCCAGTGGAGACGTGGGTGTAGTTGGCTGGCACAAGACTGGCAGATGACTGACAGAGGACTGACCTGTGTGGGAAGCTGTGCACTGCAGCTGGTTAAAGATCCTGTTGGCTTCCCTGTAGTGCCCGTGGAGATGTGGGTGTAGTTGGCTGACACAAGACTGGCAGATGACTGACAGAGGACTGACAGAGGACTGACCTGTGTGGGAAGCTGTGCACTGCAGCTGGTTAAAGATACTGTTGGCTTCCCTGTAGTGCCAGTGGAGATGTGGGTGTAGTTGGCTGGCACAAGACTGGCAGATGACTGACAGAGGACTGACCTGTGTGGGAAACTGTGCACTGCAGCTGGTTAAAGATCCTGTTGGCTTCCCTGTAGTGCCAGTGGAGATGTGGGTGTAGTTGGCTGGCACAAGACTGGCAGATGACTGACAGAGGACTGACCTGTGTGGGAAGCTGTGCACTGCAGCTGGTTGAAAATCCTGTTGGCTTTCCACCACCAGTGGTGTTTGGTCTGAGTGTACTTGGCTTCCCTGTAGTGTCCGTGGAGATCTGGGTGCAGCGCGTTGTTGCATTTTAGTTTTATTGCTCTGAAAATGGAAATCCATGGTTTAATTATACAAAACACCGAAAAGTTAATATAACAAGCGAAACTTTTGAGTAACTCTGACTGGAGTAAGGTATTTTATTTTTTATTTTATTGGTATTAAGGATAACAACAGCCGTAAATATAACTAAGGCATAATTATGTTTACATAAAACAAGGCCAATAACAGTCATCCATTGAGTTACATTATGTAACGATTAAAAATAACAAAAAAAATAACAAAACACGAGAATGTACATTACATAAACACAAATGCTCGCCGCGCTAGAAGTACTACATATTGGTTGTAAGATATTTAAGTAATATAGTTTAATTTACTTCTTGAAATTATTTTAATTTCACTTAATCTAATTCTGATACAAAAACATGAAACATGCAATAGTTACAAGTCAGACAGCCAAAATCCACAAAATAAGCACCTGGATCTCAAGTTTTATAACTAATAGAATAAGTAGGAATTAGAATTTAGAAAGTTAGTTAGTAAGTTTTTAGAAAGTTATTTGTCATGATGCTCCTTTTTTAAAGTCGGCTCAAAATGTAGGCAAAGTATGTCCCGTCTAATAAAAACGAATTAAATTGACAACTCTTTGACGCTACGGTGGAAAACACCATACTGAAGGTCGTGGGTTGGATCCCGAAATGTACAAATAAGTTTCTTAGATGTTTTTGGTACTTATTTACGAAATATCATTTGATCAAAGTAATAGTTAGTTCGCGTTAAGATTGCAGTAAAATAATCATTGTCCGCCGACCTAGCCACACTAATTAATTAGAAAGTCACATTAACTTCACAGTGACCAGTTGAAGGTATAGGTACTTTCTTTTTTCTTTCATTGTATTGTCCTATGTATGTGTGCTTTATGGAATAAATGTCTTTCTTCTTCTTCTTCTTTCTTCTTCTAATTAGGATCGATTTCATTGGTTATGGGCATCGCTAGGCCGGTGGACAGTGACGATTTTACTTCATGGTTATCGTGAACGAACTATAGTTGATTTTCCGGAAAGCGCCACTAGAAAACCGGACTAATTCAAACAAAAGTTTAGTTTCTCCTTTCGTCTGTAAGGCTCAGATGACAGCCGGTTTCGTAAAAACCATAGACATAGTATAGTAGTTATAGACATGAAACCGAGCGACCAGGGGCATGACCAGGGGTAAGAGAAAGACATATTCATGTATTGACAGGTTAATGTACATACATACATATAATCAAGCCTATTTCCCGGAGGGGTAGGCAGAGACCACGGATTTCCACTTGCTACGATCCTGACATACCTCTTTCGCTTCCTTCAGTTTCATAACATTCCTCATACACGCTCGCCGGTTAATGTATGGCAGCATAATCCTTTTTTTCTTTCACTTATAAATTTCGGTATTTCGCTATTGCCTCCTACCTATGCTGCCATAACCCAACCATGAATAAAAACCCGGTCGGTGATAAGGACAAAGCATGGCACTATTTTCTCTTTCCTCTTATAGGAATCGCAATAAGACTATCTTTCTCTATCAAAGAGTGTCAGGCCCTTGGTAAAAACTGTGCCAATGCCAGTACTTATTATATTGACAAGCGGACGACATAGGGTCGGTTGCACCAAACTGTTTGACATCGTTAAAGAGTTCACTAAATTTTATTGTATGGTAAGTTTCATAGTAAACCGCAGCGGCGCGCCGGGTGACGTTGATCAGTCTGTCAAGTGCGGATGGTGCAACTGGCACTTGTTTAGACAGATATACTTACTGCTCAAATTTAGCGTCCCTCGGACAATCGTTAGGATGTACCCCTGGAAACTCGTTCGGATGCGTCTGGATGGAGAAGGGGTAGAAAATCTGCATCACCTGAAAAAGTACAGTTTATAGATTTAACAAATAGTTAGCTATAACAAGTTTTAACATTAACCTTTGACAAAACTTTACATCACCTGTAGGTATGAGAAAAAATTTTTGAAAAAGAATTTTCACACCAAATCCTGACCTGATGATGATGACCACATGATCAACTGTAAAGCATTTTCTAAACTTAAAAGAGTCTAATATAAGAAAAAAACAAATCGGTCCAGCTATTGACGAGAACTAATAAAAAAACAGGCCAAGTGCGAGTCGGACTCGCGCACGAAGGGTTCCGTACCATGACGAAAAAAAAAACAGCAAAAAAATTACGTTTGTTGTATGGGAGCCCCATTTAAATATTTATATTATTCTGTTTTTAGTATTTGTTGTTACAGCGGCAACAGAAATACATCATCTGTGAAAATTTCAACTGTCTAGCTATCACGGGTCATGAGATACAGCCTGGTGACAGACAGACAGACGGACAGACGGACGGACAGACGGACAGCGGAGTCTTAGTAATAGGGTCCCGTTTTTACCCTTTGGGTACGAAACCCTAAAAATGAAGTCTAAAAAAAACATCAGAACTGAGAACCTCTTTTTTGTAGTCGATAAAAAATCGAAACATTGCTCCATGAACATTTTTAGACGGTCTTCACGGGCCCGCACACCGCTCCGGTCGCCATATACGTGCATAGCGATATCTTACTCACACGCCAGATTCGCATCATTGTCATAACTTACTTTCGTAAAGTCGATGGTCCGCACCAAGCTGTTGATCTCTTCGTCATTATAATCGTGTGAGAACACAAGCAGTGTTACCGACGCGCGGTAACACAATACTTATTTTCAGCGTATTTTATTTATTTATAATATATTTTATGATTCTCAGAAATAAGATACTGTTTTTTCCATACTGACATGTTTATTTACAATCGCTACCATGACAACGTCAAATATAATCATGACATATAAGTAAGGCGTAAAAAGGTAAGTAGTGTAGGTCTGTAAAGAGAGTCCGCAATTGGTCCGCAACAAGCAGTGTGCGCTCGATGACACGCACCTACGCGAGAGATACTATGAGGTGGCGGAGGTAGGTCAGACAGGCGTGATGATGATGATTTCTAAGTGTGCTAAAGGGATAAAATAACTTACTTTCGTAAAGTCGATGGTCCGCACCAAGCTGTTGATCTCTTCGTCATAATAATCGTGTGAGAACACGAGAAGCGTGTGCTCGATGTCGCGCGCCTGCACGAGGGACACTATGAGGTGGCGGAGGTAGGTCAGACAGGCGTGATGATGATGATTTCTAAGTGTGCTAAAGGGATAAAATAACTTACTTTCGTAAAGTCGATGGTCCGCACCAAGCTGTTGATCTCTTCGTCATAATAATCGTGTGAGAACACGAGAAGCGTGCGCTCGATGTCGCGCGCCTGCGCGAGAGATACTATGAGGTGGCGGAGGTAGGTCAGACGCGTGTGGACCTGGGGACATATGAGAAGTATTTTAGTTGTTAGCCTTTGTTGCGACTTTGTCTGCGTAGGTCTTCACTGCCATTACTACCCCTTAATACTTCGTCTTATACGTCAGCGCCCAATATAATGAATTCCATTATTACCTACCTATTTTGAATTATTTCTCTAACATGAAAATATTAAACAAATATCCCGCGCAAGTAATTTGCACAATAGGGTATTTGACTGTATTTTAAATAAATTATTTTACACCATGCAAGAAATAAAGCACCAGAAGATTAATAGAGAAACGTAGACAGCAGTTATATTTAGACACAATTTCTACTTTAAAACCCGTATAAAACTAAAAAAGAGTAGGTAATTTGATCGTGACGTCACATGCTAGTGTTTCATATAAATTCCATAATAGCAAATCGTTTTGACAGTTGGCAAAATGAAACTGATTTGACTAGTAGTCAAATACCCTATTAAAATGATAATAGCAAACCATGAGCAAACCGTTTTGACAGTTCGCAAAAAAAAAACTGATTTGACTATTAGTCAAATACCCTATTGAACATGTTACACGTTAATTACATGCGCCGTATGCAAGGGCTATGACAACCTTCATCGTCAAAAAAATGTCAAACGAGACCATAACTAACTGCCGCGTGTCAAACTGACTGTTGCAAGATGTCTATGGTTGCAAGTATTAGTACACAAGATTTACACGATTTTATAACAATTTAAAATGCCGGTAAGTAAATATTGGCCAGATTGTAACATTCAACATCTTTTAGGTACTTTCCTTCTGTGATTGTAGGATATACAATGCTACGAACAATATTATGTAAATGTAATTTGTTACAACGGTAACCTGTTCCTAGTAACAATTACATTCTAATACATTAGCTAA
Organism: Cydia strobilella; assembly: GCF_947568885.1. Lineage (NCBI taxonomy): Eukaryota > Metazoa > Arthropoda > Insecta > Lepidoptera > Tortricidae > Cydia > Cydia strobilella. The sequence continues at coordinate 6,155,386 of NC_086066.1, read as the reverse complement.
AAAGGACAATAAAATTGTATTAGTAAAAGTGGGCAAGTTGCTAAAAGACTCATTAACTAGTAGAATCCTTTTTTTGAGTAATTCTGAAGCGAGACTCAAAAGGTTAAGGCTACCTACCACCTACATATGTTCAGGGCCTGACTTAGTTCTGACCGCCCTAGGCTATGTATATCCGACCCCTGCTTGTCTCAACTCAGAGCCGCCGCCGCGCCCCCTTGCGCGCCTCTTTGGTCCTTGCGCCCTAGGCTTTAGCCTTATTAGCCTGTGGGTAAATCAGGCACTGACTCTCTAGGTAGAGCAATGTCGCAAATTCGAATCTCACACGAGGCAATATTATTTAAACTTTTCCTAGATTTAAAAATTGTAATTAAAACATTTGTCGCAGGAACCAGAATCTCCGCCGAAAAAACACAAACGGGAACCGCTAGTGATACCACGAAGGAAACCCTCAGTGGTCATACCAGGACGGAAGGTACTTATTGCCGCTATACTTACTCAACCTCGTATCTGCAACACTCATTTGATGACAAAAACACCCGTATTCCGAATGAAAGAAAAGCGACATTTCCATCAAATGATTGTTGCAGATATGAGGTTGAGTAAGTATAGCGACGTTATATCAGTGGCCCGTAGGTACAGTCAGAAGTCGCTAAGCGGGCGAGGCATTCAAAGTGATCTGAGCACATGAGTGTGTGTATATAATTTTGATTCCCTCACCCGCTTGGCGTGAACAATCCTTTGCCATCGTATTTTCTCGGAAACGTTCGTATTTGTCATGCATGTATGAAATTATTCGTGGCAAGCGTCCTTTCTCTAGAAGGTTTGACAAGGTTTTCATTCTAACATTAAATAAAAGTCCATTTAAAATTATAAAAGTGTTGCATTTAGGTAATACCTCATACAGATGTAGTGCACAATTATTTTCCATCGTATTTTCACGGAAACGTACGAACGCGTCTTGCTATTTCAGTCAGTCCCGGTACAATAAGTACTGAGGTTGATTGAGGTAGCATGACAAATACGAACGTTTCCGATAAAATACGAAGGAAAACAATTATGTACTGACATATCGCCTAAATATGTTACGTTCTGGAGTGCCTGACAGGTTATTTGTATAAAGATACAAGCAAAATTCTTTAATGTAAGCGACAAAGCGGTACCTTTTGATTGAGAATGTCACATATAAGTTATAATCTTTTAGTATTATCTTGCATTTACAGATCGTGTATCCCACCCCGGACAAGACTACATGTGCAGAATGCACGTGCTTTCCAAAAGATGCTCCTTATAGAAAGCCAGCGTACGTACAAGAAAGGACGCTTACCATGACGAATTCCGTACATCGACCCGCCTGTTCCTGTTTCTATCGCACGCGCATAATTATATTTGCTGTTCCGCTCGCACAGTGGCATTGACCGCCGCCATCTTGGGTGGGACAACAATATAATTACGCGCGTGCGATAGAGATAGGAAATTCATCGTGCTTTGTGTCACGTTTTTATTTCAATGGTTGAATTGTTGAATGTTTCATGTTTTGCGAATTTATTTTGTAAAGATTAAAAAAACAAATGGGGAATGTTACGCGAAACTCTGCGTAGGGGGCGCCAGGGCGCCACTACCACAAAACCACAATCTGAGGGTCTATCGTGAAACAAGGAAATTGTATTATCTAACATCTCTGTCACTCTATTCGAGCGATAAAGAGGTAGATAGAGAATTTTCGGATTCGCGTTTCCCGGTAGGTCATCTGTAAGCAAACTGCCTTGATGCATCAATGTCATATTTTATTACCTCTGAAAACTTGTCAAAAACCTATTAAATGTACAGTATGTATAAGTTATTCTATGGTTTACTAAAAGGCTAGTCCTGCACCCTGGTGGCAGAACATTGCAGTAATATCCCCTATTGAGCGAAAAATATACACTAAGCACTAAGGTCATGTGGGGTCAGAAAAAACCAACCAAGTGCGAGTCGGCCTCGCGCACGAAGGGTTCCGTACCATTACGCAAAAAACGGCAAATAAATTACGTTGGTTGTATAGGAGCCCCACTTAAATATTTATTTTATTCTGCTTTTAGTATTTGTTGTTATAGCGGCAACAGAAATACATCATCTGTGAAAATTTAAACTGTCTAGCTATCACGGTTCATGAGATACAGCCTGGTGACAAACGTAAATGTTTCTCTTACCCCATCTGACTTTACAGAGCCTTTTTTCGGGTGCAGTTTTAACCTTATAATCTGTTGGTTTTTAGGGTTCCGTACCCAAAGGGTAAAAACGGGATCCTATTACTAAGACTCCACTGTCCCTCTGTCTGTATCTCATGAACCGTAATTGTTAGAAAGATGATGTATTTCTGTTGCCGCTACAACAACAAATACTAAAAATGTAAAAAAGTCAAATTTGTACGAAACCCTCGGTAGACGAGTCCGACTCGCACTTGGTGGGTTTTTAACATCATTATTGGCTTATTTTGACAGGAAATTGAGAGCCTGTTTGCAATCACCACCTACATTATACGAGCTAACAGCGATAGTGGTAGATCAGCTGAAGTTTCCAGAAGCATTCCATTGGACAGAGGAAGATGTAGCTGAGTGGGTGGAGGGGCAAGTTGGACTGCCGGAGTATAAGGTATTCACAAAACTACGTGTATCCACGATCCACAAGAGTAAGGTCCTTTCTTCCTGCCCTTATCCCACGTTATGTGGGGTCGGCACAACATGTTTTTCTCTTCCATTCTCCTTTATCTTTCATCAGCTCAGCACACTCCTTTCTTTCTCATATTCTCTTTCACACAATCCATCGTTTTTTGGGTCTACCATTCGCTCTCCGTCCATCCATAACATTCTTTTACCTATATGGCACTCATGCCTCCTCATCACATGCCCATACCACGCTAACCTACTACTTCTCATCTTCTCCGTTACCAGTGCTACTTTCAAACTTTCCCTAATATACTCATTCTAAATCCGATCCTTTCTCGTCACTCCACACATCCATCTCATCTTAACATTCTCATTTCCGCTGCGTGCACTTCTTCCATCCGTCACTTTCGTCGCCCATTCTGATCCATACATTTCTTGTAGGAGTGCATTATGGATAACAAAATCAACGGACGGAGGTTGCTGATGCTAGAACACGCGTATCATCTGCCTCCGATCGGGGTCCATAGCTTAGAGCATATCCAAGTGAGTGAATTAGTATTTTACCTAGCTTCGTCGGTACTTTGGAATCTTTGGGGTGACCCTGCGTACGAAATCGGAGGCCCTAGTAAGGTTGTCTCATAACTATGTACAGTGAAGCAATAACATACCTAACAATGACTACCTAACTGACTGGACACTGCAAGTTGAACAAACACATGTTTCAAATAGGAAAGAAACAAAATCCGACATGCAGGTTCTGCCAGGAGTCAGAGGAGACTGCAATGCACATTCTCTGTTCCTGTGGATCACTAATGTCAAAAAGAAGTACCTACTTAGGGCGGCACGTACTGCAACCCTATGAGGTACAGAACATTACGGCCCAAAGAATGTGGAATTTTCTGGATTTAACGGGCATTAGTAATGAGCTTTAAAGGGCCGTCACAATAGATCACTGTTTGGTCGACGTGACACTCAAAGGCCCACAACGCCCCAATAATAATAAAATACCTAACAATAATAAAATAAACTTTTTAATTTAGAAAAATATCCATCAAAAGCGACCAAAGAACGCAAACGCGCTAGTTGCGTTTGCCATGACATGTTACTTAACTTTCTGACACCACTCGTTAGAAAGAGACGAGCAATGTGTTATTTCTTTTCTTGACCGATGTCTACGTTAACATATACTATACTTAACGTATTTTACGACATATATTTTAACATAAGAACATAAGTTAGTACCTACTTGTTTTTTCATTTTTTTTCTCTCTGTACCAATTGTAAATGTCTCTGTTTGGCCCTATGGTTGACTGGTAGAGAATGCCATTTTGCCATTTGGCATGAAGTCCGCCATTTGTACATTGTTGTATATATTTTGTGCAACAAAGTTTAAATAAATAATGAGTGGAAATCAGATTCCCTGTGGGAGCGTAGGTTCGGATCCTACCGACTGCGCCAGTACGCAGTTTGGGAGTCGTGAATCAAAATCGCAAGCTTCGCGCGGCGCTTTGTAGCTTCTGTTTTTTTTCTAATTTTCTGGCTTCACGACCCCTCTTAATTATACTACATCAATGTACTATTGGTGATGCCAACACAGATACTACATAAAGATACAGATTAAAACGTTACAAAAATAAATGACTAAGAAAAAAATAAAATCTTTCAGAGGATAACTTCAGCGGTCCGCAATCTCTTCAGCACGGAGTTCATCAAATTCAGCCGTAGTATAGGGCTGCCGACACGTTATCCACTAACTCATTGTACCTGGTTCAAATCCCGGACTGGGCCCAGTTGGGGCATACGACAAAATTGGACCAGGTAAGTATATGTATAGTTCTTGGGCACAGAAAATATTTTGGGAAAATAAAATGAAAATAACGGAAAAAAATCGGTAGTTTCTGGGGTACAAACAGCAACACTCTTAACTGTCCGTGAGTGTTCCTTATGCCTTTTGTAATAAGTATAACGAACGCCCACGCTGTCAGTTAACAGTGTGGGCGATGGTACAATAGATAGCAGGTTTATTAGAAACATTTCATTGGAAGTTGAATCGATTGACATCTTTTAAAAACATCATGTATTTGTAAATAATTTCACGGTTTAGACTCACTTGTTTTCAATTATTATTCGGACATGTCCGCTGCAGGCGACGCGGCGCGCGGCAGTACGCAATACACGGTCGTCGTGAACGCTGCTCGCACTATTAGTGCTTGAGAAAGGAGACCTAGGCTCTCCGAAACATGTCGCGCGAGTGACTAAAACAAGTGAGTCTAAACCGTGAAATTATTTATTGTTAGTATGTCTCGCAACAGTTTAAATTCGATCATGTATTTGGCTAATTCGTAAACTTTCCTTTAAAGTCATAAGGTTCTGCGATGGCCAGTTAAGAGTATTGCTATCAGGATGAGCCTACCCCCCCCCCCCGCCCCGTCACGCAAAATAGGCGCTAGTCTCTCGAATTGCGGAAAACTGCCCGTGCTAACAATCATCATCATCATATCAGCCTCTCTTCGAGTACCCCATTAATCCCGGTCCTGAGCCAATCTCATCCAGAAGTGACCCGTACAGTCTTCCGAATGTCGTCCACCCAACGAGCTAATGGACGCCAGGCACTTCTTTCGTCTGAAAGTGGCCACCATTCCGTTAACATTTCGGCCTACCTGCCATCACTCTGTCTGGCAACATGTCCCGCCCAGTTCCATTTAAGTTTGGTAATGACGTAATTCAGGTCCGTTGCAACAAATTTATAACTATAATCTTTTACGTTTTTGGCACTGTATTGTCAATATTATATGTAATATTTTTCATTGTCACTTTTCTGTAATGACTGTTTGTGGCAACATAAAGAGAGAGAAAAAAAAGTATAACAGCGCTGTTTTTTTTCTGCATTCGACCCGAGTGTAATACTGTATCTATATTAATTCCAGATGTGATATTCTCCGAGCTATGGGGATTTTAATGCCTGCACCTGTGTATATGGACCACTGGGATTTAGTTTGGTAAGTGAAGCCAACCAGGCTCTTTAGAACGGTGTCGTCTGCATAATTATTAGACCGCAATTTGACTTCTGATTCTTGTACCAGAACTCCCAGGCTTCAAGAAACCCGATGAGGCTGAAAAGTGGTTCCGTTACCCTCACCAGCTCCTTGAATTCCCCCCTTACAATTCCTATACATTCGCGCGGAGTTTCAGCATTCGCGCTATATTTTTCAAACTTGTCTACATTGTTTTTAGGTACCAAAAGCCAGATTTCCCCAAAGTGAAGTTTGCAAGGATCCCTAAAAGGCATAAATCCGATCCTATACCACATTACACAGGGAAGAAAGATATTTGGAACGAAATTCTGGTGAGTGAAGCAACTACAGTTACATAATAAAGAAATAAATAGTTACCCAATGGGGTTGGCCGGTCGAAGTGTTTAGCAGATGGCGCCAGCATAGCTTGCCCTATTAATCCCTAGAGATGTGTCAAATTTTTGTTTTTTTTAATGCCCTGGATGCCAGCCCTTTAAGCCAAATCTCATAGAAAAAGGGGCAAGCTATGATGGCGCCATCTCTGCAAACCTTTGACAATTGCCAACCCCATTGTTTAACAAGGGAGCAAAGTGGTCAAACACATTTTAGAAAAAGGTCACTTCTGTGGCCAATACAATGAAAGTTAACGACTCTGGTTTCTCTTATTTGAGTTTTAAGTACTGAAAAACTAGAGGATAAAATGTAATTTTGCCTACTTAACTTGCCCACAATTAAATATGGGGAAGAACGGCATACACACTTTTTGATTGGGAAATTTGGGAAAACCAAGGGGCAAGAACCGCAAGAATTCTCGTATTTAAATACGTACTTAAGAAGAGCTTCACTCGTTCTGCTCTATCGACCTCTTATAAGTGGAGTATGTGAACTAACGCAAGAGTTAGAAGCGACAAAAGTTTGTAGACGGTCTTATCCACATTGACCTTAAGGCCTTTCTATACATGAGTCCCTATATGAGCTTCACGACTTACAAATTGAAAAACACGGGTTTAGATCAAACACAAATTGCAGGTCCCGAGAAAATTCATCCTAGAGAAGCACATCCCGCCAGAACTCCAGCTGATCTGGATGCAGAAGATAGACTATCCCCCCCTCTTTCCCGAAGAAAAGAAGAAGACAAGACCAGTGAAGCCTTCGCGATTAGTACCCAAGCCGGTGAAGATTGAGGGCTTGAAGGGCGAGCAGCTGCTGCTGGCGAGGAGGCAAATGCCCAAACCCAAGTTCCTGCCTTGAGAATGCACAAATGTTCCAAAATCCATGATTTAAAAACTGGTTTACAAAATACACGAATAACTTGAAGTTTTTGAGAGAAAAATAGAGTACCTGAATGTAAATATAAAAACTAACATATTTTTGGTTATATTATATTAATCAGTCGATCTTTTATTAATAAAACATAAGTAAATATTTTACGTGTCAATACTATGTAACAGCTAATAAGAACCACATGGGTCTATGGGAACTATTGTTTTTCTAAAGTTTCAAGTCATAATGTATTGTTTGTCCGCATTTTCATTAGTTATATTTTGGTTTTTCCCAGAAACGCGTAATCAATCAGTCAATCTATTATTAATAAAACATAAGTAAATATTTTACGTGTCAATACTATGTAACAGCTAATAAGAACCACGTGGGTCTCTAACTATTGTTTTCCTAAAGTTTTAAGTCATAATGTATTGTTTGTACGCATTTTCATTAGTTATATTTTGGTTTTTCTCAGAAACGCGTAACTTTTCAGGATTGCCTTAAAACAAACCTAACCTAAGTAACCTAACCTATGTATAGGCAAAGATAGATATAACTCCGTAATAGATGGATACAGTCTAAGGAAAAAACGTGCCTCGAAAATCAAGAAAATTTGATTCTCGATCAGATGGCGCCACTAGTTTTGGCCTACACTCGTATAGAGGGCGTTGACTGTTTCGTTTGTTATTTATAATTTTAACGCATACCAGTGAAAGAACATGGGTCAAAATCATATAAAAATAATTAATGCAAATAAAAAAATCATTTATCCATATTTAAATACATTTTATCGTATTTTTATAAATATTTATTTTTAGTTTTAAAGTGTGTCGACAGATGGCAGTGAATTTACTGGGGTTACAAAATTTACTATGACAGTACCGCTCTAGTATAAGTTACTCTATGGTATAGGATAACCTTACGGAAATTATGACTAATGATAATCTGACAATCATTACATTATGACTTTCAATAATTATGTCAAACCATGGGAATGGGACCCCGTTATTATATTATGAGTAAAACATTACTTACTTATCTAGGGTAGGTACAGTCGCCATCAGATATATCGGAGCGGCCGAGGCTCTCACAAATATCTGAACACGCCTCTATTGTCAAGGCGTTAGAGTGCGTGTTCAGATATTTTTGAGCACCTTGGCCGTTCCGATATATCTGATGGCGACTGTACATCATTACCCAGAATCACGAGCATTATTAATTTCAATAACAAAACCTTTGTGTGACTCAGACATAATGAATATTTTATAATGGCGGGTCACTCACACTAGAATACCTATATACTTACTTTACTCTTTGCTCTAGAATGGGGTTGGCCGGTCGAAGTGTTTAGTAGATGGCGCCAGCATAGCTTGCCCTGTCAATCCCTAGAATTGTGAATTTTTTGTATTTTTAATGCCCTGGATGCCAGCCTTTTAAGCCAAATCTCATAGAAAAAGGGGCAAGCTATGATGAGCTCTGCAAACCTTTGACAGTTGCCAACCCCATTTCAGTCTTCGCACTTAAACTATCGTGAGACATATTTCAAAATATTTATCAGTACGGTTTTTTACTCACTATCAGTCATTTCAGTCTGTTTAACAGTTGACATGTTCAGTGACAGTAACGATTAGTAATTTCTTAAAATAAAAAGTTGTAGTAGCAGTAAAACACTTTATTGTACAAAAATGACAACAAAACAGGAAAAAAACACGTCATCAGTACAAAGGCGAACTTATTCCTTTAAAGGATCTCTTCCAGTTAACCTTTTGAGTAATTGAGAATTGGAGACTGTAGACATCCGTACAGTACAAAACGGCGCAAAAAAGTATTTAGTTTACTTATAACCTACAATATACATATGTAGTACAATGGTATATGGTATATGGTTATACAGGGGCCCAGGCCCACTAACTATCAGTCCGCCGGACGATATCGGCCTGTCAGTTAGAACAAAAATTTGACAGTTCCGAACAACTGACATGCCGATATCGTCCGGCGGACTGATAGTCAGTGGGCCCGTTTAAAATGTTTTGATTCCCTGAAAGTTTGTTATTTCTTTAGTAAGTAAGTAAGTAAGTAAGTATTTATTTGCAAAGAATAAGTAGGTACAATAGTGTCTTAGGTGGTAAGTGACAATTCGTTGCTTATTCTTGCTTTATCTCGGTTCGTTGCCCTTACTCGCCATGCTCTATCTACAGTTGTGATCACTGACCTGTATGGCTATAATGACGGTATCGTTGAGCACGGGGCCGTAGATATCCTCATTGTAGATGGTTTGTGCGTCGTTGTATCGTTTGATGGCGCGACGGATCTCTGTTATGTTCTTGGGTAGGTCTGTGGAGTTTGCTGGAATTAGAAAAGAAATTGTTTTTGTTAGATTTATGCAGCAAAACAACAAAAGTATAAGTCAAGGAAAGTTTCGAAATAGTTGGAAAAATTCTTAGAATAATTTGAAAAAGTTTCCATAATGGATATAGAAACTTTCGTTTCCCCGTACATAAATGTAAAAATATATAAATTTTGGAAATTTTACGTCGCACATCAGTAAGTAAAACTAGGACTAGGGTACTAGCCTTCAGGAACATAATATAGAATTCGGGGTCCCTTTGTTTGACATAATTATTGAAAGTCATAATGTAATGACTGTCAGATTATCATTAGTCATAATTCTGACACCGTTAACTTTTCAGGATTATCCTGATATCCAGGTTATCCTATACATAGGTTAGGTTAGGTTTGTTTTATGGCAATCCTGAAAAATTACGCGTTTCCGAGAAAAACCAAATTATGACTAACGAAAATGTGGACAAACAATACATTATGACTTAAAATTTTATGGGAAACAATAGAGACCCGTTGAATTATCATAATGTTGAATTTCAAAACCTTGAATTCTCAAAATGTTGAAAAATAAAGCGTAATGTTGAAGTCTCAATGTTGAATTCTCGGAATGTTGGATTCTCAAAATGTTGAAGCTTAAAATGTTGAAAAGTAAATCTATCGTACTGCCTGGAATGCCCACTGTTTCTTTTCAAAAAACATTTTCTTTATAACTTAACTAGACGGAGCCCCGCTTCGCGGGGCTCCTATTTCTAAGCGGTTTGCCCTTCGTGCATCTGAAGCTACCTAACAAACCATACCTACCTACCTACCTACGCTTTTTTCTCTAAAGTGTAATGTTTTCACGGATATCACACTAAATCAATAGCGGGTTCGATTCCAGCACTGGAGGCCTTGGTTACTTTTTCTTCGTATATGACATTTATTTCGGTTTATAACTTACCAGTATTGTTCCTAGGATGTACGGTCAGATATTTATGAAGCTCCTGAGGCACCAGCGCTAGCACCTGCTCCGACGTGTCGTTCCCGTTCATCAATTCTTCTAGAAATTGAAAGGGACAGTATGAGATGAGATAAATAGATGTATCACGCACAGATTTAGGTTACAATTTTTTTTGTACACAGATTGGTTACAATATTTCTTTTCTGTACCCAAAAGTTTAAAACATTGGTGAAGCAATGAACAATTATGGTAAATATAGCCCAAAACAGGGCCGGTTCTAGGCTGTACGAGTCATATCTAGAACTTACCCTAACTTTCAACTTACTTTTCCTGCATATGCCCCGAAGTTATGGGGACTCGCATACTTTACACTCATAAAAAACCGGCCAAGTGCGACTCGGACTCGCGCACCGAGGGTTCCGTACTTTTTAGTATTTGTTGTTATAGCGGCAACAGAAATACATCATCTGTGAAAATTTCAACTGTCTAGCTATCACGGTTCATGAGAGCCTGGTGACAGACAGACGGCCAGACGGACAGACGGACAGCGGAGTCTTAGTAATAGGGTCCCGTTTTTACCCTTTGGGTACGGAACCCTAAAAAGTAGTATAATTACAGCTTACAAACGGAGAGTAAAACAATTTTCATGTCAAATGTTTGCATCATGAAAAGGTTGAAAACCACTGACGTAGATACGTTACTTAAACTTCGGGTTTTCAAAGGTCACGTCACATGGCGTGTGAGTGACTTATTGCATTTAAAGTGTCGAGATATGTGTCGTTTTCAAGCAAAAGGTACCACATTGTCGCTTATCATAAGGACATTCTGACAGGTGTTTCGTATAAAGATACAAACCATTTTCGTTCGTCCGTAAGCGACAATGTGGTACCTTTTGATTGAAAACATCACATATGCATTTTAATATTCAGTTAAAACACTGTTTTATTCATACGGACATTGCAACGAACCGCCTGCCATAGACGTTACAAGTTACAAGCCAATGATAAAAATGATGAAATTTTGTGATAGTTAGAATCAGAACAAGCACATTTGTGTTAGCACCAAAATGCACAAATTTGGTCAGAGTTAGACCAAAATAAGTCTGCAACGATTTTGATAGCACACAGTGCAAGTGTTATTTTAAACGTCAAACTTCTCTCTTCTTCTTTCCCTGTTCCCTTTATTTGGGGTCGGGCCTCCTCACACTTCTGCGCCAAGCTACTCTGTTTTGGGTTGTCTCTTTTGACATCTGGGATCTTTTGAGGTCTCTTTCTATGTTTGACCACCAGGTCGACGGACGGCGGCCTGGGCCTCTCTTATGTTCTGGAATTTTTAATGCGACTTTGACGACATGATCATCACTACGCCTGTTCACGTGGCCGTACCACCTTAGACTATTTTCAGATTTTCAGTGAGTTTTTCGGTGATTGGTGCGACTTTAAAGCTCCCCGTGTATACTCGTTCCGAACTTTATCCAATCGGGTCACACCTCCCGCCCATCTCAACATTTTCAACTCGGCTACATGGCACTTCTGCTCGTGTGACTTTTTAAACGTCAAACTTCTATAAAAATATAACGTATAAATAACACTTGCACTGCGTGTGCTATCTACATCGTTGAAGACTTCTTGGTCTATCAATGTTATAATACTTATGATACATGCATATTAAATATATTAATAACAGGTCACTCACGTATTTTAAGTCGGCGCCGGTCCGTCACCGTCAACGCAAGCTCCTGATGACACTCCTCGGTACGGAGTGAACCATATCGAGCGTTTTTCGACTTAAAATACGTGAGTGACCCGTTATTAATATATTTAATATGATACATGCGTTCAAACCATCACATTTCAGAACATAAACATGCAAATTAATCGTGATTTTCTGTTATCATGTAACATTTTAATAATATTATGAATAAATGAATCATCACATACACCTTAGAATTTAATTCGCGGATAAATAATTCATGAACAACAATTTTACAATAACAACATAAACTGTAAAAATAATAACGTCCTTCCCTGGCATTAAAAAGTTATAATCAGAAATATGTGCCATTCTCAACCAAAAGGGTACTTATTGTCGGTTGTCAATAAGGCGCTATTTCCAAATAGCTTCAATTTGAAATCAACCTTATTGACAAGCGACAATGTGGTACCTTTTGGTTGAAAACGTCACATATAATAAGAAAGAAAGTAAATGTGCCACCACCATGCTATAATGAACAGAAAAACACTAAAATAAATAAATTAAAAAAACCTCTTGCAGGAGTTACTAGCGTTTCACTATCTACATCTACTCCATTAGTGGATCCTGAAAATTAGTAGATTATTGTTATAATTAGTAAAAAGTTGCATTATAAACTAATGCTACACATGCAAAAATTAATATTCAATTTTAAAAGAAAAAGGTGCGTGAACCGTGCATTTATACAATGTCAATCACATAATGAAGTTTAAAATATCCATAAAGCTTAAGTAGAAATAATTTAAAAGTGGTGGTAGTAAGACTTATGGGAGCGCGACTGCTTATAGGCAGTTTTAGTTTTGCCAGTAGCCGCTGGCGCTAGCAGCAGCAAGCTGGTTTTTGACAGATGGTATGGTCGCATTCATAATTATTAATTGTCTATAGATTTGTTTGTTTGTTTCTTGAATGTTTTTCTTTTTTTTCTTGTATACTTGTTTTTTTATTTTTGTTTGTGCTTTTCATGTATTTCTTTTTGGTTTGGTTAATATGTTTGTACATAATTAGGTATTCTTTGTGTGTAGCTTTGTAATGTTTTAATATGTATCTTTGTGTGTTATCTGTCGTGGCATCACCGAATGGGCCCTACGGAAGACCAGCGCTGGCTTTATAGCTAGCATTATGCTGAGTTGGGTCCATTTCGTGATGCACACTTGATGATCTCTTCTTTTCTTGCTGTTGTTGTCTGTACATGTTCGTACTTGTGTTGTGATCGTCACGAATAAATGTCTTTTATCTTTATCTTATCTTATTTCAGTTACGCCTAAAATTACGAGGGCCCCTTTCTCAAAAGCTTGTAACTTGTAATACAAGCGGATGTCACTTTTTGACAGCTTTTGTTAGAGACTTCCACTTGTAATACAAGCTACAAGCTTTTGAGTAACGGGCCCCTGTACTTGTGTAAATTAAAAATCAAGCTTTAAGCGCGTACCTGGGTTGTTATAGTATAAAATGCTGTAGAATACTCAGTTGTGGTACTCGAATAGCAATTCATAAGTAAAATTGCACCATAATTCTTCATAATGCTGTGTCTGTGTAGTCTGACTTGGCAGGGATAATGCAGACCCTTGAGTGCGCCATACCTGACGTAGCACTTGGCAGGGAAAACTTGGCGCGGTCCGACTCTAATTCAAATGATAGTTGCAAACAGTAAAAAACCGGCCAAGTGCGAGTTGGACTCGCGCACCGAGGGTTCCGTGCTTTTTAGTATTTGTTGTTATAGCGGCAACAGAAATAAATCATCTGTGAAAATTTCAACTGTCTAGTTATCACGGTTCATGAGATACAGCCTGGTGACAGACAGACAGACGGACAAACGGACAACGGAGTCTTAGTAATAGGGTCCCGTTTTTACCCTTTGGGTACGGAACCCTAAAAAGGCAGCAGTTTTAGTTTTTCCCCTTTTTTTCTCTCACAAATGTGATGAAAAACATTGTGTTCCACGGGCGGAACAGGAATTACGAACTCGCGCGTGTTAATTAAGCCCTCGCCTTCGGTTTCGGGCTTTAATTCACACTCGTTCGTGAATTCTTGTTTACCGACCTTATACACAATGTACTATTAGGCAGCCATCTTCTAATCATCTCACTATTTGAACGAGTCCAAACGTAATGAGCCTGCGTCTGATTCCGGCCACACATTGATTAGATTTGTCCGCCAGACACGCCTGCCAGACAGATCTGTACCCTCACCATGAGTTTTACGCGGCCTTAAACGTTAGCGATTGCGTCAACTCAAACGCAGTGCATCTCGCTTGCACCAATGTCAGTTATGTCAATGCATTGTAAGTTACTTAGTATGGATGGTATAGAAAGGATGCCAATCTCTTATGGCAGAATTGTTGCAAGTGACCGCTTTCAGCTTTAAATAATAGTTCCTAATCTCTCCGGTGGCGCTAGTTAGGCTCTGGGACATAAGTATAACATGAACCAACAAATAACCCGACCAAATTACGTAGGTTGTTTTTAATAGTATTTCGGTGTATGGTGGCGCCGCCTAATTACTGTTTTTTGACGGATACTTTTCATAGATAGAGATTTGGCTCCTTTATATAGTCTCCATGTTACTTAGTTTACGCAGTCGCTAGCGAATATATCAGTGTCTGTATGTGTATCCCCAGCTAATAGGGTTGAAAGGACACATAAAGTAACAATACCGCTATTTTGCCAATATTCGTTAGCCTTGAGACAATTTATGCAAATTATTCAAACTTATTAACATACTCGTACCTATAGGTAACAGTGGAAGGAGAAAGAAAACGTTACAAATCGTCAGGTGGCAACCAAAACCACAGAATAACTGAAGGGTACAGTCGCCATCAGATATATCTGAGCGGTCAAGGCTCTCACAAATATCTGAACACGCCTCTATTGTCAAGACGTTAGAGTGCGTGTTCAGATATTGTGAACACCTCGGGCGCTCCGATATATCTGATGGTGACTGTACACGGAAAGAACATGTCGTCACTTTTTTCGGAAAATGAGATTTTCATTTCAAAATGTAGAGCTCTTAATGAACTATTAGTTATCTATTTTGCTACCACTGTATAATATATGTAATACGACTTTTTTTCTAGTTAAAAAAGACTTGGTCACGGAATTACCATACATTTTGACATGGTTCCAAATTTTAAAACCGCGATTACTCAAAATGTTACTAAAGTGACTAGACATGTTCTTTCCGTGTACCCTTCAACTAATAGTACTACCGCCAAAACTCACTAATTGCCACCACAAGTTCATAGCCATAATGAACCATAATTGTACCAAGATAAGGTCGATTTTTGGTTACCTGACGATTAATGCATGTTAATTATAAATAAAATAAATGAATAAATAAAAGTAACTCTTTACTTAAGAACTATGTTAGACTGTTATTAAAAGGAAAGGAAAACTAAAATAAAATTAAATATATTAATAACGGGTCACTCACGTATTTTAAGTCGAAAAACGCTCGAAAAATACGTGAGTGACCCGTTATTCATATATTTAATATGTCTGTCTCTAACGGAAGTTTTTTTTAAAATAAAATTGCAATAAATTAAAACAAATTAAATTATATTAATCAAATTATAGGTACAGTTAGCAAAAGAAGCTAAACGTGCGAAGTATTCAAATTCAGCGGGGCTTTATTTCGGTTCCTTGAGTTCAGTTACCAACTGTAGGTAACTTAGGTAGTAGGTACAGGTAGTACATTGTGCATTAAGGGATAAATAAGAATAAAATTTACGAACGACTGTGAATTGAAGCCCGAAGAGTTCGTAGTTCCTGTATATATCGCCCGTAGCACACACACAATATTTTTCATCACACTTGTGAGGAGAAAAGGGGGAAAAATAAAACTTCTGTCTAATTTCGGACGTACATTACAGCCCATTAGGTAAAAAATTTAGGATTTACGGACCGCACCGAATCGCCTACGTGTAATAACACCTTTTGTCACGAGCAAGTGTGATGAAAACGTATTTACATACACCGGCTGTGTGTATTGTATCGTACATTCTCGTCAAGGTTTTAGTGGCAGTAATAATGGTGACTAATTTTCTCATTGCCGATACATTCAGGTGAATTGGAAAATGTTCCAGGGGATTCGTTTGATGTTTGAAATGAATTATAAGAACACACACTAAAACACCGAGAATACTTTACAATAGTTTATTTATTTTTGAGTTTTCTATAATTAAACCAATACAAGTCTCTTATTCATCCGCTTGAGTACTTTTCCCCGAGTTTCTAATGTCAATGTTATTATTCTTCAAAATCGCGGCAATACTATCTGTCACTTGTCAAACATTTAAAAAAATAAAGGCTCGTTCGAGATATCTAATAGAATGTATAACATTAGAGTGTGCGACCGAAGTACGGCAGGTTTCGGGTTTCGGCATAAAATCATGCTTTCGCGGAAGGTTCAGTTTTGGCTAAAAAAGTGCCGGACGTTACGGCCGCGCCGAGACGAGACTGTATTCTCGGTAGTGTTCGACCATACTATAGAGAAGCAATAGCAAACAATGAAATTATCATTTTGTATGGGATTTTGAGTTTCCAAGACGTCCCGCTTGGCGCGCTGTTCAAAACCCTATACAAAAATAGACATTTTAACGCAAACGCGAACGGTCGTCACGCTATCGAATGAAATTTAAACTAGGAGTTCTGTGCTCTCAACAAAACAAGTCGAATCGAGCCACTATTGACATTCATGTTACAACGTGACAACCATGTTAACAGTTAACCGCAGATACAGAGACCTATTAATATTTATAAGCGTTCACCGTTCGCATTAATTTCATCCAATGCTCTAGCATTGAATAACTGTCTATTATTTACATTCTATCACATACTTACTAGGCTCTGGGGACGTAGAAGAGATGACAATCGTTTGCAGAAAACGAAACGAATTCTATTGTCTCTCTATCACTCTTCCATATTAGTGCGATAGAGATAGATAGCGTTTCGTTTTCTGCAAACGATCAATCATGTCAAGACGCAGTAGTTCTGTCAATCTTAACTATATGGCGATTAGAGCGCGACGCACTAGTGCTAACTCTATAGTCGATATTATTAAGGAATTTGAAGCTTCTGTACACTAATTACCAGCTATAACGCTGTTCAGTTAGAGTGAGACACAACATACCTCCGTCCCTCTCCAGCCCGCTGGACACCATGATCTGCAGCCACACACAGAAAAGCCCCAGGATGACCAGGACCCGAAGGATGGTCGCATATTTGATCCGCGGCATCGTACATTTCTAAATGGCGCTAGCTGCTCATGTTAACAAGATGGCGGGCGACGCCATTTTGATTCTGTAACAAGAATACAGATATTTACCTATAGATAAATATTTTAGGATTTTTAGGCAATGCTTATGACATGGTGTCGTACGAAAAGCTCTGGACCAAGCTCAAAGCAGCTGGGTTAATTCGTTTTTGGTACGAGTACGACAACCAAGTCAACAGCACGCGACTTTGTTTTTATTATACTATGTAGTGATAATACAACAAAATATTTGATACACCTAATAGTTATACATAATATCGCACTCGAATCACATGATATGGGGCATTTTCTACGAAAAGGGACCTTATTATCGATGGCGCTTAAGCCGCACAGCGTCGCGCGGCATTGTATTTATATCGGAGCATCGTTTATAATGGCGTAAGCGGCATCGACAATAAGGTCCCTTTTATAGAAAATACCATATATAGTTAGCAAACCTTTTTTTCTAATGTATTATCGAAAAAGTACCCCATGTTTAAAATTCGTTTATTTACGTTACACGTCCATCTTTGGGACACCGAAATACATATATTATACATACCTAATGTACCGAATCTCAAGATTTCAACTCGATCGCTCCTGTTTCGGAGCATATTGGCTATGACAGACAAACAGACAGACAAACTAGAGATAAGCGCCCCATTTTTTCCTTTTGAGGTTTTTGGGCTACCAGCGTAGCACGAGGCCGCACTGGCAGGATCGCCATGTGAGGTGTGGCGTCAATTGATACAACTTGTTGGTTGGAAGTATAGTTTAATAATGAAATATGAGCCTTAACCTACGGAATATATAGAGATACAGTATGAAGGTGTGTGTAACGTACGTAGCGCACACTACAGAGTTACTGAACCCCAAAAAAGCGGAGCAACTAATTAGGATTCGATAAGATAAGGATATAGTCACAAAGGCTGAAAGTCACCTATACATTTTTATGTGTTTTTCCGCATCAACGGTTTTCCTTTGGAATGTAGATACATATAAAGTAGGGTATTGTTTATTTCGTCGAAGTATACATTTCCTATGTCTCACCCGCTTAATTTACTAAAGAACAAATGTGTTTTTTTTTTCAGAATTTTTAATTATTTTTTAACTTAATTGTGTTTTAAGGGGTCGCTACCGAATTTTGAAAATTTGGATCCTTCGTACAAGTTTTTTTTTTTTTTAGATTTTGAATTCGAATGCTTATTAGCTATCAAAGATAGATATAACTGCGTAATAGATAGATACAGTCTAAGGAAAAAACGTGCCTCGAAAATCAAGAAAATTTGATTCTCGTTCAGAGGGCGCTACTAGCTTTTGCCAACTGTCGTATAGATGGCGTTGACGGTTTCGTTTGTTATTTAACAATTTTAACGCATATCAGTGAAAGAACATGGGTCAAAATCATAAAAATAATTAATGCAAATAAAAAAAATCATTTATCCATATTTAAATACATTTTATCGTATTTTTATAAATATTTATTTTTAGTTTTAAAGTGTGTCGACAGTTACAAAATTTACTATGACAGTACCGCTCTAGTATAAGTTACTCTAGGTTAGCTATACTTTAAGATATATTTCGGTATCTCGTATCTCGCTCAGTTTGTGACGGGCTTAATAACAGCCGAGTCTTAGTAATAGGGTCCCGTTTTTACTCTTTGGGTACGGAACCCTAAAAACCGAAAAAAAGGGCCTCGCATGTCACGGCTAGATAAGTTAACGCTACGCCAGTGAGCGAATATGTCAGTTTGATACTGATAAGGGAATCGTGGTAAGGCTACCTATACCTACTGACAAGGGCCTGGCACTTTGATAGAGAAAGATAGTCTTATTGCGATTCCTATAAGAGGAAAGAGAAACTAGTGCCATGCTTTATCCTTATCACCGACCGGGTGGCATCATAGGTAGGAGGCGATGGCGAAACACCGAAATTTATAAGAGTGAAAGAGAAAAATCCTATGCTGCCCAAATTTTATATGAATATTCTTTCTCTTACCCCCGGTCGCTCGGTGGCGCGTCTATAACTACTTGTATATACTATGTCTATGACTGTAGGAGACTAGCTGTCCACTCGGGCTAAATACCATCTGTGGGTTTTTGACCTCATTAGGATTATATATGGTTTGATGCAATGCAATAGGCCCTTATAAATACGAGTACTTAAGTATATTCATACGATTAAAAGGTTATTGAACTTTGCTTTTACCAACTCAAGGCTGAACGTTGCCATTACCACATGGGTATCTTAATACTTAAAGCTTACCGATCACTTCAATGACAGATCAATATTACATCTTAACATCTACGCAAGAAGATTCAAATTGTAATAGCTTTTTAGGATTCTGCAGCCAAAAGGAACTTATATATGTATGCTACAGCAGCTACGTGTATTCAATCAATCGGCGATGTGGTACTTGCAACATTTTGTATCTTTGAAATTATGTCCATCATTCACGACATTCTCGTGGTTTTTCAGGGTAAAAACGGGACCCTATTACTAAGACTCCACTGTCCGTCTGTCACCAGGCATGACATTAACCGTGATAGCTAGACATATGGATGGTATAGAAAAGGATGCCAATCTCTTATGGCAGAATTGTTGCAAAAGTGACCGCTTTCAGCTTTAAATAATAGTTCCTAATCTCTCCGGTGGCGCTAGTTAGGGTCTGGGACATGAGTATAACATGAACCAACAAATAACCCGACCAATTTACGTAGGTTGTTTTTGGTAGTATTTCGGTGTATGGTGGCGCCGCCTAATTACTGTTTTTTGATGGACACTTTTCATACATAGAGATTTGGCTCCTTTATACAGTCTCCATGGCTAGACAGTTGAAATTTTCACAGATGGTGTATTTCTTTTGCCGCTATAACAACAAATACTAAAAAGTACGGAGCCCTCGGGCGAGTACGACTCGCACTTGTCCGGTTTTTTTGTATTGATTCTTGTAAATCTTGTAACCTCCTAAGGCGAAGTTTTTTTTTTCAAAACTGTAAAAACCGACTGGGACTTGGGAGGTTAAGAACTGAATGGATAATTTGGTTATATATTCCTTGACAGCCTGACACGATACGACCTCCACTTGATCAACATATGATCTTCTTTTGGCTTCCCTCTCTTCCTGTTTCCTCCGACTTTCTTTGTCATGGTCTTGATGTACTCCGAAAGTGACGTACTCCGCCCGAACCATGAATACATCGTGTTAGAACAGATGTCCCAACGTATTCTCTCTTCTGCAAGGGCCTGACACTCTTTGATAGAGAAAGATATTAAAGAGATTATTTAAGAGATTATTGCGATTCCTATAAGAGGAAAGAGAAAATAGTGCCATGCTTTTTCCTTATCACCGACCGGGTTTTTTTTCCTGGTCGGGTTATGGCAGCATAGGTAGGAGGCGATGGCGAAATACCGAGATTTATAAGAGTGAAAGAGAAAAAGGATTATGCTGCCATACATTAACCTGTCAATACATGAATATGTCTTTCTCTTACCCCTGGTCGCTCGGTTTCATGTCTATAACTACTATACCATGGAGACTGTATAAAGGAGCCAAATCTCTATGTATGAAAAGTGTCCATCAAAAAACAGTAATTAGGCGGCGCCACCATACACCGAAATACTACCAAAAACAACCTACGTAATTTGGTCGGGTTATTTGTTGCCTTATATGGTTCATGTTATACTCATGTCCCAGAGCCTAACTAG
Source organism: Cydia strobilella (assembly GCF_947568885.1). NCBI lineage: Eukaryota > Metazoa > Arthropoda > Insecta > Lepidoptera > Tortricidae > Cydia > Cydia strobilella. The sequence goes on along the minus strand of NC_086066.1, from coordinate 6,134,471 downwards.
CGCCACCGGAGAGATTAGGAACTATTATTTAAAGCTTAACGCGGTCACTTTTACAACAATTCTGCCATAAGAGATTGCGATCCTTTCTATACCATCCATATACTATACTATGTCTATGCCTCTTCTATTTTCAATTTTGTTAAAGCTCTTTGGCCGACATTACTAAACTTTAAACCAGTTTTGAAAGAGGTTTGCATTTACAGATAAAACCTTAGTCGGTTTACTTAATCAAACGTGTTGCTTATTTGTCGCGTTCATCAAATTAATAGCAACTACAGTGGAGCGGAAATAAATAATTTACTACATTTCCCACGGATAGCCGCAAATTGGCATAATTGTGACTTTTACAGTGGCCATCAGATATATCGGAGCGGCTCAGGCGCTCACAATATCTGAACACGCCTCTATTGTCAGGGCGTTAGAGTGCGTGTTCAGATATTGTGAACACCTCGGCCGCTCCGATATATCTCATGGCGACTGTACCTAATCTATCATCATTACTGCACTGCCCCACCAGGCACCAGGCATAACAGCTATATAGGTAAAAAACCAGCCAAGTACGAGTCGTCGCGTCCCAAGGGTTGAATCATTAGAATTATTAGGATCGATAAAGTTCGTAAACTTTCGCCTATTTTCATAAATTATCTACCTTAAAATTATAAATACACATTTGAGATTCTTACAACAGGAACTCTCTGATTAATATGGTAAACGTTTTGAAAAAAAGGGCGCACGACGAGATATTATCGCGGCGCACTCTGGCTATTTAGTAGATTAAATAATGTCAGAATCAATATTGTCAATAAAGATTACAGTACAGTCTGATAATGATAATGGCTACGATGCAGTTCGCAACCCCGCAGTTATGGAAGGTAGAGTGTCAGCGCCGGCCGCGGAACCGCCGATACTTGACACTAATAAATTATAATAAATAGTAAAGTTTATAGTCTATGATGGTTCATTATTTTTAGTATGTGGATATTTTTGCACTTTGTAGTTTTTCCTCAGTCACCCGTTGACCACGAACGCTGTAAAGGGTTCGAAACGTCGGGATGTATTATAAATTCAATATACGCGATATAATCCGTTTTCATAGTTTTATTTCATGAGTAACTGTCGCGGTAACCGAAGACAATATTAAATAGTAATAGTTTAATGTAGTAATTAAATAATGTTCCAATTCATTTTAAATTCTATATAGAATGTAACTTGGCGTTATTAGCAAAGTATTTGTATTTGTACAATGTGTTAACAATGAAGTATCTCACTGCCTGCCAACCGCACCTGTAGTGACATAGTGACATCATACATGTATACATACATACCTACTACATGCTACTACCGGCAACGGGTTTAATAACCGAATATCTGCGAACCTTAGTATGTTATAAATTTCATCTTAATGCCTGTTCAGCCAGGGGCGTAGCTAGAGGATATGGCGCCCGGGACAGTCACCAAATTTGCGCCCCCTGACGACTGACGAAAAGTTTCCCTGCTGCTGCCTTTTGCCCATTTTGGCGCCCCCCCCCCCCATTGGATGGAGCCCGGGGCACTTGCCCCCTCTGCACCCCCCCACCAAGTTACGCCACTGCGTTCAGCGGTTTAAGCGTGAAGAGGTAACAGACAGACGGAGTTACTTTTGCTTATAATTAGTAGGGGTAGGGATTTTACTTGGTAGATAATATTGTCATCATCATCTTCCTCGCGTTGTCCCGGCATTTTGCCACGGCGCCCACGGCTCATGGGAGCCTGGGGTCCGCTTGGCAACTAATCCCAAGAATTGGCGTAGGCACTCGTTTTTACGAAAGCGACTGCCATCTGACCTTCCAGCCCAGAGGGGAAACTAGGCCTTGTTGGGATTAGTCCGGTTTCCTCACTAGGCTTTCCTTTACCGAAAAGCGACTGGGTAGATAGTATTGTCAATCCAAATTTTTAAAGAATTTGCAAACATTGATAACGTGGTTTGGTTACAATGTCCACAAAGCCGCTGATAACAAGGCTGATAAAAAGTACGTAATCTTGCTATTACAATACAACCTTAATATGAGATAATAAGTGACCTCCAAATTGTATTACCTAGTCCATTTAGTTACGGACGAATAGCGGGAAATCGGTGAAATACAAGTCCGCAGCCGTTTCTTTTATGATATAGAAGGCACACGAGCTGACGAGTCACCTAATGGTAAGCAATTATCGCCCATGGACACCTGCAACATCAAAGGGGTTGCTAGTGCGCTGCTGGACTTTAACATTGTACACTCTTTTATTGAAAGCCGTCTCGGTCCGGAAATATCGCAGGCGACAGTTCATTCAGATTAGTTGTGCGACGCAGGAAGTTTCCAGAAAAACGCATAGTTGAGGACTGCCAAGCCAATCATCTTAGTGTCAGTCAATCTAAAATACCACAAACAGGCTTGGCCACCTCAGAACTACGATATCATTAACTCCACCCCTTGACTTTGGCCGTAAGACCGTTAGTCCTTCACACACATCGATGTTCGATGAAAACTAGGGCGTTGCGTGTTTTATATTACGATGTTAGCATGTCGGTAACAGCACGCAATTTCCGTTCACAATCATAAATCATTTAGTTCGTGATAAACTTAAATAATAGCATTACAAGGAAAATTAAAAAAAAAAACATATTTGCAGTGTTTACCACGAAATGGGCTCGCCTCAGCATGATGCTGACCCAAGTGTCGGCGCTGATCTTCCGGCGAGTCCATTTGTGGGCCACGATCGCAGCTGTACGGCACGGCCTCGTAAAATAAAACGCATCCAGTTGCGGCGAATCCTTTTTACAAATCGTATTTTACTTTATATTAGCCTAGCAGTGTGCTTTTAAATCGGAAGTCACGGGTTCAAACCCTGGCGCGTAATAGGTAGATATAGCGATAAGTATACCATTTATGATATTCACCAGTCACTTTTCGGTGAAAGAAAACGTAGCGAGGAAACCGTTTAATTCAAATAAGGCCTAGTTTCACTGCTGGCTTGGAATGCTTAGGACGAGATCGCACTCGCTTTCGTAAAGCCTACCTAGTGCCTACGACCATTCTTGGGATTAGTTACCTTACGATTAGTTATTGAAAGCGCAGTGACTCTGGGTTTCCAGTAAAGCTGTGTTAGGTAGCTGAGCGGTTGTTTCGGAGGTCTGCAAAGTTGTTCCCGTAACCCCGCCCCAACGCGAGCGTCGGAACACCCCAGGGGTTTTAGTCTGTGTGAGTCGGACATACCCACTCGGCTTCTCCCGGGCCGGGTGGGATCCCTAACGGGTTTCCCCTGGGTCAAAAAAAAAAAGGTAGCTGAGCGGTGCGATGATGCGTAGCGAGCTAGCGAGGATGTTGAACGCCGAACGATGTGAATGTCTCCACCATAGATGTGCGAAGTAGCTGATCGATGCGGGGATGTGTAGCAACCAGGGATCGGATACCGGTATTTTTTGTATTTTTATGACTCGTTACCTAAAACACAACTGAGTCCTACATAGTATAAACATACATACATACATATAATCACGCCTATTTCCCGGAGGGGTAGGCAGAGATCACGGATTTCAACTTGCTACGATCCTGGCATACCTCTTTCGCTTCCTTCACTTGCATAACATTCCTCATACACGCTCGCCGGTTTAGGGTGCTCTTGACCTGGCCTTTCTTCAGGATTTCCCCGATCTGATCAGAGAAAGTCCGCCGAGGTCTGCCCCTTCCAACTCCCGTTTCTACCTCTCCCTTATACACTTTCTTTGTTAGCCTAGTATAAAATAATTCGAAGTATATGGTTATTTTGAAGTTTTTGCAAAATACTAGCAATGTACATAGACTGTAGCGGGCTCTTCAAATAAGCGATCGGGGTGCGGTGAGGCGTAAACGGAGCTTTTTAATGTTTTACGCTCGCGTCCGTACATCGCAATTACAATTATAACATATACTAATCTATGCATGGTAACACATCCCTCGCAACCAAGGGCCTGACACTCTTTGATAGAGAAAGATAGTCTTATTGCGATTCCTATAAGAGGAAAGAGAAAATAGAGCCATGCTTTGTCCTTATCACCGACCGGGTGGCATCATAGGTAGGAGGCGATGGCGAAATACCGAAATTTATAAGAGCGAAAGAGAAAAAATCCTATGCTGCCCAAATTTTAAATGAATATTCTCTCTTACCCCCGGTCGCTCGGTGGCGCGTCTATAACTACTTGTATATACCAGGGCTCGGAACCGGTATTTTTAAAAAACCCCGAGATAGCCCAATATTTTGAATTACTTTATGCTAATTACGTAGGACTGAATCATGTATTTAAGAAACAATTTTGCATTATTAAAACGTCCCATTAAAAATGAAATTATAAACAAAAGAACGTAATAAGTTCGTCACTTTCGCACTCACATACTTGTTAGAACGTGACAGGCATGGTGATAAGCGTGTGATAAGCGTACCGTGCTAAGACCCCACATACTACAGGGACCGGCCCGCTATCCCTTATCGGGGTTTTATAAGGGTATTGCATAAGGCTTAACTCACCATACCCTTTGCCAGACGAAACCCTTTGTTTTGGTTTTAAAAACCCTTATATACAGCTACCACATTTGAGTAATCGGTAGCCCAAATACCCTTACAAAACCCTTATCATCCGCTCACCAACACCTTGCATATTGCTTATAAGGGTTAGCCTTATAAAAGGCTTCCCTTTTAGCATATAAGCGTGCTAATTTAAGTCGTCTACCTTGTTCATAAAGCACACATTACTTCGAATTCGAGCGATCGTCGGCGGCGACGGCGGCGTTCTTTGACTAGGCACGTATTTTCTTTCCTTTTCATACACTACCGTAGATATATACTAATCCTGTCTCTTTCACGCAAAGGGAAACCTTTATAAAAAGCGCTTAAAGATAAGGGTAACCCTTATTAAGAGCTAGCCTTATTTTTGGTTAGCTTTTCGGTAAGGGTTAGTCAAAGGTAAGGGTATGAATGGGCTTGCAGTTCAAAAGGGAAAGTCTTTCAATGTGTTAGCCGTGTTTAAGTGTCGCCCATTGAAAGGGTTTTATCGCGGAAAGGGTTGTCCGGTCCCTGACATACTATGTCTATGCTCGCAACAGTCGCAACACATTCCTCGCAACACATGCCTCGCTCACATCCTTTACTTGTTATGTATGTACAGTCGCCATCAGATATATCTGAGTGGCTAAGCCGCTCACAAATATCTGAACACGCCTCTATTGCCAGAGCGTTAGAGTGGGTGTTCAGATATTGTGAACACCTTGGCCGCTCCGATATATCTGATGGCGAATGTACAATAAGTTGTGAGTGTTTCTATTGGTTCATGACAAACACATCGCTAAGTATCCTCGCAAAGCTTTGGCGGGAACGCAGCTTTAGGTACTAATAATGGGAATAAGTTTTCTGTTTTTGGCAAAAATCTCATTTTTGGTACAAGCTTTTATCGCTGACTGTGCTTTTCCCAGGGACCGGCCCGCTATCCCTTATCGGGGTTTTATAAGGGTATTGCATAAGGCTTAACTCACCATACCCTTTGCCAGACGAAACCCTTTGTTTTGGTTTTAAAAACCCTTATATAAAGCTACCACATTTGAGTAATCGGTAGCCCAAATACCCTTACAAAACCCTTATCATCCGCTCACCAACACCTTGCATATTGCTTATAAGGGTTAGCCTTATAAAGGGCTTCCCTGTTAGCATATAAGCGTGCTAATTTAAGTCGTCTACCTTGTTCATAAAGCACACATTACTTCGAATCCGAGCGATCGTCGGCGGCGACGGCGGCGTTCTTTGACTAGGCAAGTATTTTCTTTCCTTTTCATACACTACCGTAGATATATACTAATCCTGTCTCTTTCACGCAAAGGGAAACCTTTATAAAAAGCGCTTAAAGATAAGGGTAACCCTTATTAAGAGCTAGCCTTATTTTTGGTTAGCTTTTCGGTAAGGGTTAGTCAAAGGTAAGGGTATGAATGGGCTTGCAGCTCAAAAGGGAAAGTCTTTCAATGTGTTAGCCGTGTTTAAGTGTCGCCCATTGAAAGGGTTTTATCGCGGAAAGGGTTGTCCGGTCCCTGGCTTTTCCACAGGCAACTAATACTCATCGAGACAATTCTAAAAACCCTAAACACAATTAGGTTGCGTTGTTTGATCACAGAGTTGTTATGACCACCTCCTGTCTTCATCATCAGATCAGCTCGATGGTACCATAATATTGCATTGTCACACATACATGCGTATGCAAATTTGCAGCTTCATCGGAAACCGGGAAGATGGTTAAATTAGGTAACTTAGATTCCATTACACAGTTAGTTCAGAGTTCCTATGACCAAAAGACGGAGCCATTTCCTCTTTTGTGCGAGCGGTTGGCCATTGTGTGCCATTGTGTGAGAGCGTCGCACGCGCCGTGGCACGCGCCAACACACAATGGCACACAAAGGCGGACAGCTCGCACAAAAGAGACAATGGCTTTTGTTTAACAGATTACCGTCTTAGGCGAAAAAGTCATTTGTGATGATACAGACTATACCAGTCGTTAACTTTTATTGTCCACAGAAGTGACCTTTTTCTAAAATCTGTTTCATCCTTAAACCTTGCATGTCTTGTATAAAGCTTCTCAGCATTATTATTGTAACATTTGTAACTGTAAGTAAATCTTAATGTAATATTTACCTAGCATAAATACCTACTCATAAATGTAGCACGCGCTATTGTTAATATTCTCCAGATAAGGAAGGGCGGTACCTCCTGGCACAGGCTTTTAAAGCTTAAAAGGAGGTTCCAACCACTAATTTTTAAGATGATGAGATTGTTAAAGAAAATAAACATTTTTGATTTTTTTTGATTTTGATTTGATTTTTGAAACCTTGATAATGAATTCTAAAATTTGGTATGGAGATAGGGTCTCTATTGTTTGACATAATTATTGAAAGTCATAATGTAATGATTGTCATATTATCATTAGTCATAATTTGGTTTTTCTCAGAAACGCGTAACTTTTCAGGGTTGCCATAAAACAAACCTAACCTAACCTATCTATAGGATAACCCGAGGAAAATCCTGAAAAGTTTACGGTTTCAGAATTATGACTAATGATAATATGACAATCATTACATTATGACTTTCAATAATTATGTCAAACAAAGGGACCCCATGGGGATAGTTTGAGGCCAGATAAGTCATAGGATAATTTTATCAATCATCATCATCCAATGCAGACGAAGTCGCAGGCACAAGCTAAGCAGCTCCTAGAGCCACTGTGTATTTCTTTTTACTACATTAAAAGTTTTTCTACTACATGCAATCCACTGAACCATGACTTTTATCCAATATTCATTGAAAACCAGCTTTGATCCATTACTAATTATTGCTCGTCCTTGTCAATGGTTCGGTGGCCATCTTTAAAAAAGATGCCAGTACAGAAAAATCGCTCTAGCGTGTATAATTCACCTTTTTTCTGGCACATAGTTAAAGAGATAAAGCAACTGAAATAAGTAGTTGATTTAATGTGTTATTCAACTTTTTATCAATCGAGAATACAAATCGCCTGATGGTAAGCAATTGAGCTTGTCAGGGGTTGTAAGTGTGTTGCCGGCATTTAAGATGGCGAACTATTTATTTTTAACTAGCTCATACTCGCCAGAAACAGACTCATTAGAGAGATTTAGTCCCGTTTTTACCCTTTGGGTACGGAACCCTAAAAATGCCATCTGAAAAATCTGTATCATAATGTAACATAATGCCATATGATTAAATAAAAAAAAGCTTCCCTTTACTCTGCCTAACTCCAACTTTATGGTTGAGGTGTCTAAAAAGCCCTGGCACTCAGCAAAATAAAATAAGATTCTGATATAAACAGGTAACAAAACTTTTCCTCTTTCATCTCTGTGGGCTCAAGAAACCTGATTTTAATTATGTCTAAAGTTAATTAACAATCTTAATTGAATACTCACCAAGTAAACCGATCGTAAACAGTTTTATGTGCCCCCGATACGAGTGTTGTCAGTTGTAACACATTTGTTACTAAACCACTAGTTACGTAAAAAAAATCACACTTCTCTACACATGTAATATTATCGTAACATAGACTTAACGCTGCAATAAAACACCTCTAAAATTCAATAAAAATTCCGCCGCATTGTTCACTCAGTCATAAAACTTAAAGCATGTAATAATAAGTGTTTATACTGTTTACGACGAACCTGTCGCACCAAAATATTGATTATTGAGGAAATTATTTTATTTATTTATGCGTGCGTATAACAGTTTTTTACACAGTCTAAATAAGTTTATGCCGCCTGGACACTTGTTCACGGTCACATGATTTAAATTAACTCGTTTGCAACTCGTCAATTGTTTTGTGGTGTGTGGAAATTCGAAACATCGTGAAATGTGTGCAGTTACCGGAGTAGCGGAGAAACCTATCAACCAGATCAGTCAGATCAACCTACATTTTCTTGACAGTTTTAACAGTGTTGCTGATAAAAAAAGTTTTACATGACAAACAATAAATAAACATCTTTTAATTTCATATTTTAACATAGTACATTTATAAAAGACTTTGTATCGTAGCTATAATAATAAAAGGCGTTATAGAATTATTATTAACACTCGAGCGTGATTAATTCCTTATATATTTTAAAATAAGGTTGGTTGTGATTTTTGCATATAGCAACTTTAACAAACTGTCATATGTTTACGTTTCATTTCACGCACTACACGTAACAGAATCTAATGTTAATTTCCTTAATTTTAGTTTGAAGTTAATAATAAATTGTCTGAACATGAACTTTTAATAATTTAATTTCTATTTTATGCATATTTTAGGTAGAGTTTTAAAATATTATTAGTTGTGCATAATACATAACAGAATTCTGTTCCTGATACACGTAGAACGGATCTCAGTTTTACTGTCAACTTGACATTTCGCCGTGTTATATTGTGGAAAACATTTTACTTTACATTGGCATTGGCACCATGTCCATAATATGATTATGATTACATAGTTTTCTGTCTCTAAAATATCTTGTTTTGTTTATAACCTTCATATTTTATTTATTAAATGGATGACTCTGAGTTGAACTCGTCCGAGTTGGGTACCCAGTCGTACTGGCAGCAGGCATACACAAAGGACATAAGTAATTTTGAGGAGCACGGGGATCCCGGAGACGTGTGGTTTGGTGAGGACAGCGCTTACAGAGTCGTGGACTGGATATGTACAAACGTCGAAGATAAGAGTACCGCTATTATAGATTTAGGTGAGCTTTTGAAGTAGCCATACGTTAGAACTGCTTTAGCAAATGACTGGGATATCAATTTGATAGTTACCCAAGTCCCCCTCCCTAGTATCCCTCGCGTCAAATGATGGTAACTATGTCAGGTCCTTCCTTTTGGTTAGGTTTAATTTAAAAAAATAACTGAAGTTATATGTTTTTACTGTATTTTTATTAGATAACAGAATCTTATGCTAACCTCTTTAATTTTACTTTGAAGATAAAGAATTTTACTTTGATACAATTATGTGCTAAACTGTCAAAACATGTCTACAATAATTTACGTGACGGCTACTCCACTCATTCGACACGAGATGGTAAGTATAGGCTATTCAGTAAACAAGTAAAGTTATGTAAGGTGAAATAAATAAGAGTTTATTTTGCTCGGGGCAAGAGAAACAGTATGTGGATTCCCATCAAGTGTTTAACTTGCCACAGTGTTTCTCTTAGCCTATCTACCCTGAAGCCATTCATAGTCTGTTACCTGGGTATAGTGTCTCTCTCTCTCTCTTTAGCCTTTTTCTACCCTTTGGGTGTAGGCCTCCTTCATTTTGCGCCATTCGTCGCGGTTCTGTGCGACTTGGAGCCACTGTTTCCACATCTGGGTATAGTAGAAATTATAAAATCTTATGTTGGGAAATTATCAACATCGTGATAATTTTTTTTAAGATTCATTAACTCCTGATTTTATTGTAAGGTAAAGGAATATTGAAACATGTTGTGATCCAGCCATCTTTGTAACAGACTAGTTTCTGCTCACGACATTGTTTGCGTGGAATGATGACGAGTGATAAAAACTATTAATCTAATTTTTTTTAAATTATTTTATTTCAAAAAATATACTTATGTCTAGGTATACAAAAGTTTCGCCAAACTGTAGACAGTTTGTTGGCGAATTCTATGTCCATCCCTGGGCACGGAATCCTAAAAAGTAGGGATGTGTGTATGCAGGGATATCATGAAAGGCACTAGGGTTATAGTTTTTTAAATTAATTTTATAGTATTAAAAGGTGATGATAATGGATGTTACAGGATGTGGAAACGGCTACTCCCTGTGCGAGCTGGCCAGGGAAGGCTTCACGAAGCTACTGGGAGTAGATTACTGTCAGGAAGCCATCACCCTCGCCGAGAAGGTGTCTAAGCGGGAGTTCCCCATTATTGACTTTAAGGTACCTGTCTAAAAGCAATAAATATAAATTAAACAAGTCTTCACATGAGCTTTCTAACTCTATCAAAATCTGTATTGTTTCTGTACCCAAAGGGTAAAAACGGGACCCTATTACTGAGACTCCGCTGTCTGTCTGTCTGTCACCAGGCTGTATCTCCAGTATCTCATGAACCGTGATAGCTACTACAGTTGAAATTTTCACAGATGATGTAATTCTGTTGCCGCTATAACAACAAATAACAAACTGCCAGACATTGTTATGGCAGGTGTCCGGACCTCTCAGCAATAGCCCAATCTTTTGACCAGCCAAACTTCAATACCATAACTGGCACTCTTTTCCACTGTGTTTATAATAGCCCCTACTACGCCTGTTGGGACCGATTTACGGGTATCTATTTGTACCCGTGGAAGGGTTCTAGCAGGTGTATTACATAACAGCAAACTTCTCCAAAGGGCCTCTAGGTGTTGGATCTGTATCCCCACGCACGCCTATCAAATGACCGGGATGTATATACCCCTGAGTTTATACGAGATACAAATAATAATAATAAATACTAAAACCAGAATAAAATAAATATTTATGTGGGGCTCCCATACAACAAACGTGATTCTTTTGTCGTTTTTTCCGTAATGGTAAGGAACCCTTCGTGCGCGAGTCCGACTCGCACTTGGCCGGTTTTATTAATGTTTCATTTGTAGTTTTTTGTACTGTATGAAGCTATCAAGCTACGGAACCCTCTCCATTGTGCTGATTGCCATCAAAGACTTATCGATTGCAGTGGAGTTTGACAGCTGAAGCCGATGGCGCCATACGGTGCCATGTCTTGTGGCAATTGAATTGTTAAACATAAACTACCAGAGTTACAGCATAATGTACCTTCATAGCCCTACCCTACAGGTCCATATGGTTCTCTGCCTTTTCGCCGAAAATTGTATTGCAGAATTTCACTTGGCAACCAACTTTTCGCCAAAGTGCCATATGACCGAATTTCATTTCCCAACTTTACATAATCCAACCTAACCTAACCCAACCTAGTACGTCATTTTCATTTCCCAACTATGGGGTTGGGAAATGAAATGGTTGCAAAAAAAATTATTTGGTAACAATTGGTTTGTCAAATGAAACTTTGCCGAAAAGTTGGTTGCCAAGTGAAATTCGGCAATACAATTTTCGCCAAAAAGGGAGTACAGCGGTCCATATACATCAATGCATCGGTGCCTTACACAAATCTATTTTCATCAATCATTACAGGTATTCGACATAACAGAAGACCCCGTGTCCCAAGTAGGCACGTTCGGTGTGGTACACGACAAAGGCACATACGACGCAGTCAGTCTACATCCAGAGAACGCCAAGGAGCGACGACAGAAGTACATAGAACAGGTGGCAGCTATGTTGGCGTCAGACGGTAAGAATTCTCATCTTAACTAACGATTTTTTTTTATGATGAATAGGCAGGCGTTTGACCACGATCCCACTTGATGGTAAGTGATGATGCGGTCTACGGTGGAGCACGCTTACCTATGAGATACCTATTAACTCTTGCCTTGAAGAGCCCCAGATTGTACTCATGCGGAAACACAGACTCGGGCAGGGCGTTCCACTCCTTGGCGATTGTGTCCGATTAAGTGCCCAGGCACATTCGGTGTGGTACACGACAGTCTCATACGCAGGCACATAAAGCAGACGCCCAGAGAACGCCGCGGCGGCAGTCCATAGACCAGGCAGACATGATGGCTCCCAGCGGGAAGAATCCTCATCTTAACTGAAGATGTGACTCTGGGTTCGGTGTGGTACACAACAGGCACATATTGTCTACATCCAGAGAACGCCAAGGAAAGGCAGCAGTAGACCAAGTGGCGGCCATGATATCAATATATGTATTTGTGGAAATTAAACTACGATATTGATTGAACGAGATCAAATCATCATCATATTTCGTGGTGCTGGTGCTCCAACGCGAAGCCCTGCGTCTTCTATCTCTCTAACAAGAAACATAGAAGTAATGAAAAATGAAAATGAATAAAATATTTATTAACTAAGAGTTTACAATTCGTGTAAGATTAACTTTGGTACCCGCACTAGGCGCGCCTGTATCGCGGGGACCAAAAACAGTAGGTAGTTGTAACAAAGAGTGTTATAACCGGTTGACAATTTTACTTAATGTTAGGTTAACTAGGACTAAAAATTATAAAACTACACAGATTTACAAGCTATCGGAAGTAAACTAAAAATAATTAAATTCAGTTTGTTTGCATCTCATATTTTAGTAATTTCTAATTTGTACAATTTTCTCTGTCTCGTCATAGGTTAAACTGGCTAGCCATTTCTTAACAAGTACTTTAGCGTTATAAACGGATTTATCTTTGATATCAGAGTATCTTATGGCGACATTGTAAATATACCTTGATATGTAAGGCTCGAAACGTTTAGCAAAAACAGTGCGCACCAGCGGCACCTGAATTCTGTAGACTCTTCTATGAAACACATCTTTGTGCTCGTTAGTCCCAAGAAGTTGCTTATGCTTATCAATAATTATTTTAAGCAGATACAGTTTACGAACCGTGAGCACTTCACAATTTCTGTATAGCAAAAATGTTGAGTACCTAAAAGGTTTTTTAAGCATTGTCTTTAGGACAGCACGCTGAGCTCTTTCAGCCTCGATGATGGTCGTTTTGTTAATACTACCCCAGCAGCATATGCAGTATGTCAGTAAGATAGATAAGATAAGATAATATTTATTCATTTAAAACTTATGCTAATTGGTTTTATGCAGTGGTAAATATACAATTTATACTTAAATACTAGTACATTCATAGTGTTTCTAACTCCTGCCTACCTATCAGCCACGGACGTCCACTGCTGGACATAGGCCTCCATAAACCGCCACCGGGAGCAATCTCTAGCACACTGCAGCCATCGGCTTCCAGCGATGCGTAAGATCATCCGTCCATCTACTTTGTGGGTGTCCGACACTGCGCTTACCCATCCGTGGCCGCCAATCTAGGACTTTTCTGCCCTAGCGGCCATCGACTTCGTTTCTCATTCATCGTTCGTTCATCAATTTCCTCGCGTTGTCCCGGCATTTTGCCTCGGGTCATGGGAGCCTGGGGTTCGCTCGGCAACCAATCCCAAGAATTGATGTGGGCACTAGTTTTTACGAAAGCGACTGCCATCTGACCTTCCAACCCACAGGGGAAATTAGGCCTTATTGGGATTAGTCCGGTTTCCTCACGATGTTTTCCTTCACCGAAAAGCGACTAGTAAATATCAAAAATATTTCGTACATAAGTTTCGAAAAACTCATTGGTACGAAGCCGGGGTTTGAACCCGCGACCTCCAGATTGCAAGTCGCACGCCCATACCGCTAGGCCACCAGCGCTTTTTCGTTTCTCACCCCATCTAACCTTATTTATTGGTTTTTGTTTCCAGGTATATTCGTCATAACATCATGTAACTGGACAGAAGACGAACTAGCGACCCAGTTCTCCCACCGGCTTAAAGCGAAGTGTGTCATACCCACCCCCCAGTTTAAGTTCGGCGGCAAAGTGGGTGGGGTGGTCTCGTCTGTTGTTTTTGTACATAAGGATAGTAAATAGATTGGTTATATACAGTAGTTTTTTTTTAGAAATTCCGCCAAAGAGCGCCGCAAGCCTTTAACTCTTTGCCAGGCCGTATCGATCTAGTTTTACCAAAATATCCAAATATGTGACGTTTTCAAGCAAAAGGTACCACATTGTCGCTTGCCATAAGGACTCTGACAGGTTTCTCGTATAAAAACGTCGTAAGAAAACGTCCTCGCTCTTAAATAGGGTACGTGGGAGCAGTAATAGCATCTTAAACATGATAGCTAATAAACTTGATTGTCCTTTGATGTGGAAATTGTGTCAAAGGACAAAATCTGTGTTTATTATTAAGTACTAACGTAGGCTAGGATCAACTAACACTCTTTGGACCATTTTGTTGTCTTTAATAAAATAAAATAAATAAAGATACAAGCAATTTATCCTTATGTTAAGCGACAATGTGGTACCTTTGATTGAAAACGTCACATATATTCCAATTAGGTAATCCAGCTTTCATGATTCATTTGAAGACGTCACAGTTCCCGAAGGTTCATTGGTTCAATCTAATTTAAACCTTGAATCTGATTGTTAGGGTTTTGTATTTGCTCTTCTGCGCCCATTTTTCGGATTAGGCCAATGCGGACATTGCGGACCCCGGGCTCCTTTAGTATGCAATCGGGAATACGCTAACGGCCCGGCCACGAACGTGGGAACGAAAGGTCCGATCGCTGTGTCTCGCTCCAACCTATGGCCGCCGCTGCCGCCGCAGCGCGATGCCGTGGCCAGGCCGTAAGGGCGTCCGCTAAGCTGTCGCGGTTGCACGAAGCGGGTGAGCGGGTTATCGAAAAATAGTATGAGCGACGCTCCGCACTTGCGTGCGGGCGCCCGCTCCGTGCACCACGCTAGCGAAGGGCCTAAGACGGGGAGGATAGGCCGTTGAAATAAAAATTAACCTCATCTGTGATATGAATATATTAAATTCTGCATAACCCTTTAAATATAGGCATATAAATAACATAATTGCATAACCCAAAACTAACATCCATCTACATATCTACATTAAACTTAAGGTGCATTCGGGCAATTCCAAATCACTTCCGAATGTGGGGTGATTTAAACTTCAGGTGCATTCGGGCAATTCCAAATCACTTCCGAATGTGGGGTGATTTAAACTTCAGGTGCATTCGGGCAATTCGAAATCACTTCCGTTTGTGGGGTGATTTAAACTTCAGGTGCATTCGGGCAATTCCAAATCACTTCCGAAGGTGGGGTGATTTAAACTTCAGGTGCATTCGGGCAATTCCAAATCACTTCCGAATGTGGGGTGATTTCGAAAGTGAACTTTAGCGTGATAAAAATAAACGTTTTTTAATGAGGTTACATTCACATATTATAAATGGTTCTAACAATCAGGAAGCCAAAGTCTGATTCAGAGCATACACAGTAACTATTAGAGAGTATTTAGAGAGTAGCCTTTCAGTAACTTACCCTTCTGTCAAAAACCATGAACAATGTGTAAGAAATCGTAAAGCATTCCCATGTGTACTGTTTGTGTGCGTCAAAATGAGAATGTGCTAATTATTATTTAAATGTGAGTGTCTTTTCGTGTTTCGAAACATCTTTTTTGCATGTGTGAGTTATTCCTTGCATGTGTTATTTATTCACCACGTAAACAGCGGACATTTTTGTACGCAAATGCGACATATAAGGCAACTCCAGTTATTGTATGCTCTAAGGGCATTGACGATTGCAGCGTCATCTGTGTTAAGCTTTGCGTGTCTGTGTCTCACTGCCTAACATTCGGAAGTGCTTTGAAGTTACCCGAATGCACCTTATTATTCATTCTAACCAAAACTATATTAAATAAACTAAATGCATATAGGTGACGTTCTCAATCAAAAGGTACCACATTGTCGCTTGCCATAAGGACGCTCTGACAGGTTATTCGTATAAAGGTACAAGCAAATTTAGTATTTATGGTAAGCGACAAAGTGGTATCTTTTGATTGAGAACGTCACATAGGAATATTTTACTATGAGTACCTACACCTACACTGTAGAATAATTCTCTCTTCGAAATGCTTGAACTTGGCTTGAACGGTAGGTTGAGTTATTATACAACCACAATCGCGACATACAGGATATTTTTTTAATATTTAGTAGTCGCCATCAGATATGTCGGAGCGGCCGAGGTGCTCACAAATATCTGAACACGCCTCTGAGGGCTAACGCGTATGAATTCGTCGCTAGGGGCGCTAGTGTAGATGGTGGTCTTTTCCATAGTTCGAAATGTCAAATGTCACTTGTCACTTCAATGACTGACAGCTGGTCTTTAGTCTTTTGGACCTCCATCAACAGAGGTGCCAACTGGTGAGCAAAAAAACGATAGCCCTCATTGTCAAGGCGTTGAGTGCGCGTTCATATATTTTTGAGCACCTCGGCCGCTCCGATTTATCTGATGGCGACTGTACAAGTTATGCATTATTAATTAGAGAAGGTTTACAAAATAATTTCGAACCCCCGCTTAGTAACTTCCACTGCTGTTTGTATAGTAACTCTAATTTCATAACATTTTCATGAAAACTATTAGCAGATTAGGATGTAAGATAAGATAAGATACATAATCGCTTTTGCCGTGTGTTACAAGAGATAACATACTGTATGTTTCAATACTCGTATCTATTGGCTAATAATTCGACATTGGAATTAGTGGAAACCTTATCAATACAATATTACTTATACTTACAATTAAAAATTGTATATAAAGTGCGAAAAAAATCTAAATATGTGACGCCGTGTCGTCACACGCTGTGTAAAGGTACCTTCTGGCGCTTACGATATTATTAACGACGCCCCAATACTAATGTGGTGCTAAGTGAGGTAAGAGTAACCGCCGACCGCCATAGGGTATCTTTACTCGTGGAACGTCACTTATGCGATGTTCTTAGAAAAAAAGGTACCACTTTGTCTGTTTTGGTACACAAGCATTCACGTATACTGTTTCACCACACATAAGTGTTCTACGAAGTTTCGATTTCGGCATAAAAATTATGTTTCGGCCAAAAAACTGTATTTCGGTAGTGCCCGATCGAAGTTTCGGTTTCGGTACTAAAATCATGTTTCGGCCGAAGGTTCGGCGAAGGGAATAACAAATGTTTCATCCTTTATAAATGCCAATAGCACCTTAATAATGTCAATGTCAACAGAAAAAGTAGTAGATCTTACCTAAGTACTAAATTTAAAAAGCTATGCGTTTTGACATAATTTATTTATAAAATCTCTAATAGGCCCACTTTGCTACTTTTTTACATTATTAAAATAATTTATACATAACTATGTGACGTTTTTAGACAAAGGGTTTAGAAAAACGTCACATGCTTTCCAAGCAAAGGGTCCTAATCCAAAGTTAAGCCTTTTCCTACCCCTTATATATTTATTACAACTTAAAATCATTTTTTTTTAAATAATATAATTGATAATTTGGAATGTGATGTTTATAATTACATTATATATGTAGGTATAGTAATTTACAATTGATTACGGTATTAAACTGACTGAAAAAATACATCACATTTTCATTATAAAACTTTCCTATGAAACTTTATGAACTCATTCTGTAATAGTCCAGAATTTTTGAACCATTGACTAGTGAATAATAGTCATGATCGTGATAATGAACATTAAAAATCAACAATATAAAAATGAAATATAATATAATCCACTTTTTTTTTGGATCTTTTTATGTTATTTCTATTCAGAAACACGAGCTCTTTCAATCCTGTAATAGGAGAAAAAAAGTGGCCCAAGGTTTTTATTTCCATTCCAATACCATTTTTCATAGACTGTATGACTTTAACCGAGTCGAAGAAAAGAAAATTTATGGAAATTTTTGGGCACTTTTCTTCTATTAGGATCGAGAGCTCGTTATTCCGAGTATAAATAACAAAACTCCCCAAAACTGAAATAAGTGTAGTGCAGTAGTCGTCATCAGATACATCGGAGCGGCCGAGGCGCTCACAAATATCTGTACACGCCTATATTGTCAAGGCGCTAGAGTGCGTGTTCAGATATTTTTGAGCACCTCGGCCGTTCCGATATAAATGATGGCGAATGGCGACTGTACAAGTCTAAATAAAATTGCAGTTACAAATGAAGTGAGCAATGAACAAATGAAACTAATGGCACTTTAATTAATACGAGTAGAACACGCCAATGAAGAACCTTGAAAATGATATATGACGGTCCACGGCCAAAGGTATTGACGGTTGGCGCTTACGCTATTATTATTAACCACGCTCGAATATTAATGCGGTGCTACGCCACGTAAGCGCCTACCGCCATAGGGTACCTTTACCGTGGAACGTCACATTTAATGCATCTTCAATTAATTGTGAACCATTATTTTTAGCTGTAGGTGTACATGATCGGTAATTAAAATAATCTATGTTTATGTAAATTTAATAATAATAGGTGATTATGACTATTTACTCTATTGAGTAGATATTTCTGTGACCTTGATATTTCAAATTATGAAAAAAACATGATTTCTTTTTTTTTAGCGCTCAATGTTCCTCGAAACTGCTAGAATGTTCCATAGGAAATAAAGTATCTCCATTTTTTTTTAATTGAAAATTTCTTCCCCTATACAAAAAAGTTTCAATATTTTGCCATGTGAAATATTTCGCAATTTTGAAAACACTGTCAGTACATCAGTAAATCTAAGTAGCGTGCAACTGCTCCACCTTACGCACTAACTGGCAATATATAACAAAGATAACCGTGTTAGTTATCAATATAAACATTAGGAAACCATTTAACAAGACATTGACATCCACAGTGGTATCTAATACCACCATTTCTATGGGCTACATGCGCTCGCAATACTTATCTTCATTTGAACTCTTATAGACAAGGTAACCGAGTAAAACAGCGCAAGCTGTTAGAATCAACGTAAACAATTGATATATTTTAAGCATTTTAACCTGTTTGTGCAACATTTCGTAGTTAATCTGCAAGTTATTTAAAGCGTTTGTGACTGAGTCGGGCTTATCTGGACTCCTACCGTCCACCATGCTTCCATTCTTTGGCATATCCTTCTCCGGGAAGTGGCACTTCAGTCTGTACTCATCAACTTTGCTGCCGGACGACTTCTGCCAGATGTCGGTAAGCTCCTTCGGTGTTACATCCAGCTTCGGGATTTGTACGGACATGACGAGAAATCTGTCTTTAGTGACAGTACGGAATTGGAATCCTGGCTGCACCACAATTTGTACGGTTTGTGAGGAGCCGGTGGCTAATGTACCAGAGCTGGGTCGTACTCGAAACTTCTCTGGGGAAGTAGTTCTTATTTTAAAGGATATGGCACTTTCATCCATATTGGTTATAGTGAATTGTCCCGATATCTCATCATTTTCATTCTTAAAAACGATTGTATCGTTGGGATTGAGTCTTAGCATTTCTCCGGGAGAATGCTGGTTGTCTCCTTGCTCTGCAAACGTCACCTTTTTGGGTGTATGCACATCATTAGCACCTCTGTTTTCCGGAATGAATTCAAACACATACGGGTCCTTGCCGCCCCAGCATGTCAATGCCTGCTCAGGAGCCACAAGATCCTTCAAATTGTCTTTAGTTGAAAATCTCATACGCTCAACAGCTTTAGCTGGCAACAGTGATTTTACAACCTTGAACGCAGCGGACAAGACCCAAGGCAATTGGTAAACGATGATATAATGTAGGAAATATGGGTAGTATAGCTTCATCAAACTAATTAAATACTTAATGAGCTCCATGTCCATGTTTGCGAGGCCGCAACCTTCCATATCAAAGAATAAAGTAATAGGTCTACCCTGCTCCTCTCTTTCTACGCGATCAAACCAGTATACAATCACTTTCTTAAGCTCCTCGAAGTCTTTTTGACCTTTCACATGCTGCTTAGACTTGATTATAAGCAGTAAATTCCCATCTACATCGCGTCCGTGAGGAAAGAACGCACCTTCTTTCACATAGTCCATTCTTACGGTGTTTTCATTGATATCGTTCATATTATTCGTTTTCCGCCACACAAGAATGTCCCATAACATGTCGGCAGCCATTTTCGCGTCATTTTCTTGGTGTAATAACAACCTTGTTAAGTATTTATCATCCTTTACCCTTTCCAAGTCCAAAGGGTGAAACTCTCCTGGTGGGCTAGGAATTCCTTCTTTTAACTTGGCCTCGAAAACTGCTCGCACGTCCGCGGGGGTCGCCATCGCGATATAAAACTATTGTAACATGTAATGTAGTCGCAGTTTTGTAGTTTTATTGTTATTTTACTAAACACTACGGTAGAAGTAGAATCACAGTCCATGTAACGTGCAAATAAGTAAACTAAATGTCACGACATGACATCAACATGACATTTGGCCTTAGGGATACCAGTGTAATAATTTCAAATAGCGTGCAAATACGAAAATAGGAAAACAGTCAAGCACGATCTCTTTAAAAATAATATGTGAATAATAATTACAGTCCGATATGCAGTTTTAGCCATAATTTTAGCCATATATTTTTAATTTAAATACTAGTTATAATCTGGCACAGCGACCTCGTCAGTAGAAAAAGGCGGCAATGCAAAAAAAAAATTAGCACGAAGAGTTGACTTCTGATAGAGAATTTACCTTTTTCTACTGACAAGTTGGGTGTGTTTCAGTAAAGTTTCTTCGATAGTCCTATGCTCCCACGGTATTTTTTTCTAGGCATTGTGACAACGAAAAAATACCACAATGCGAAAGTTCTTCATACTAGAGTTAGACCAAGATAACTCTGCAACGATTTTGACAGCACACTTGCACAGTCTGGGCTATCCAAATCGCTGCAGACTTATCATGGTCTAACTCTAGTAGCTCTAGTAGGTACCGTATGAAAATTGAAATCTGAGGATAAAATATTCTTGGATATTATCAAAGATAGATATAACTCCGTAATGGATGGATACAGTCTAAGGAAAAAACGTGCCTCGAAAATCAAGAAAATTTTATTCTCGTTCAGAGGGCGCTACTAGCTTTGGCCAACTGTCGTATAGATGGCGTTGACGGTTTCGTTTGTTATTTAACAATTTTAACGCATATCAGTGTAAGAACATGGGTCAAAATCATAAAAATAATTAATGCAAATAAAAAAAATCATTTATCCATATCTAAATACATTTTATCGTATTTTTAAAAATATTTATTTTTAGTTTTAAAGTGTGTCGACAGATGGCAGTGAATTTACTGGGGTTACAAAATTTACTATGACAGTACCGCTCTAGTATAAGTTACTCTATGATATTATCCATAAATAAAATAAAATAACAGAAATTAATTACTGGCAACTCCATATTGATACAACAGATAAGATAAAATAAGGTCCCCATTTTCATTAGCGGATCATTTTTAGGGTTCCGCAGCCTACTTACTAACAAACTAGGTTAAACGGCCAACATCAAATAATAATCTAAAATCTATCGTTCGTAAAAGAGAGACATTTTCGATTCTTCGATGTTGGCGGGCACAGAGGGTCTACCGCGAACCACGTTCGACGTGTCGCCTCTCTGTCGCACTTGTAAATTCGTACGTAAGTGTGACAGGGAGGCAAGGCAAATTGAGGCAATCTAACTGCTATTTTAGTGTGTTTGGGGATATAAAAGCAAGGTGATGCTGATGAAGTTAGATGCAATGTAACACCTCCGGAGTTGCAAGCGTCCATAGGTTACGGTGACTGCTCACCATCACGTATGCTTGTTTGCCACCGACGTGGTATTTTAAAAAAGAAATTGGTACTTTTCGGTATCTAACTAGGTACTGTCGAGTGTCGCCATGAGATATATCGATGGGATTTGTTTTGACGAGTTTAATAAGTACTGTGGGGTCGTAAAGTGCAATGATAGCGTGATTTTAATATAAATTAAAATAGTTATTTGTTATACAAGGGTGCAAAGTTGTATTTTACCCGCGAGTGTGGAATTGAAACAAGAGCAAGCGAAAAGACTCTATAGTTGAACCACGAGCGAAGCGAGTGGTTCTAAAATAGAATCCTGAGCGTAGCGAGTGTTTTAACACACGAGAAGTAAAATACATTTGCACCCGTGTATAACACAAAACTTTTCCCCACTATAGCGAGGAAAGTGCAACATCCACAGGCGTTAGATCATCTTCATCACTGGAATCACTCATTTTTTTACGATAATACGATATTATAACAGAAAACTCGGGAAGTTGTGTATTTTTACGTGTCGGAGTCGGTTTTCTGACGATGCGTTTTGAAATTGCATCGACTCAACTTGTGCGTTCAGAATTACATTCTACATCATTTAAAAAAACAAATGTTTCTTATGGAATTTAAGGTTTATGACTTAAAATCATTAAATAAAACTAAAATTGGTATTTTTTATTAAATTCTCGAACCATTTATTTAATGATAATTAATATCGAACGAACCATTATTATGACGTTTTACGTTTTGTTATCTGTCAAAAGCTACTTAAACACGCTCCATCCAAGGTCAAATTACTTTCCCCACTAGTGGATAAAATGCGTTTTTCCCCGCTTGTTTTAAAGGATAAAAGACGGCTTTCCGAGCTAGTGAGGGGCAAAATAATAATTTATTCTCGCTTAAGGGCTTCCGGCAAGCTCGGTTCTCCATGCAAACGTAGTTCCTCTCTCATTTTAAAACGACTAGCTAGATTGCTCTGAAACTTTGTACTTACAATAGGATAAGGTATATCTATGTCTGTAATTAGTTTATGTAGCTTCAGATACCATAGTTTAAAAAATACAGCGAATTTAAGTTTTTCATACAAAACTTGTTTTTGCTCTATTTCGTTTGTTTTATAAACTGGAGCTATATAAACTAATTTCAGACCTAGATATACCTCATGTCATTGTATGCGCAAAGTTTCATTACAATCCAACAAGTAGTTTTAAAATGAGAGCGGAACTACGTTTGTATGGGAAGGTGCAATTCGGCCGAGCTTGCCGGAACTAATTTGTAATTGAAAATTTAGTTGTTTTTAATTACTTATTGATAATTTCTGTAGATAACATATCTTTGTATATGTTCATAGGATAAAGATACAGTCCGAGACAAGTAGTCAGTAAAGCCTGCCAATCACTATGCCAAGTTCTAAGTCACTCTAAGACCTAAGTTCAGTTTTTTTTTGTAGTACCTACACTACTAAAGAAACAACTAGTTACAAATGAAGCTATAAAAAAAACTCGCAATCCTTATATACAAACAAAATAAAAAATATGTTAGCGCGATGTAGAATAGAAATCGCCGCTCTCGGTACAGCGCCATCTAGCGTTCTATTTGGTAAACTGGTTTGTATGAATTTCATACCGAGCGGCAATTTCTACATCGCGCTAAGTAATTTTTATATTGAGTTTCTACATATCTGGATTGAGAGTTATTTTTCAAATAGCTATTTCTCGATAAAATTACCTTTTTCACATTAGCATTACCTGCGGTAATGCAGTGGAATGGAGCAGCAGTATTGCTGGTGCAGTCTGAATCCGAACAGTACCTTTATATTTAACTCTCAAACGAAAATTATAATTTTCTTAACTCAAGATTATTCTAAATATATTAACCCAAGTAAAGTATTATCTCAAATGAATACTACATAGTCTCCAACCAAGAATTTTTATAGTCTTCATTCAAAATCTATGATAGTTTTCAGAGGAGAATAAAACATTATTCATTCAAGAATATTATCTTAAAACAAAATAATAAATTAAGAATATATTATTCTTTAATTAAGTAAACAGGGTTTCTTGGGCTAAGAATATATAATTATTCCAAGACAATATTTACTTATATTTAAATAATATTGCCGAGCATATTGGTATTCTTGGCTGAAGATATCCTTTTTTTCCGTGTAGGAACCAACATTTTCAAGTTCTCCCATCATACTTCTGATGAAATGTGATCCGTTAAGGACCTCTTCGATTACGGCGAGGGCGTGTTAACGCCCAAGGTGAAAATAATTGTGGTATTTTCTATAAAAAGGGACCTTATTGTTAATGGCGCTTACGCCATTATTAACGATGCTCCGCTATAAATACAATGCCGCGCGACGCTGTGCGGCGTAAGCGCCATCGACGATAAGGTCCCTTTTTTATAGAAAATGCCCCAATTATGCTACTATGTGTATACAGCATCACGTATGAGGAAATCATTTACATTATGCAGAAAAAAAACAAAAATAGTGTCCCAGTAAAAGTGGATCCTAGCAGGGAAAAAAAGTGCCATTTTGATCCCTCCTAGCAGGGAGGAAAAAGCCCTTTTTCGAATAGGTGACCTTGATTTCGAAAAGGCTATTTTCTGAATCTAACATAAGATTCATAAGGTTGCTAATTGACGCCAATAATAAGTAGAAATCTTTATTTTTACTGGTCTTTGGTGCAGTCATATAATACCGTCCGTCTCCGTTTCTGTGTCCGTATTCGTCAATAATAAACATTATGATATTTATGACATTACCTATATTGCTAATCTTTATATTTTCATCAATTTCATCACACTTGCTCGTGAAAGATCTTATTTCATGCAGGTGTACTGAACTGAAGGCCTATATTGTTCTCGCGGGAGTGGATTGTAATAACCCCCGAGGGAGTTGGTTAGTTACTTCTACATGCCGACTTTAATGGTCGAATTAAGACTTAAGACCGTTTATTAGTAGGTTACTGTGGCCAAAATCGAGAAAAAACTGTCCAAAAACTGAATTTATCAAGGAGCTAGTACCAGGGCCTTATGATAACGAGAAGGTGTCAATTGACCGGCCGGCTGCAGCGTATGAAGACTATGACGGTGGCGCGGCTGCTTGCGTATCTTGGCCACATAAATACTTTATGCCTTACTAGCTTTTGCCCGCGACTTCGTCTGCGTGGACTTAGTAACAGCAGCTAAAGTATAGCGCCTGGAAAAATTCTCTTAGCAATCATTCAATTTGAGCATATTATGCACACAAATTAGCAGGCACTTCCTTAATTATCTCAATTCCACCCCGCTTTTTACTTTCTTAAGGGACGATTTTCGGGATAAAAACTATCCTATGTCCTTCTCAGGGACTCAACCTATCTTTATGCCAAATTTCATCTAATTGATTCAGCGGTTTAAGCGTGAAGAGGGAACACACAGACAAACAGACAGACAGACTTTCGCATTTATAATATTAGTATGGATGTAAGTATTTTATATCCGAAAAACATCGGACGGCGCCGCCGATGATTTTGCCATCAGTCGGCACACATCTCTATGAGGGCGTTTTGAAATAGCAACTTTTTTGAAGTCGCTTTGCAAAATGAGGCGTTAATTGCTAGTAGGCGGTTCCGGGGTTCCGGAACGGAACAGCCGCCTCGCGAGGAAATTACCGCGCGAAGCAGCTCGGTCGGTGGAGACGTGCCTCGCCCGTAGCAACGCTTTGCGCGGTAATTTTCTTGCGAGGCGGCTCGTTCTGTGAGGGCCTATTGACGTTTTATGGCCTGGGTTACAGCAAAATTATACAGGCTGCATTTAAAATCTTCTATCCATACTAATCCATACTATATATCCATACTAATATTATAAATGCGAAAGTCTGTCTGTCTGTCTTTCTGTCTGTGTGTTCCCTCTTCACGCTTAAACCGCTGAATCGATTTAGATGAAATTTGGCATAGAGATAGGTTGAGTCCCTGAGAAGGACATAGGATAGTTTTTATCCCGAAAATCATCCCTTAAGAAAGTAAAAAGCGGGGTGGAATTGAGATAATTAATGAAGTGCCTGCTAATTTGTGTGCATAATATGCTCAAATTACCTAAATGATTGCTATGAGAATTTTTCCAGGTGCTATACTTACTTTAGCTGCTGCTACTAAGTCCACGCAGACGAAGTCGCGGGCAAAAGCTAGTACATAATAAATCAAGTAGGGCAGTTATTAATACTAAAATATATAACTTTAATAGTTTATTTTAACCCAATATAACAATAAATAAGAATAAATACGTTTACATTGCTACAAGTAATAACCATTAACCATTAGGTATGTTGCCTATACAAGTTTTTATTGCAAATAAATGATAGCTACCGTTTTTGTGCTCACCAGTTGGCGCCACTGTAGACGTAGGTCCAGAAAAACAGATCTTAAAATTCTTTTATAAAATCTTCTTTATAAAATCAATACGTTCTAATACACAAAGGTATTTTAACGTCTCAATGTGTCATTTCATCCTGTTTAATTTTGCATATATTTTAGTTGGCACTTTTTTTAAACCACTAACATTTATTAAGCTATATCTATTGTTTACCATGATTAATCAAAGATGGACAAAGATTTACCACAGTTATGAATAAGGAGTGAAATTCCCGATAAAAAAAACTTGAAACCCCCCAAACTTCTATGCATTTGACATTTTGAAAGACCTCCATCTACACTAGCGCCCCTAGCGGCGAAATTAAACGCGGTAGCCCTCGTTGTACATGCAAAATAAGACCGACCTTTCCGTTAGGTTCAAAATCAAATGAGAAGCTCATCCAAACTTGGTCGATATTCGTGTTCTCCGCTCATGTGCAATACTTGTAATATTTTCATCAGTTTCGTCATAGTCTTGACATCACGTAATCATGCTAAAAGAAAAAGTTATTTGTTAAACAGGGGCGCAAATATATGTAATTAAATATTTATCATTTAAAACAATCACTTATAACCATTAAATTAAAAATTTAAAAAATCCTCAAGTTATATATGTGGCAAAAAAATCCATTTTAGCAGTGCGAAGAACGGAAATTATATTTGAGATTATCACAATAAGCCCTTTCATTCATGTTTTTCAGTACCCAAAGAGTAAAAACAGGACCCTATTACTAAGACTCCGTTGTCCGTCTGTCTGTCACCAGGCTGTATCTCATGAACCGTGATAGCTAGACAGTTGAAATTTTCACAGATGATGTATTTATGTTGCCGCTATAACAACAAATACTAAAAAGTACGGAACCCTCGGTGCGCGAGTCCGACTCGCATTTGGCCGGTTTTTAATTTTCTCATTTACCCCCCAAATATGGCCCCTATGTTTCAAATTGATTTGTAGACGTTACATGTTCGTCTTTGGGTCACAGACTTACATATGTGTACCAAATTTTAACTTAATTGGTCCCGTAGTTTCGGAGCAAAGAGGCTGTGACAGACGGATGGACGGAAAGACAGACGCACAAGTGATCCTATAAGGGTTCTGTTTTTTTTCCTTTTGAGGTACAGAACCCTAAAAAAGATCTACAACCCAACTTATGGTAACAAGCATCTTACCGTAACAAACCAATAAGAATCCTTTCGGAACATCATTTTGGCGAGGAACCCCATTTCATTCTCCGGAGCTATGGTGTGCAAGTGAAGGTGCTTCACGCTCCGGAATGGTGGCCAGTGGTATCCGAACCTGGCAACGTCTTCTGACAGGCCATTCTTCGTTAACATCTCTTTGGCTACGGTTAGCAGCTTTTCAACTGTAAGGAAGGGACCATTTATATTTTAAACAAAACAAATAAATATTATAGGACATTCTTACACAGATTGACTAAGTCCCACTGTAAGCCCAAGGAGGCTTGTGTTATGGGCACTCAGACAACAATATACCTATATATAATATATGTATAAATACTTAAACACCCATGACTCAGGAACAAATATCTGTGCTCATCACACAAATAAATGCCCTTACCGGGATTCGAACCCAGGACCATCGGCTTCGCAGGCAGGGTCACTACCCACTAGGCCAGACCGGTCGTCAAAACAATATTAACATACAGTAATTGAGATGCTTTGACTTCAGCAGAATTAAAAGCATCCTGACAACTTTGTCCTCTAAGGTGAGGTTTGTTTATTATTTATTATTAAGGTTTGCCAACAGGTGAAATACAAATATAAATGGACTTACATAATGAACACAGAAATCATACCTGGTATTCACCCGGAAAAAAACGCCTATAGTTATAATGTGTATCACAATTTATAACAAGTTACCAGATTGTTTTAAAGACATGGATCTCAAACTATTCAAGTCAAAAATAAATGAAAAATGTGGCTTATAGAAAAATTTTTTTACTGTGTTAATGATCACTTAAGTTAGTCATAAGTATTTGCAGTATTTAGATAAATATGTAATGTAAATATATATGTTGCAAATGTATGTACACCTGAAAAGGTAGTCTCAGTGTAACTGAATGTGTAATTGTATATTCGACCTGCAATGTAACCTGATTCTTATCCATACTAATATTATAAATGCGAAAGTCTGTCCGTCTGAATAGAATAGAATATTTATTGCTCTCATGTTGGTGTACAGGTCTTACTCTAAGTACAATGGTTTGATTACAACATGTTACCCTAAAAGGGTATTGCAATTACACATACATTAAAATATGCAAAGACAGGGGTACATAAATCTTTCAATTATAGTTTGTCAAGGGACTGTCTCATTTCAAAAACATAGACAGAGAGAATCAAACTATCTTTGTCTTACACTAGTACTAGCACCCAAAAGAAAAGGATGAGTATAGTTTTCTTTGTTCCTATAACCGCTGAATCGATTTAGATGAAATTCATTTTCAATTCTAGACGTTTACAATTCCTACCGTTATCCTAGCTATCTTAGATAAGAAAAGCAAGTACATATCAATACATACATTCTTTGTCACCTTACCTAAGTCTTTATCAGCCGTTGTTAAAGATTTAACGTCTTCTATATGCCTTTTCGGTATGGTCAAAATGTGGAACCGACTTGCTGGTCGGATGTCACGAAAAACGCAGATTTCTTCATCTTCGTACAGTATCTCTGTGTTTTCTAGCTTGTTCACAATATTACAGAATATACAAGCCGATTTAGTTGGGGCTTCGGGGGCTGCTGCAGACATGGTTAACAGAAATTCCTGAAAAACTGAAAGTAAGTTTACGCTTCTGTCTTCAGACAATTTTGACAGTATGACAGTAACAGTGACAGTCACAGCACAGCAGAAAGTTGACAGTGACGTTTAGTAAAATTATTTAAGTTATTGTTTAAAACGCTTCATAATGTCGTAGTTCGGCGTCTGGTCTCTAGATGGCAGCACATGGCTTGTTCAAATCTAAACGATAATCGATTTCGAATTGCGATACATTGCAGCATATGATCGATCGATTGAATTCGCTGCTCCAGTTGTCTAAAATCGCATGCCATTTGTTGCAAGATTTGTAAAAAGCCATTAGTAGTATTAGCGCCACTTGCACCATCCCACCAAAGAGAATTAAGATGACAACAATGATCACTCTATACATCGGTTTTGTTACCAAAAAGACTATTATTTTCGTAGCCTACATTAGCGTCACGTAGCGGAACTCAGTACTGCTACTCGACACTAGATGTCACTTGGGTCGCGAATGACGAAAAGAATATTGCTCAATTTACAACTAATATTATAATCAGAAGAAGTCGAAAATAGAGTTCTGGTTAATCCGGTTATAATATTAGCTGAAAATCGTTGACTTTCCGTTCGTCGCAACATCTATTGTCGAGTAGCAGTACTGATAATTCCGCTACTTGACGCTAGATGTCGACTACGAAAATAATAGTCGTTTCGGTAACAAGACTGATGTATGAAGTGAGCACTCCTATTAAGCAGTGCTCTTATGGAACTTTCAGTAGGAGGCAGAGAAAGCGCTATTATTGTTTGTCCTTTTTATTGTTTATTTAATACAGTGCAAGCTTACAGTACTACACCAATTCGCTTACACCCTAGGACAATAGATATATAAATGCAAAGATAGATATAACTCCGTAATAGATGGATACAGTCTAAGGAAAAAACGTGCCTCGAAAATCAAGAAAATTTGATTCTCGTTCAGAGGGCGCTACTAGCTTTGGCCTACTGTCGTATAGATGGCGTTGACGGTTTCGTTTGTTATTTAACAATTTTAACGCATATCAGTGAAAGAACATGGGTCAAAATCATAAAAATAATTAATGCAAATAAAAAAAATCATTTATCCATATTTAAATACATTTTATCGTATTTTTATAAATCTTAATTTTTAGTTTTAAAGTGTGTCGACAGATGGCAGTGAATTTACTGGGGTTACAAAATTTACTATGACCAAAGAGGATATAATAAGATAGAGCGGTACTGTCATAGTAAATTTAGTAACCACTGTAAATTCACTGCCATCTATCGACATACTTTAAAACTAAAAAAGAAGATTTATAAAAATACGTAAAATGTATTTAAATATGGATAAATGATTTTATTATTTGCATTAATTATTTTTATATGATTTTGACCCATGTTCTTTCACTGATATACGTTAAAATTATAAATAACAAACGAAACGGTCAACGCCCTCTATACGAGAGTAGGCCAAAGCTAGTGGCGCCATCTGATCGAGAACCAAATTTTCGTGATTTTTCGAGGCACGTTGTTTCCTTAGACTGTATCCATCTATTACGGAGTTATATCTATCTTTGCTATGACAGTACCGCTCTAGTATAAGTTACTCTATGATAAACGTCAAGAAAGATATTTACAAATTGTTGGAGTTGCATGAACGTACTGGCATATCACTACTACAAGGTTTTAAATGTGTGTCACTTATTATACTCTGTCAATTCTGATATATTGCAAAAATGTGTATGATCTAATTTTAATGTGTTTTAAAGTGATAAAGAAAATAAAACAAACTTTTATTATTAGAAATATAATTATTCTTACATCCGCTTCTCCACCCAACACAAATTAAGTCAAATAATCGCTTCATGGTAGGAACTCCAAAAATACGCACGAAGCGTTTTGCTTCCACATTTCTTATGCGAACTGCCAAGGAGTGGAACGCCCTGCCCGAGTCTGTGTTTCCGCATGAGTACAATTTGGGGCTCTTCAAGGCAAGAGTTAATAGGTATCTCATAGGTAAGCGTACTCCACCGTAGACCACATCATCAGTTACCATCAGGTGGGATCGTGGTCAAACGCCTGCCTATTCATCATAAAAAAAAAATTACAATCCTTGTCATAATATTTAGGTCAGAACGGTTTCACTCACTTGTATTTTTAGTCGCTTTTGGCGACATGTTTCGGATTCTTTGGGAATCCTTCCTCAGGCACGAGTGTCCACGGCGGTTGTACGTCGTCCAAAGAATGCGACACATGTCGCCAAAAGCGACTAAAATACAAGTGAGTGAAACCGTTCTGATCTAAATATTTTGAAATATGTCTCACGATAGTTTCAGTTCGGTCCTTGTCATAGTCTCACTTTTCCTTTCTGCCTACTTCTAAAAAGTCCTAAGTGACGTAGCCGTTTTTTGTTGCCCACCGTTTTTATGGTGGGTTACAATCAATCAAGTAACAATGAACCCGACCGAATTACGTAGGTTGTTTTTGGTATGTTGTCAGCTGAATATTAAAACATGTTTTTAGGGTTCCGTAACCCAATGGCAAAAAATTATAGATTCGTCATGTCTGTCTGTCTGTCCGTCCGTCCGTATGTCACAGACACTTTTCTCTGTAACTATAAGAACTGTACTGTTGAAACTTGGCAAGTAGATGTATTCTGTGAACCGCATTAAGATTTTTATACAGAAATAGAAAATAAACAATAAATTTTGGGGGTTCCCCATACTTGGAACTGTAACTCAAAAAATTTTTTTTCATTAAACCCATACATGGATCTATGGATCTATGGATAGGTCTTCAAAAATGATATTGAGGTTTCTAATATAATTTTTTTCTAAACTGAATAATTTGCGCGGAAGACAAGTGGTAAAATGTGTGCCCCCCCCCCCCCTGAAAAATACGACAAAATGTATTTAAATATGGATAAATGATTTTTTTTATTTGCATTAATTATTTTTATGATTAAAAACTGTAATAGATGTCATATATTACAGAAAAAGTGACGAAGCCCTCCAGTGCTGAAGGCCGGATTCGAACCGCACTGCTTGCCCTTAGAGCTGGTCAAAGACGCCTAATCTTACTAAGATGGCATATAGTCGAGAAATTCGGACGGGCACCGCCGTGGCGGGGTGGCCTCGGGGTTCATGGCGTTAGCCGCGATAGCTGAAGACGCCGGTTCGAATCCGGCCTTCACCACTGGAGGGCTTCGTCACTTTTTCTTTAATATATGACATCTATTACAGTTTTTAATTTATATATAGTAGTGTGACTACTTTAAAAAACACAAATCAAAATATTTAATAAAATAATTTAATTTGTTCCCAAACTTGTTCGTATTTTTATGATTTTGACCCATGTTCTTTCACTGATATGCGTTAAAATTGTTAAATAACAAACGAAACCGTCAACGCCATCTATACGACAGTAGGCCAAAGCTAGTAGCGCCCTCTGATCGAGAATCAAATTTTCTTGATTTCCGAAGCACGTTTTTTCCTTAGACTGTATCCATCTATTACGGAGTTACATCTATCTTTGGTTATGTTAAACAAACACGCACACACGCACACTAGGTAAATGATTATTTGTAATAATATTACGCTAAATACGCATCTAACGTCTCACTCATCACCGAATAGAATTAATTAATTAATGCCCCATTAATCTCATTATGTAAAATAATTACACCTTTATGTATTTACGTATTTCCTGGTTTGTATTTAGATAAGATCTTCTTCTTTTAAAATTATGGCTTCAGCCCAGTGGGACTATTTCGCCAGTATCAAAGTATTAAGAGGTTTACAAACGACAAAAATTGTACGGTTGTACAAGACAGTGTACGGTGATTTGTTAGCTCTTGTAAATCGATAGCTA
Source organism: Cydia strobilella (assembly GCF_947568885.1). NCBI lineage: Eukaryota > Metazoa > Arthropoda > Insecta > Lepidoptera > Tortricidae > Cydia > Cydia strobilella. Next base: position 6,101,693 of record NC_086066.1, on the reverse strand, counting down.
GACTTTACAAGAAGCACGTGGACTACCGGCCGTTGACTCCAAGATGGTGGTTAAACGCGCTTCAAAATTAATTCTCCATTCACTGCACACTACCACATTAGTTTACTGTATAATAAGCTATCGATATTACACTTTAAACTATATTAATGAGCAAAAAACAAAGTAAATCACGATGCTAACTATCAAGATGGCGCTCGAACCGGAAGTCATTTAGATAAGATAAGATAAGATGTTTATTTGTAAAAGTCATGTACATGAGATGTTATTGAAGTTATACAGGAAGCTTCCATGACACCCTGTCAGGGCACACAAATTGTCTTATATCTAGCTTATTACTAAATTACATTTAAATTTCATTTATGCTATTATGCATGCTATTATTAATAATTGGTTAGAGAGATTTTTTGTATATGTATGAGGTGTAAATAATTACAATAATAAATTCAATGTCAATATTTGCTTAATTGCCATGCTTAATAGTTAATTTCTCTTACATCGACTAGGTTTCCTCATTTAAAAGCTCCTCCACTGAGTAGTCACATTTCTGTATGAGTATTTCCGGGAAACATGACCGCGCAACGCTCAAGAATCCACTCTTCGAAGCACTCGCTGCGCTCGTGGTTCAATTTTTGAGTCTTTCGCTTGCTCGGATATTAGTATTAGCACGAGAGCTTAAACAACTTTGTAATCGAATTTAAACTATCGTGAGACATATTAAATAACTTAGCGGTTTCACTCAGGCACTGTTAGTGCTTGAAAATGGAGACCTAGGCTCTCGCCATGTCGCGCGAGTGACTAAAAATACGTGAGTGAAACCGCTAAGTTAGTTAAACGACTTTGTACCCTTGTAAAACAAATAATTATTATTTGATTAATGAATGTTTGTAAACAAATTGCCAGGTCGAATAGGACAATTTAATATATAAAACCGGCCAAGTGCCAGTCGGACTCGCGCACTAAGGGTTCCGTACTATTACGCATAAAACGGCAAAAATCACGTTTGTTGTATGGGAGCCCCACTTCAATATTTATTTTATTCTGTTTTTAGTGTTTGTTGTTATAGCGGCAACAGAAATACATCATCTGTTTTAATTTCAACTGTCTAGCTATCACGGTTCATAAGATACAGCCTGGTGACAGACTGACAGACAGACAGACAGACAGCGGAGTCTTAGTAATAGGGTCCCGTTTTTACCCTTTGGGTACGGAACCCTAAAAAACCGGGCCTATTAGTAAATATCATATATGTACATTACAAGCATAGGGAGTACCTTCGCAGTTTTTATTAGGGTTCCGTACCCAAAAGGTAAAAACTATTACTAAGACTCCTCTGTCCGTCTGTCTGTCTGTCTGTCTGTCACCAGGCTGTATCTCATGAACCGTGATAGCTAGACAGTTGACATTTTCACAGATGATGTATTTTTATTGCCGCTATAACAACAAATACTAAAAAGTACGGAACCCTCGGTGGTTGTCCGACTCGCACTTGTCCGGTTTTATATGGCAGCTGTCACGTAAAATGTTTAACAAACATTGTTTTTTAATACAGTTGCTCAAACAGTGCTACTTGACGTAGCTGTTTAGCGTGCGGAAAGTTGGTATTCGCGAACTAGTGCTTTTTACTTTTCCGATTTTTTTAAATTTATACTCGTTCCAATTCATGTCTACTTATTGATGAGTGTTAATATTAGTTTCCTTTAAACGTCGTAACCAACATAAAAACCTACTGTTAATGTAAGAATACGAAAAATATACATATTTCATATTTTATTACTTACCTCTTCATCATTATAACACGTTTATTTTTTAATATTGAAGATTGAAAAACCGTTCTTAATAAGTTGTCTGAATGGAACGGAATAGCTATCCGAAACGCCTGTCAAAGAAGAGGCGTTTTTTCTTACTGCAAGCTAAGTTTCCAAAACCAACATTCGATATTGTTTTTATTCCTTACTTGTTGTTTTTCTTATTTTTTCGAAACTGTATTAAAAAACGTCCTTCGAACCACGTGCGGAAATGTCATTCTTCACTCGCCCTGTACTGTAATGACATACTATCCGCACTAGCATCGAAATGTACTATTGTAGATATTTTTAGTAAAAAAATACGGCAAAAACATATTTCTTCAATGAGGGCTAACGCGTATGAATTCGCCGCTAGGGGCGCTAGTGTAGATGGTGGTCTTTTCCATAGTTCGAAATGGCAAATGTCACTTGTCACTTCAATGACTGATAGCTGTTCTTTAGTCTTTTGGACCACCATCAACAGAGGCGCCAACTGGTGAGCAAAAAAACGATAGCCCTCATTAAGCAAAGCATCTTGGAGGAACTGTCATGGGTATCATCATTCGACGCGTGAAGATATAATCGATTATATCGTGTGCTCCATGTGGTCTTTAAAAATACTTCGTTTCTACCATGGTATAATAATATACACTATGGTTTCTATGAGACATCATTAACCGACTTCAATTTCATAGAAGGAGGAGGTTCTGTATTCGGTTGTGGCTATATTTTTTTTTTTTATGTATGTTCACCGATTACTCCGAGACACGTGGTCCGATTTGAGTCATAATTTTTTTTTGTCAACTAAAGTCCACGGCAACCTGGTTAAATGACAAAGAAAATAAAACAATTAATCAACTTATTATATTGCTCTTACAAATACGCAATTGCGCACACTTGTTTAAATGCACAGGTATCTGGCAGACAGTAAATAAGCCGCCATCTTATGAAAAGATCCTAAAAGCCAGTCTTTAAAAAAAAATATCAACTCAATTTATTAGCTGTTAATATATATATTCGTTTGCTTTATTGGCTGAATTGAATTCAAAATGGCTGACAAATTGTTGCTATGTATTTTAAAACTCACTATTTTCCTTTTTATTTGGATAAAATTTGGCTGGTTTGAAGCTCTTAATTCCCGACAAAAATGTATTTAATTTTACGTTGAGTTATCAAATTGCCCTAGGTACAGTAGCCATCAGATAAATCGGAGCGGCCGAGGTGTTCACAATATCTGAACGCGCACTCTAACGCCTTAACAATAGAGGCGTGTTCAGATATTTGTGACCACCTTGGCCGCTCCGATATATCTGACGGCGACTGTACCTTATCGTAACTCAGAAGATTTCTTAGGACAAACGTACGGTGAAATTGCACTTATAATTGTACAAGATAGGGAATTCTGTCTATCCACCAATTTTTTTCCAAATCTGACGGAGAATACAAACTTGGGTTGCACCTTATCGCAGCCCATATTCGTAATCCTTTCCATGAAATTGTCACATTCCATGTTTGTGTGTTTTGTCTTTGGCTTGTTATACCTTGGCCGCTCCGATATATCTGACGGCGACTGTACCTTATCGTAACTTAGACGATTTTTTAGGACAAACGTACGGTGAAATTGCACTTATAATTGTACAAGATAGGGAATTCTGTCTATCCACCAATTTTTTTCCAAATCTGACGGAGAATACAAACTTGGGTTGCACCTTATCGCAGCCCATATTCGTAATCCTTTCCATGAAATTGTCACATTCCATGTTTGTGTGTTTTTGGCTTGTTATCGCTCCAAAGGCCTGCCCGCGCAGCATGGTTCCCTTATCACTAAGTCCGTCACTTTCGCACTCACATACTTGTTAGAACGTGACAGGCATGGTGATAAGCGTACCGTGCTACGACCCAAACCAAAGGCCAACCTGTGTAACGATTTCGGCGCCTCGGATTGTAGTAGCGGCGGGACTTCCATCGCCGCTGTTGGCGTCGTTCTAAACGCGCCAGTGATAGCCATGCATGTCGTTCTTTGCCATTTCATAAGGGCATGCAGGGGCATGTATTCTTTAGTGTCCTTGGCCACTATGCCAGGCATCCGTACATAATGATAGGTGTTGTAAACAATGTAATAAGGTTGTATATGTTCTATGTGAGATAGGTATATTAGCTTCTCACTCTACCCCTTTTTGTGTGTCATGGCGCTGCTAGGCAGCACGTTATGTTCTGTGTTCGTTAATTAATAAAGTATATTAATTCATTTAAACCTAGATTTCATTCTTATTTTATCTATAGGTCTTGCCATCATGGTATAGATCCATCTTAGGGTTTAAACCCCATTTTGCCGTATGCTGATCTACACATTCCAAACAGTGCCTTGGTTATGGTAGTTTCGACATGCTTTTTCCAGTTCAGTTCTTTATCTAGTGTTACACCTAGATATTTCACTTCATCGGACATTTCCAGTACCCTTCCATAAAGCTTCAGCTGCTTCATGCCATTAAGGGTCTTTTTCCTGCTAAACGGTATTACTAATACTGTTTTGCCCGGGTTGATGGAGAGTTGAGTTGCACCATCTCTCCACTTGCTTCACTGCTGTATTCATGATTTCCGATACTGTTCCCGGGAATTTCCCGTTTACAAGAATCACTGCATCTGCATACCCTACCGTGTATCCTGGGCCTTTGTTTAGTTCTTGGTTCTTCCAACAGTGAGTTTGCGTTCTAGTTTCTAGTAGGCAAGTTTTAGTATAATTTTCATTATAATTTTTAAATGTCTGTGTTATATTATTGATTACATAATTGTATACACTTTATATAAATTCCACAGTGAATTGGTTTTAACTTTCATACTGTGTAATTTATTGAATAAATAAAATATAAAAATAATAATAATAATTCAGCGAACGGTCTCATAGCGAAGAGTCTCGACCAACACCTTGAGAGACTCTCGCTGGGTGGTTGGATCAAGGGTCAGATGCAGAAGGCGGTGATCTTGGACACGGCGCGGATAGTCCGCCGGTTCCTCTCTCTGCGGCCCTGACCACCGGCAGCTTGGGCCCTGCCCCGCTGCTGGCGGCACCCTAGGTTAGGTTTTTTATAGTGGACATATGTCAAACAGCTTGAAAATTGGGCCCACGTAACATGGAGACTATATAAAGGAGCCAAATTTCTATGTATGAAAAGTGTCCATCAAAAAACAGTAATTAGGCGGCGCCACCATACACCGAAATACTACCAAAAACAACTTACGTAATTTGGTCGGGTTATTTGTTGCCTTATATTATGGTTCATGTTATACTCATGTCCCAGAGCCCAACTAGCGCCACCGGAGAGATTAGGAACCATTATTTAAAGCTGAAAGCGGTCACTTTTGCAACAATTCTGCCATAAGAGATTGGCATCCTTTCTATACCATCCATACTTATGGTGTTTATTTGACAGTGGACATATGTCAAACAGCTTGAAAATTGGGCCCACGTAAGATCACATTTTTGCTATTGCCATGCTTTCATCGCTTTCAGTTCCTCCACCACGCTCTGATGTAGGTATCTCTAATCCTAAAGTTAGGTTTAAAAGTCATAAACATAATATCGTTTATTGCACGTATATTTAAAGAGTTGTTACAAAAAAAATAGTGTCCGCGTGCAAGTGTAAAATACAGTAAATATTATAAATCGCGGGCTGTCACGAACGTTTTTTCATAATATTTGAACAGTTTACATTTTATTAACTCAATAATTGAATGCAAGAATAGATTGGGTCCCTAAAACAGCGATTCTGATGAAATAGTTGCTTAGTTTCTATGAAATATGAAAAGTATATCACAACCTCATTTTTTAAGGATGACTCACGTTAGACCGGACCGTGTCCGGGCCGGAGCTTCCGGCGCTTCGTTTTCTATGGAAAGCATCACGTGATCACCTGTCATGCCATAGAAAAGTAAGCGCCGGAAGCTCCGGCCCGGACACGGCCCGGTCTAACGTGAGTCATCCTTTAAAGTGTTAGAATATAGTTATTTGTGCAAAAATAGAGGAAAGTTGGTTTTTCTTGCGAGTGTTTATTTTGAGTCCCAAGAAAGCTAAAGATCAAGAAAGAAGAAGAGAAAAGTTAGAATCTTGAGCGTAGCGAGGGACTCAAAAACACGAGATGTAAAATAACTTTGCTCTCGTGTTGCACACATAATTTTTCACCTCAGTAGTGAGAACATATTAAAGGTTAAAATGTATTTCGATTTACACAGTAAAGTACAAGTACAAAAGTATGAAGTGGCAGTTCATGGCCTTCACTAAATTAAAAAGCTACTTTGTTTCACTCCATAGAGTGAGGAAAGTCGCACTTTATTCGCTCCCTGGAGTGAGGAAAGTCGTACTTTCCTCACTCCAGGGAGTGACGAAAGTAGGCTTGTTCGAGCTGCTGAGGTGAAAAATGAATTGTATCTATTATAGATGTTCTACTTAAATCGGCATATGTAATAGTCAACATACCTATCACTATATAACAATTAAAAAATTGTTATAAGTTAAATTTCGGATTTTAGGTCACTCGACCCTATATTTATAATTTTGGATTTACGTTGTTTTTTGTGTTACCCTTAAATAAATAAAAATCATTTATTTCAGGTCTTACAAACCCATATTTTACCACATTACAAAAATAAAAAATAAAATAAAAATAAAATAAATGTCTATCTTAAATATCTGTAGGTAGGTTTAGCATAGGAACGCCGCGACGGTATCTATCTCGCCGGTAAAAAGTCGGGTAGGCGATTATTTATAGGGATAACAATTCGAGGAATTTTACAACCTTTTATTGTCTGTTTTTTTATTCCGTAGACTAAAATGACGTTTCATGTGTATGAGATGACATTTCTTAGTACCACATGAAATGTCATTTTAGTCTACGGAATAAAAAAACAGAATATAGTGATGCAGTCACGATGCAGTTATAGTACATTTCGATGCTAGTGCGGAAAATATGTCATCACCACACGAGTACTGAGATATCTTGCCACGAGCCGTAGGTGAGTGGCAAGACTCGGGACGATTGAAGAATGACATTTCCGCACGTGTATCGAACGACGTTTTTTAATACAGTTGCCCAATATATTCAAATTATTTTGCTGATTACTTTTTCAACACACTTGCTCAAAACGACGTTTTTATTCCATCGATTTTTGGCTCATAATCCTAGATATTAAACACGCGTGCTCTTTCAGTGTAATATTCCACTCGTGCTTTTTCATTATATTATCCGACTGAGTTAAGAAGTTAACTAATTGCTAATAATATGCATGGAAAGGGAGCCTTCTTTAATTGGTCGGACTGGCGGGCACGGGCGAGCCCCGGCCGGCCCGCCCGCCGCGCCGCCCGCGGCCGGGGCGAGCGAGGGCCGGCCGGCAGTACGAGTATGAAGATGAAACACACAATACTAACTGTTTTAACTATTACAATTTGATTAATATGTAAGTTTCTTTTTTTTTCTTGCAAGTGTGTTGAAAAACGTCGTATGAAACGCGTGTGCATTGGTCATTACACACATCGGCACAATATCGCCTCGTGTGTAATGACCAACTTAGCACACTTGTATCATAATGTACTATTCTTGATCGCGGCGCCACTCCTGTGCTTAGGCCACGGTTAATTCCTTCTGGGGGGCGTCGCGGATAGCATGCCGCAAGTAGTGTTGGCCGAACGTTAATTGCCATTAACCAGTACAAATTGAACCGTAAACCGTAACGGACGGTTTCAGTTTACGGTTCAATTTGTACTGGCATTTGGTTTATTACATTAACGTTTCGGCCAACACTGGCCGCAAGCGATCACATAACGCTCCCCTAACGGCAAAGAGGAAGACGCCGCAGGGGATGTTAGTGGGTATTCTCCTCCTCTCGCTCTGGTTTTCAGAGGAAGTTAATACGGAAGGAGCGAGTCCCACATACCACCCCCCAATGGGCTTCCCCAGCCCGGGGGTGAGATGCGTAAATGCATTTAAACCATGCGTCAGAAAAAGGCTACGGTTCCTATTAAACGCGGTTTTCATGGCCCAAACTGCTCTCTTTTGTCCCAAAACGACGCACATTGTAATGTAAAACCAATAAATTAATTTAATTGTTAATTGAAATACGTCATTTTTCAGCCATTCCTATATTTGTTCAGCTTGCTCTGTGGGGTATATAAGCCTGTGGTAAGCCGAGAAATGCCAAAGCCACACCATGAAGCTGTCTATAGCTCTTTTGAGCGTGGTGGTGAGTATTAATTGTCTTATCTCATATTAAGTATCTTTATTTGTCTTGTCTTTTCAAATTTCGCAAAATTTTGCGCTATTGGAAGCCGAGCAAGCGATGGATTCCAGAGCGTTGCGAGGTTTTCAAGGCACAACTCACAAGTATGACGCTCCGAAGTAAGTTGTACATATGTATAGTGTAGATGCATTTTTATTTGTCTCGACAGGGCTGTGCAAAAAAATTAAGGCACTTCGAATTTACTTATGTGAATTTTAAACCGAAATTTGAGAACATAAATAAACTATTTCCTAAATCGCCACTACTAAAAAAATAGGCCACCACTGCGTTACTATGTAAGGTTACCTTAGAATCGGGTTTCTTCTTTATCCTACTGCTTTAGGTACACTTAAAAACATTGTTCTATTGTCTTTTTAAATTATGAAATGTTTTCCTAACTGTATGTAATTCAAAACATGATTATTATTGACGAAATAATTGTTATTATTCACAACGACGGGACTTAATCGCGTCACTTAAAACTTAGGTTACGCCACAGAATAACTAATAGTACTGTTACGCGATTAAGTCCCGTCGTTATGAATAATAATGAGTAAAAATCGTGAAAGTTTAAATCAGTGAAAAAATTGTTAGAAATTTATTCTGCGTTTACCAATGATCCACCATCACCTAAAATAATGTCCCACTCCTGGGCACTACACATATCTCTCTCATTTTACAAGTTTTTGGGCTATAGTGTTATCACTCACATATATATATATATATAGATAGCTATATGTAGATAGATATATATAGGTAGCTGTAGATAGATATATGTATAGTTCTTGACGTTTTCTTTTGTTCTTTCAGGCTCTCGTAGCCGTCAGCGGCCTGCCATCACGTAAGTATTTTTTTTATCACTTATAATTTTAATACACATTGAATTTACCTACTTTAACAAATGGGCTGAATTTAATTTTTTGTCGAATTTTTTTTGGCAAAAAATAAAACCAACCAAAGGCAACCAGAGGTTGATTCGTCGGGGCAACCAGTTTGTCGCGAAAAAAAATGTGTTACGAAACTACGTTTCGTACGTTTTCGTTACTTATTTTTTAAGACATAGCGCTTACGAGTATATAATACTAATGTAACGGAAAAAATCGACACCAAATTAAAAATCGGCTTAAATAAAAAAAAATAGGTATATACATATTGGTAGGTCATAATTTGTATTAAGAACTACAATTTCATTGTTTTACATGGACTGGGTTGTTTTGTTCTTGTTAACAGACAATAGTTTTCCATACTTAACATCCGTGACGAAGGTGTTCTAGTAGACCACTCGGTCACAATTACATATCTCGCAAAATTCAAATTACTAAGGTATCATATTTAATTTTAAGTATAATTCCAATAACTTAAAAATTACATTCTTTAAAACCGCTAATGGATCACACACATTTTAACTCGTTCGCGTCTTTTCTGTAGACATCGCAAAGTTAAAAGAATCTAAAGCTAATTTTTACGCTTCACCCTTACAGGCAGGATGCATTTTTTCAGTACTTGAGACTTAAATAAGAAAAAACCGGCAAGTGCGAGTCGGACTCGCGCACCGAGGGCTCCGTACTTTTCAGTATTTGTTGTTATAGCGGCAACAGAAATACATCATCTGTGAAAATTTCAACTGTCTAGCTATCACGGTTCATGTGATACAGCCTGGTGACAGACAGACAGACGGACAAACGGACAGCGGAGTCTTAGTAATAGGGTTCCGTTTTTACCCTTTGGGTACGGAACCCTAAAAATGGTATTTATGTACCACATGAGCCGTTAACTTCACTTTGTCTACAGAAGTTTCCTTGTTCTAAAATGTGTTAGACCCTAATGTATACTTTATTTACAGACCAAAGACCAGTATCCGGTTGCGGAGGAACCGAAGAGGTCTCCAGCTCTTTTAAGAAGTCGGCAGCTTCCGGCTCTTCCAGCAGCTTGCATGAGAGTGGCTCCAGCTCTATCACCAAGAGAGCCCATGGAGAGACCCTCATAAAGAAGGCGGAAAGCGAACGCGAGCAAGCACAAGCAGCCCACGCTAGCCGACAAGAAGAAGCTAAGCAAAGGATTGTCAAACACGTTGGAGGCAAGTGGAGATTAAGTGCCAGTTGCACCATCCGCACTTTACAGACCGATGAACGTCACCCGGCGCGCCGCGGCAGTTTACTATGAAACTTTCCATACAATAAAATTTAGCGAACTCTTTAACGATGACAAACAGTTGGTGCAACCGACCCTTACAGTTTTGAATGATTCACGGTTAGTTTCACTAGACTTATATTGACCGGGATATAGACCGTGATTACCTTTTGTATTATTTATGAACTCCCGATATTTCGACGCAGTTACGTGCATCACCCGCTATCTTCAGTCACCCGTGAACATGATGCATGTCATCATCATCATCATCATGTCAGCCGATAGACGTCCACTGCTGGACATAGGCCTCTCCCAAGGCTTGCCACTCCGACGTGATGATGATGTAACATGTAACAATGATGCATGTAACTGAGTCGAAATATCGGGTGCTCATAAATAATACAAAAGGTAATCACGGTCTATATCCCGGTCAAAGTCAAGTGGAGATTAAAGGATGATTCACGTTAGACCGGGCCGCGACCGGGCCGGAGCTTCCGGCGCTTACTTTTCTATGACATGACAGGTGATCACGTGATGCATTCCATAGAAAACGAAGCGCTGGAAACCCCGGCCCGGTCAGGGCCCGGTCTAACGTGAGTCATCCTTTAACCTGTACTATAGTATCTAGGTGGTTTCATAAGAGCTGGTGCGAGGTGCGAGATTGTACTGAAGTGTCAAGATTCTCATGTATACACGTTTTTTTTAACTCCTTTAATTGTAAAGATGCATTCCTGAGTTTAAATTAAGGCCGTTCCATCGGTTTGCCACTGTCTTTGTCACATTTCGCAAGAAAGAACGGGAAAGAACATACGCGCCAAGTGTCAATTTTGATCGAATTTTGTCGGTTTTTATTTATTTTAAAAACGTTACCTTACAATATCGAAATTCTAAAGCTATGAAGTTACTATTTATGTTCAGATTGTTTTTTCTTCTTTTTTTGTTTATAGTATCACATAATAAATAACCGAGTAAACTAGGATTAAAAGTCCGAGTTAGAGGTTACTTTGGGAATTAATTGTATCGAGCGAAGTGTCATAATTCGTGTATCGGAAGCTATGTTGTTAAAGATAATATAGTCAAGAACTACATATATTTTTTCCACGTCTATGAATATCACCGCCTCTTAGAAAAACATGATCATATAAGGAGATTTTTCGCCTTCTGGCTCAGGGTACCGCCTTAAGTTACTTTCTCAAAGACACCGGTATTCTAATTAACTCCATTTCGGAGATACCTAATCAAAAATTTATTTTTATATAATAAGGCCCATATGAACGTGTACACTTGCCTTAGGGCCGGAAAAAAGGCCAATTTAGATTTCGGCTACCTATTTTAATTAGGGATCAAATATACCAATTTGATATACTTTATATTTAAAAGCGTCGAATGTGAAATCCGACTAAATTGTGTGTTTCTATTTTAGGAGGCGTCATCGAACATGATTCAAGCAAGCAGGCCAGCTCTGCGCAGCAGCAGAAAAAGTCTTCTTCGGCTGCGAGGAATGAGGAACTGATTATCAGCGGCCATGGTTAGTATTTAACAGCATATTTGAGTCAAAAACGTGCCAGAAAACCGGCGTCTTTTCTGTGTGTGTGTGTGTGTGTGTGTGTTACCAAAGGTAACTTGTACTATTAGAAGATTAATATTAGAAGAATCCCAATATTTGTTTGTGATGATCACAAAAATTTTTACGTACTTATGTTACGGATGTTTTCTATATTCGTTTTATATTTAACTATTCAATTCAACCCTTTTAAATGAAATCTGAAACTACGGTGTCGGATTAAGCTGATATTTGGTATCTTCCTCAATTTGAATAGAGCTGATGTGACCATGCCTAGGGATGAAAATTCCGGAAAAAATCAAATGTTTTTTTCGGGAATTTTACAAAATTTCGTTTTTTTCGGTTTTTTCCAGTTCTATTCAGAAAAATTAAATACGTCACACACAATGCCACTGATGAGTGATGACAGTGTCACTGCCATAAACAAACACATTAGACATGCAACCTTAACCTACCTGTTTAAATTCCTAATTAAGTATATTGAAAAATACATAGTTTTTTCGAAAGAAACTTGAACAACACGAGTCGTTTTGAAATTTTCCCGGTTTTTTCAACGCTAATGCAGTCAAAGCAGCTAATAGACCGCTAGTGGGACCATATTTTTGACCTTAAAGTTATGATAATTCTAAAGAAGGAAAAGTGATGCTTATATGGCAGGGGACATGTTTTTAAGCATATTTGTAATTTAAGACGAAAAGTTAGAACGAGCGTTAGGTATAAATTAGGTATTTATATATTTTGATTGATGCTTTTTGAATATTGAATTAAAGTGCAAAGTTTAAGCTTCATCGTTTAAATTATGTATGACGCTTTAAACTGTTACATTTTTAGAAAAAAATTTAACGTGCTTCTTTGTCAAACTAAAATTTGCTTATTATTTTGTCGATATTGAATTAAAGTTTTAAAAATCCATAATAATATCTCTAAATTCTTAAGTTAATAGACAAAGCCGAAAAATTAGAAAAATAGGATTGCTGCTTAAATTTTAATATGCGTTTTTTGTCCTGTAAGGTCCAATATTGAATTAAAGTCTATAAAGATAAGTTTCATACTATAAAATAATATATGCAACCATATTATGAAAAGTAAGAAATTTCTGTGTGTAGCTTCCATTGTTATAGCCAAATCTATTTAAAAAGGCGCGAAATTACTATACATAAGGGAATCTTCAACGAAAAAATGCACATTGAGTTAGAACTCATTAGAAAAAGGTGGTGACACAACCTAAGAATATGAAGTACGGTCAGCAGTAAATAAGCTAAATTTTACTTGTTTGTTTTTAATAGGGTCATTTAGCAAAAATACGGAGAAAAGTGCTAAGCAAGACGCCTCCCAAAGCGCGTCTGCTGCATCCAGCAGTTCCGCAAAGAGGATTAGCCACTCCAGTGGTAAGTGTAGCTAAAGATAAATATTTTCCCACGCACACATGAATATCGTATTTAATAAGTACTTTCCTAAACACACCTCAGTCTTCGATAAATCGTAGAACAAGCAACACTCATTTGTATTACTTCAAAAAACAGCAAGATCCAAAATCAACCTTATTAAAATCAACATTCCCATTTTTAAGAGGGGGTTAACGCAAACCTGTAGTAAGGTTTGTGAAAAAAAAAACACACGAGTAACTAGACTATATTTTCAAGGGCAGACTCCAACTAAAAGTTGGCTCGATAGCAAAAAAAATCATGTCTAATTTTCATTAATTTCTAGTTGTAGGTATATCGTTACCGGGCATAGCACACAAAGCTGAGGGCCCATCGCTAACCACGTTCGACGTGTTGCCTCCCTGTCACACTTGCGTACGAATTTACAAGTGCGACAGAGAGGCAAGGCAACACGTCAAACGTGGCTCGCGGTAGACCCTTCAGTACAAAATAGCTAGTATTAATGTACCTAGTGAGGGATCTGACAAGCAAAATTTAAAGAGTAATTGTGCTATGTAAGGTACTAACACATATGGGTGTATTAGGCCTGTAATAAATGATAATTCAATTTAATTTAATCTAATTTAATTGAGATAAAAGGCAACAAAAACCCACCCGAAGGCCATGTCTTCCGTCGCAAGTTTCCATATCTTTTGTATCCTTATAATTTGTGCCATTTTCAACCAAAAGGGTACTTATTGTCGGTTGTCAATAAGGCGTTATTTCATAGTTTCAATTCAAAATCAACCTTATCGACAAGCGACAATGTGGTACCTTTTGGTTGAAAACGTCACATATCTTGGCTTTACGCCCACTCTTAATAATCATTTTCACTTTTTAGTCGAAGAAAGCGAGAAGCAGAGATCTGCCCAATCAGCCAAGAAGAGCAGCGCACAGCAAAATGAGCGTGAGGAACTCCTCATCCGAGGAGGCAGCCGTGTGGAGAACAGCTCCAAGAACTCCAAGCAGGCGCAGTCAGCTCAGCAATCGGCTAGCCAACAGCAGAGGTAAGAGTCACATAATACCCGCCGCCATGCAATCGAGGCTACACTCTTATTAGGGTTCCGTACCCAAAGGGTAAAAACGGAACCCTATTACTAAGACTTCTGATGAGATTGGCCCAGGACCGGGATAAGTGGCGTATTCGAAGAGAGGCCTATGCTCAGCAGTGGGCGATAAAAGGCTGATATGATGATTATGATGATGATGATTACTAAGACTCCGCTGTCTGTCTGTCTGTCCGTCTGTCACCGTGTATCTCATGAACCGTAATAGCTAGACAGTTGAAATTTTCACAAATGATGTATTTAGTAACAACACATACTAAAAACAGAATAAAATAAGTATTTAAGTTGGGCTCCCATACAACAAACGTGATTTTTTTTGCCGTTTTTTACGTAATGGTACGGAACCCTTCGTGCGCGAGTCCGACTCGCACTTGGCCGGTTTTTAAACAACATTCTGAATGAAATTTGACATGAACATTCAAGTAACATAATATCTATGCCAAGGAGAATTTTTAATTAATTTAAGGAGGCGATGAGGTTAGAAACGTGTATTTTTTAAATCTTGACCTTTAAAGTGGTAAAAAGCCTTATTTTCTTACTTTACCAAACATTCTACTTCTTTAAAGTTGTATGATGAAAATATTAGAAGAATGTATCCAAATCGTTAACTTGTACATGTTTAATGTCCACAGTAAAGACCCCGATTTTCCCGAACGTTTTTGAATCACTTCTCAGCTTCCTTAATAAGTAACCCGAACAGATTTTTCTCAATAATTATTTTTTGCTTTCAGCTCATCGAGACATTCTGGTTCTTCATCACAATCTGAAAGGTAAACGTTGTAGGTTAGAAACTTAATTTTCCCCTCACTAGTTTGGAAAGCCGTCTTTTATCCTTTAAAACAAGCGGGGAAAAACGCATTTTATCCACTAGTGGGGAAAGTAATTTGACCTTGGATGGAGCGTGTTTAAGTAGCTTGACAGATAACAAAACGTAAAACGCTCATAATAAATATAATAATGGTTCGTTCGATATCAATTATCATTAAATAAATGATTTGAGAATCTAATAAAAAATACCAGATTTAGCTTTATTTAATGATTTTTTGTCATAAACCTTAAAATTCCATAATAAACGTTTGTTTTTTAATAATTATGTTAAATATAATTCTGAACGCACAAGTTAAGTCGATGCAATTTCAAAACGCATCATTGACATTTCATACGTCAGAAATGTCAACATTGACAACAAAAATTTTGCTTTAAAACTTCTCACGTGAAAGTACAGAATTTCGAGAGTTTTTTGTTATAATATCGTAAAAAAAATGAGTGATTCCAGTTGATGAAGATGATCTAACGCCTGTGGATATTGCACTTTCCTCGCTATAGTGAGGGGAAAAGTTTTGTGTTACACACGGGTGCAAATGTATTTTACTTCTCGTGTGTTGAAACACTCGCTACGCTCAGGATTCTTCGCTTCGCTCGTGGTTCAACTATAGAATCCTTTCGCTTGCTAGTGTCAATTCCACACTCGCGGGTAAAATACAACTTTGCACCCTTGTATAACAAATAACTATTAAAAAAACCCGGCCAAGTGCGAGTCGGACTAGCGCACCGAGGGTTTTCGTACTTTTTAGTATTTGTTTTTATAGCGGCCACAGAAATACAACATCTGTGAAAATTTCAACTGTCTAGCTATCACGGTTCATGAGATACAGCCTGGTGACAGACAGACAGTCGGACAGACGGATAGCGGAGTCTTAGTAATAGGGTCCCGTTGTTACCCTTTGGGTACGGCTATCCCGGTTAATATAAGTCTCATGATAAAGAATGTTGACAGTGTCTTTCTATTGAAAAACGCTTTAAAAAAATAGTAACTATTAGTTATGAAACCAAAAGAAGGTAAATGAACACAAATGCTATATAATTGTTACATATTTGCTGTGACTTATATTTCAAGTGTTTTTAAATAAAAAGATACATCAAGATCGTTTACCTTATTTCTAATTTAAAAAATATATAGTGTACGCCCGCGACTTCGTTCGCATTGAATAAGGTAGAATAGAAATGGATAAAAATTCACAAGAGTTTTTGTAAAGTAGTAATCTTACATTGATTTGAAAGCGAATTGTCGGCATGGTGGATAGATGACGGAGTAGTTAAATCCTTTGGATCGATTTATAGTACATAAGAGTTAGTATGTGTTGTTACTAACAACACATACTAAAAACAGAATAAAATAAGTATTTAAGTTGGGCTCCCATACAACAAACGTGATTTTTTTTGCCGTTTTTTACGTAATGGTACGGAACCCTTCGTGCGCGAGTCCGACTCGCACTTGGCCGGTTTTTAAACAACATTCTGAATGAAATTTGACATGAACATTCAAGTAACATAATATCTATGCCACGGAGAATTTTTAATTAATTTAAGGAGGCGATGAGGTTAGAAACGTGT
The DNA here is from genome assembly GCF_947568885.1 of Cydia strobilella. NCBI lineage: Eukaryota > Metazoa > Arthropoda > Insecta > Lepidoptera > Tortricidae > Cydia > Cydia strobilella. The sequence continues at coordinate 6,085,060 of NC_086066.1, read as the reverse complement.
ATTTTTTAAATCTTGACCTTTAAAGTGGTAAAAAGCCTTATTTTCTTACTTTACCAAACATTCTACTTCTTTAAAGTTGTATGATGAAAATATTAGAAGAATGTATCCAAATCGTTAACTTGTACATGTTTAATGTCCACAGTAAAGACCCCGATTTTCCCGAACGTTTTTGAATCACTTCTCAGCTTCCTTAATAAGTAACCCGAACAGATTTTTCTCAATAATTATTTTTTGCTTTCAGCTCATCGAGACATTCTGGTTCTTCATCACAATCTGAAAGGTAAACGTTGTAGGTTAGAAACTTAATTTTCCCCTCACTAGTTTGGAAAGCCGTCTTTTATCCTTTAAAACAAGCGGGGAAAAACGCATTTTATCCACTAGTGGGGAAAGTAATTTGACCTTGGATGGAGCGTGTTTAAGTAGCTTGACAGATAACAAAACGTAAAACGCTCATAATAAATATAATAATGGTTCGTTCGATATCAATTATCATTAAATAAATGATTTGAGAATCTAATAAAAAATACCAGATTTAGCTTTATTTAATGATTTTTTGTCATAAACCTTAAAATTCCATAATAAACGTTTGTTTTTTAATAATTATGTTAAATATAATTCTGAACGCACAAGTTAAGTCGATGCAATTTCAAAACGCATCATTGACATTTCATACGTCAGAAATGTCAACATTGACAACAAAAATTTTGCTTTAAAACTTCTCACGTGAAAGTACAGAATTTCGAGAGTTTTTTGTTATAATATCGTAAAAAAAATGAGTGATTCCAGTTGATGAAGATGATCTAACGCCTGTGGATATTGCACTTTCCTCGCTATAGTGAGGGGAAAAGTTTTGTGTTACACACGGGTGCAAATGTATTTTACTTCTCGTGTGTTGAAACACTCGCTACGCTCAGGATTCTTCGCTTCGCTCGTGGTTCAACTATAGAATCCTTTCGCTTGCTAGTGTCAATTCCACACTCGCGGGTAAAATACAACTTTGCACCCTTGTATAACAAATAACTATTAAAAAAAACCGGCCAAGTGCGAGTCGGACTAGCGCACCGAGGGTTTTCGTACTTTTTAGTATTTGTTTTTATAGCGGCCACAGAAATACAACATCTGTGAAAATTTCAACTGTCTAGCTATCACGGTTCATGAGATACAGCCTGGTGACAGACAGACAGTCGGACAGACGGATAGCGGAGTCTTAGTAATAGGGTCCCGTTGTTACCCTTTGGGTACGGCTATCCCGGTTAATATAAGTCTCATGATAAAGAATGTTGACAGTGTCTTTCTATTGAAAAACGCTTTAAAAAAATAGTAACTATTAGTTATGAAACCAAAAGAAGGTAAATGAACACAAATGCTATATAATTGTTACATATTTGCTGTGACTTATATTTCAAGTGTTTTTAAATAAAAAGATACATCAAGATCGTTTACCTTATTTCTAATTTAAAAAATATATAGTGTACGCCCGCGACTTCGTTCGCATTGAATAAGGTAGAATAGAAATGGATAAAAATTCACAAGAGTTTTTGTAAAGTAGTAATCTTACATTGATTTGAAAGCGAATTGTCGGCATGGTGGATAGATGACGGAGTAGTTAAATCCTTTGGATCGATTTATAGTACATAAGAGTTAGTATGTGTTGTTACTAACAACACATACTAAAAACAGAATAAAATAAGTATTTAAGTTGGGCTCCCATACAACAAACGTGATTTTTTTTGCCGTTTTTTACGTAATGGTACGGAACCCTTCGTGCGCGAGTCCGACTCGCACTTGGCCGGTTTTTAAACAACATTCTGAATGAAATTTGACATGAACATTCAAGTAACATAATATCTATGCCACGGAGAATTTTTAATTAATTTAAGGAGGCGATGAGGTTAGAAACGTGTATTTTTTAAATCTTGACCTTTAAAGTGGTAAAAAGCCTTATTTTCTTACTTTACCAAACATTCTACTTCTTTAAAGTTGTATGATGAAAATATTAGAAGAATGTATCCAAATCGTTAACTTGTACATGTTTAATGTCCACAGTAAAGACCACGATTTTCCCGAACGTTTTTGAATCACTTCTCAGCTTCCTTAATAAGTAACCCGAACAGATTTTTGTCAATAATTATTTTTTTGCTTTCAGGTCATCGAGACATTCTGGTTCTTCATCACAATCTGAAAGGTAAACGTTGTAGGTTAGAAACTTAATTAAAAAAAAACCGGCCAAGTGCGAGTCGGGCTAGCGCACCGAGGGTTTTCGTACTTTTTAGTATTTGTTGTTATAGCGGCAACAGAAATACAACATCTGTGAAAATTTCAACTGTCTAGCTATCACGGTTCATGAGATACAGCCTGGTGACAGACAGACAGTCGGACAGACGGATAGCGGAGTCTTAGTAATAGGGTCCCGTTTTTACCCTTTGGGTACGGAACCCTAAAAAGCTATCCCGGTTAATATAAGTCTAATGATAAAGAATCTTGACAGTGTCTTTCTATTGAAAAACGCTTTAAAAAAATAGTATCTATTAGTTATGAAACCAAAAGAATGTAAATGAACATAAATGCTATATATATAATTGTAACATATTTGCTGTGACTTATATTTCAAGTGTTTTTAAATAAAAACATACATCAAGATCGTTTACCTTATTTCTAATTTAAAAAAATATATAGTGTACGCCCGCGACTTCGTTCGCATTGAATACGGTAGAATAGAAATGGATAAAAATTCACAAGAGTTTTTGTAAAGTAGTCATCTTACATTGATTTGAAAGCGAATTGTCGATAATTTGTATAATTTAAATTGGTGGATAAAAATAAAAAAATAAATAAATAAACGTTTATTCAAAGATCTTACTTACAACTAAATACATATTTTATTCTGCCAAACCACACAGTGGTTTGTTGGCAGACGAGGCTCCTTTGCGTTTGTGTTAGCAGTTGATATGCAACTTAACTTTATCTTAAACCTAAACTTACCTACTTAACCCTTTACTGCATGCGCATGTGGATAGATGAGGGAGTAGTTAAATCCTTTGGATCGATTTATAGTACAAAAAAGCATTTACCTATGAGGTCGATATAGTAAAGAAGGCCTGCCAGGGATCTACACAGGCGTCTTCTGTTAGGATAGCGGAAAATTATATAGAATAGAGAACCTTTGCGATCTCAAGCGACCCTCAGTCATGAAGAAACCAAGAAGAGGTACAGTGATTTACATTGACATTACCTATAAATATTTAAATATTACAATTGACTAAACCCCACACTAGGATTAGTAAGCTTTTGAGGACAGACAACAATATATACAATATACAAATACTTAAATAGGTAAAAAGAAAATACCCATAACTCAGGAACATATCTATGCCCATCACACATTACCTTACCGGGATTCGAACAACCGTCGGCTTCATAGGCTACACTACTGACTATACTCTGATTTGTAATTAAATTCCAAAAAACTAACATCACTCAGATCCTTTTTCTTTCGTAATAATGGAAAATATGTAAAGAAGTAAACTCCAATTTCCCTTTTGCATACTGTAGCATTTAAA